>NC_072390.2:80250000-80851562 GCF_028885625.2 Pongo pygmaeus | reverse complement strand
TTTTCTTAAGCATTCAGGAGATAGAAGCTGAAATACTTTTGAATATATAGCATTATTTTTAATTTTGTTAAGATACTGATGAATAAAATAAAATATTTTGAAAAGGTGATAAATCCTCAATAATATGACGCTTACCAAAGTAGACATATTGAGAGAAGCACAATAAAATGGTATGTTATTAGTGTCAACTATATTTAGAAATAATATTAATTCTAAGCAGCAAACAAATTATGACTTTACAAGAATGTCACATTTCAATTTTTACCTGTCTTTGGCTCCACTGAGAAGTATGGCTGTCCTTGCAGGATACTGTAGACCACTCTGGCACTGTTGCCATACGTAGGATCATCAGCATCCGTCGCTGTCACTTGTACCACTGAGGTCCCTAGATGCCAATCCCAAAACCACTGAATGAAAAACTTCCAAATGCCACAAAACAAAAAACTTACAAAATGTTACTGATTCCACATTAAGCTTATTTGAAAATTTTCATTTATCTTTTTCAAGACACATAAAAAAATTGATACAGTATTTTTTTAAGTAAACCAGCCCCAAAGAGATGATAAATATTAACAAAACTCTTGAAATATTTAAGGGATAAGAAAATATTCTGGCAAAAAAAAAAATACCATCGATGATGCACATTAGGCTGGGATATACTCTGAATCGGATGGGACTGAAACTTTAGGTGTCTCATCCATTGGGCTCAGGTAATATATTTTCATCAAAAGCAGCTTCTATAAGACTCAATCACTGTCTAGAAAGCAGCAAGACAACAGCATCTTGGACACTCGAGTCATTGCAGGTATACAACTGTCACAGTTAAGAAGATCCAGATAGAAATCAAAATGTCATTAATTGACAAAGAATATTTGATGCACCTAACTGTGTATTAGGTGGCTACCCTATCTCCTTAAGATTTTTTTTAAATTTTCTCTGCCAATTGATTTAAAAACAAAACAGGAAATGAAAATTTAAACCAAACCCCTTATAAAGAGAAAAGCCATGGAAACTTTAAAAATTGCATCAATAGTTTTTTCTTTGTTATATGATGAAATGTTGTATTCTTTCTTCATTTACTATATATTCACACATTCAATATGGAAAGCATTTCTTCTGATCTGTTTTTCTTTTTTTCCATTTGAAATGTAATCTTTATAATATTAGAGAGACTCATGTTTACTTATATATTTAATTATATACTATTATTTAGTAAATATCCTATCTTTTAAATATGGAACAAGCCGCTTTCTTTATGTACTACTTAAGGTCCTAGTTTGTTTCAAATAATTTCCTGAATATGACATTTTAAAGCTAACATATTTTTAGATTGATTTATATGTAAATATCTCTTTCAAATGCCCTAAGCAAGTCATTAATGCCCATTTTGCTATAAATCCACTTTATTTTCTATATATATTTCATTGCCAATTCCATTTTCTTTAAAATTACGTAGAAATTATGAAAGTTAAGTGTACAGCACTATTCTTTAAATCCTGAAGTTTTTATTTTATTTTATTTTATATTTTGAGACGGAGTTTTGCTCTTCTTGCCCAGGCTGGAGTGCAATGGCACAATCTTGGCTCACTGTAACCTCCGCCTCGCAGGTTCAAGTGATTCTCCTGCGTCACCCTCCTGAGTAGCTGGGATTACAGGCATGCGCCACCATGCCCAGCTAATTTTGTATTTTTAATAGAGATGGCGTTTCTCCACGTTGGTCAGGCTGGTCTCGAACTCCTGACCTCAGGTGATCTGCCCGCCTTGGCCTCCCAAAGTGCTGGGATTCCAGGCGTGAGCCACCACACCCAGCCTGAAGTTTTTTATTTTATGGACTTAGATGATTGTGCCCTGTGGATGTCTGGTGGGGACAAGATGGTAAATAATGCATATTTTAAATCTTTTTAAGAATTAAATTTTGAATATTCAAAAAGTTATAATAAATTACATTGATGTTCTCTCTTTCCTCTGTATGTATCATCTTTACAATATTTATTTTGGTAATATGCCTAAGTATTATTTTGCAACTTCATTTTAAAAGAAAGTAAACAATTTTAAACCAAATAACAAAAACTAAATTTCAGTAAGTTTGGCTGTGTACAATAACACATTTTTTTTCTGAAAAGTTCATTATCTCATTTAACACATATAGACACACACACCAGATACACACATATATTCACAAATAAATTTAAGCTTTCCACGCCTGTCTATGTTCTTCTGGCAATAAATAAAGTATCCTAAAGGCTTACTAGTGTGTTTAAAATTTTATGATTGGTTAACATCCAATAAAAAATGATCCCTGAATATTAAACACTGAAAGCTTGCATGGTCTATATCATACTATTTGATGGCTATTTTACTTGGTTAGACTTAAGCACTTTGATTAACTATAGTGTTTGATAAACTGTAAGTCCATACAACATATGTTATGTAGTTTAGGTATTCCATGTTCTATGTTCCAATTTTTATATTAAGTTAGTGGTCTGAATTGGTGTCAAGTACACCCTGAAGACATCAGAAAATAATTCTCTAAGAAAATTCCAAACCCATTTGAATCAGCCAAGTATATAACTTAAATATAAATTATTTAAGCACTGTGATATGGGCCAGGTACACACCTGTAATCCCAGCACTTTGGGAGGCTGAGTAGGGCAGATCACAAGGTCCAGAGATCGAGACCATCCTGGCCAACATGGTGAAACCCCGTTTCTACTAAAAATACAAAAATTAGCTGGGAGTGGTGGTGCGCACCTCTAGTCCCAGCTACTCAGGAGGCTGAGGCAGGAGAATTGCTTGAACCCAGGAGGTGGAGGTTGCAGTAGGCCAAGATTATGCCACTGCACTCCAGCCTGTCAACAGAGCAAGACTCCATCTCAAAAAAAAAAAAAAAAAGAAAAAGAAAAAGAAAAGAAAAGAAAAAAAAGGTACTGTGATAGGAAACAGCATGACTATTATGCACACTTAAAAAACATAATTTATTTAACTTATACATTATTCAATTGTGCATAATAGTCATGCTGTTTCATGTCAGAGTACCATCAAAATCAAAACAACAGTGCACTACTAGCTTCTAAAACAAAAAGTTCACATATCTATATTCTACGTAAGAAAGGAAAACCTTAGCAAGCCAATGAAGAACCACGAAAATGTCCATGAGATCTAGGAGTATGAAGTTGAATTGAATTGTTCAAACACATCTCAAAAATTCCTGTTTTACTAAACATTACTAATCTGGGGAGGAAACTGTGCCCTTTCTTTTTTCTAAAACCTCCAAAATCTTGTAACAGTTACTGTTGCTGCTGCTCTTGTTGGTAAGCAAGAGCAGCAGGAAGCACTTGGAAGGTGTGGACGGTAGTGAGGAAGTGTGAATACACCTGTTTGGTCACAGAAATGCCAGCAATGCTTACATATGTGCTAATTATAGTAAGATCATGCCACCTGGCTTGTGGCCAGGTTCAAATTCTTCCTGGCCACAAGCATTGATTCTTCTGTCTCCTTGTCATTTGGTATTTCTCTAGCAGCTACAGCCATGGTGGTACCCCAAATAATTTCCCCTCTCTCTTCTAATAGGAACAGAAATTTAGGGCCACTAAACTGTGATCCCCTCAAGAGCACACATGATACACATCTTTGCAACCCCACTCCTCAGTGTCGTAGGTATGTTGATTGCATGATTGGGTGAATGAAATGACCTTTTTTTTGGTTTTAATAAATCACATTGGTTAAAATACCCATGTGTTAAAATACAAGTTCCATTATTATTTTAAATAAACTTCCTATTTCAATATTAAAAACAGCAGGAAATAAATATATAATAATCAACCCATCTCTCATCCAGTCTAATAACTTTTTATTTTTTTATAAGATTTACTATGCTTAAATTACATACTGGCAGTAAACTATTCCAAAAGTACTTGAATAAATGAAATTTAAAAGAGAATTTCTATTATTCGATATAAATAAACACTAGAAATGATTTGCTAGGTATCTTTCTAGTAATGGTGCAATGACAAAAGGCCTTGAATAAAAAAGCCTTCATGTTTTAAATATATATCTCCAAATGGGTATCTCCTTACCATTGTTATAAATTCACTATAAATGTTCATGCATTTAAGTTTTTGGAGAATTTTTTTTAAAATTAGCGGTGGCATGGACACATGGCAGGGAACAACACACACTGGGGCCTGTTGGAGGGTTGTGGGATAGGAGGAAGAGCATCAGGAAGAGTAGCTTAGTGATGCTGGGCTTAATACTTAGGTGTTGGGATAATCTATGCAGCAAACCACCATGGCACACGTTTACCTATCTAACCTGCACGTCCTGCACATGTATCCCTGAACTTAAAATTTTAAAATAATCAGTGGTGGCATGTGGATGGCCATTTGTAGGTTCAAGCATATGCATTTTACAATTAAACACATCAGCCAATCCAAATATTAATCCAAATATTAGCCTGGCTAGCCATTGATGGCCTTCTTGATACACTGGCCATAGAGAGATGTTTAGAACAAGGAATCAATATCTTAATATCATGGAAAGAAAAGTAAAAGATCATCACTGGTCTGTGTCTGGAAGAATTCTGTTTGTTAACTTCTGAGGCATCACTGTAACCATTTAAAAATATAAATAAATATCAAGTTGAAAAAATGTAAGATTAAAGTAATTTCCTGAAAACACTGAAATAGCTGTATAAAAACAATTTCCTAATTTTCCATACAAATAAATTAATAAGTTAAGTTAATGGATACTGGCCACCAACATGTCTCAAATGTTCCCCTCACCCTAACTGACAATTAATACACACATACTAGTATGGTTTTTTTTTTTTTTCAGTACTTAATGATGATTTAACTTTAAATACAAATCTCCCCAAATCAGCCACAAGCTACAAAAGCAGAGCGCTCTTTACTTACCCACGGGAGACATTTCAGGAACTCCTGCCGTGTATGGGCCATCCAAAAATTTGGGTTCATTGTCATTGATATCCTGAATTTTGATGACAAACTCTGACTCGGGCTCCACGGGTTTGTTGGTGAGCCTGTCCAGTGCTTGAGCTCGGAGCGTGTAGTAGGCCTGCTCCTCACGATCCAGTCTCTTGGTGGCATGAATATCCCCAGTGTTCTCATCAATAATGAAAATGGAACTTGCCCCTTCGCCTGACAAGATGTATTTGATGGAACCATCTCCTTTATCAACATCAGAGTGAAGCTGGCGAAAAATTCATGTGAGATGAGATTAACTTACAAGAGAGTCAGCGATATGGAGATATGTAAAAATAATTCTTATGTCAGGCAGGAGTACATGAAATTTTATTGTTCTTGGAAAGATAAGCTGAACGCTTATTGTGCACAGCAGAAAGGCTATTAGAATATGTCAGCTTGTACATGTGAGCAAGACAATTTCATTTCTTCCTGTAAACAGCCTCATTTCCAAAGGTATTTTATATCAGTCCCAAAGTTGGGAACTGGTTGTAGTGTTATTTTGTATTTGATCTGTCCTTGCCAGTTTTAGCCATCTTCTTTGAACAGAGCAGGCATTCAGTAAACATGTATAATTGGTTGATTTGCTCTACACCAAGCAAAGAAACCTTCTATAGAATATTTGTAAATCTAGTTCCAATATACCATTTAATATGCTTAGAAACCCCCATATTATTTAAGGGTGCCCTACTCTCCCTCCTCCCTGCCCTGTCCCCACTCACACTCTGTGATTAACGAGTATGGCTGGATGTCCAGTCTCTAAATCTGTCTCCAAATCCTGTTCTGTACTTTAAAAATTGGAGCTGAAAAAAATGACACTGCTCTCTCAAGTAGGAATTTTAAATCAGTACATGTATGGGACTTCAACTAAAACCTTTCTTGAAATACCAAGAACTGCATTAGATTTGCATGATTAAGCACAGCATCAGCAGCAGGGCAGCACCTCCCGATTTGCATTTCACATCTGGAACTGTCCCTGCTGTATGTCAGAACATAGTGTTGAACAGAGGAACCTCAGGAAACTCAGACGTAATTACACGTTTCCCTGAACTTCGTAACCTGAGAAACACGCTACTCAATCCGTCATTTCAACAATCTTTCACCCCCTATAACTGCCATCATTCTGGACTTTGGTTAATATGAATGTAAAAACCCAATTTACCAAATAATAAAACTTTTCACTGCCCTGAAGAACTATGTTTGCATTTTTTAAAAGACAAGGTACTAAAGATATATAAAATATGAAAAAAAAAACACCAAGGAAAGTATGGACACAGTACATTTTCATCCTTCCCTGTAGCTGTTGAGGACATAGCTTTTTGTACCTTGAATTTCTGTAAGTGATTCTTTCCCTGCACTGTAACAGCTGTGTTTATCCTCTGCTTCCAAGTACTTGAATACCTGATTTATCTTTTGGTTTCTGTAGGACTAAATAATACAAAAAGTAAATTTCTGGCACAAGTTATAATTTAACTTTTTTCAGTGTGAATTATCTAGTGGATCCTAAGCCACATGTTTATTCAGTGTAGGGAAAAGGTGAGTTCTTCAACTATTGTTACTATTACATATGTATCTCCCTCTAATTTATAATACAAAGGGTGAAATATGAGAATTATTATAGTTTTAATTATTAAGAACTTCCTAGATGTCAGTCACTATGCTTAACATTCTTTTTTTAAAAACAAAACAAAACAAAAAATTTATTTTAGGTTCGGAGGTACATGTGAAGGTTTGTTACATGGGTAAAACATTATTTACATAGTAACTCATTCAATATTCACATCTGCCCTTAATCCTACTAACAAATGAGGAAACTGAGGTAGAGAAAGGCTAAGAACTTTGCCTGAAGTGGCCCGGCCAACTCTCTGGCAGATTCAGGATTACAAAAACTGGCAGGCTGGTCTAAAGCCCACATTCCCACTCCCTATAATGAGATCCAGGCTCCAGGAGAGGAACTGCTGCGCTGTGTGCTAGGGTCTTCAAGAGCTAATGCAAAGGGGAACTTGACGAAAGAAGGGAATATGCAACCAACCCCACCTGATCACCCCCCAAATCTTCAAGAAGCTCAGTGCTTCTAGTGGTTTCCATGTGTGCATTTTATGACTTATGAGAAGGGTCCCTTCTTGCCATTACATAGCAGTAAACTCCACCACACTCAGCAGCACATAGCAAAAAACTTGACTCCAAAGACAAATGCAGATGATGGATGAAAATAAGTTGTTTTTAAGCTTCCAGTCCCTGGGCCGCTTAAATGCTCAGTGCTGCTCTGCTAATGCTCCCTCACCCTCATCTGTGCTCCTATGTGGCGGCACCTGGTGGCAACTTATCTACACGTTACTGCTGACGGTGGCGTGCAATGTTAGAAGAACATCCAGAAGACCACAAGAAATATCAATTATATACATGGGTCATGTCTTTAATCAAAGCTTTTTTACATTGAAATCACATTAATGACTTTCATTTATAGAACAAGCCCTTATGATTGATTTACCTAATTCCCACCAACTGATCACTGTTTTCGTGGCATGGTGCTACAATGTCCCTGTGGTATTCCAAGTATGAGAAACAAAATAAATTTATTTTCAAGAAAAATCACACAGTAAGCCCTAACTGTGAACTTCAACCTGAGCTCTGATGCTGCGTTTTATTAAACATTACTGGGTTGTCAGTTGTTCTCCATTCTCCATTACTGACAGCATCAGAACTTAAAAGTGAAATTTCATACTGCGTGTTTCTCCAATCATTCAACAATCAAATTCTTTCTCTTCTGTTACCTACCTGTACCCCACTGGTGCCCCACCCCGCCCCCATGCACACATCCTGTTTCAGAAGTCCTAAACTTTACTATTCTTCCCATCGCTGACAATTTTCTCCCAGCTGGTACCATCACTAGGCTTCTAACTACTGCCAAAATTCACAAGCAGAAAATTGCTTGGAGTCTAAACTCAGTGTCTTTGCAAAGTTACTGTAAGCATCTGTGGTTAAAATTGACCAACTTTGAATTGTTAAAATGGGTACATAATTATCTGAGGCATTCAGACATTTAATCTGTGAGATTTTGTGCATTATACTAATCCTAACAGGTGGAGTGAAATCCACACTCTTAGTAAAAAACTCCTCTCTCCTTGATGAAAAAGAATGCTCAGCAAAGAATAGAAATGTTGCCAAGTGTAGAAATGGCAAATCATGTTCTTAAGTTGACAAGTGTCTATGTAGGCATGTGCACACTCACGGACACACACACACACACACACACACGCATGGACACCTTTGAGAATAACTATTACAACCTGAACAGAAAAATGTTACTCTCCATTGCAAAAACCTTTGACCAAGAAAAAAACAAACTATGATCCTATAAAATGGTAAATAAGTACATAAACAAAATAAAAAATGCAACCAAAGACAAGTATTTGTGCTATATTTGAGGGCAGAATAGGAATCACCTAGGTCTATTCTATTTACAGATACCCTTGCAAATGTGAACCTGAGATTAGCCTAAATGATAACAACAACAACAAAAAAATCTCTATTAATAAGCAGACAAAACTTACCTTTACTGCCTGGGTTCCTAAATCCTTTTCAAAGTATTTGTTTTGACTTCAAAGTAACTATTTAAAGATTTTTTTTTTCAAATGAGCACAAAAAGTGAGAGGCATAGAACCCTTAGTTGAATCTAGCTCATGATAAGGCAAAAAATGAGCTGAGGAGGAAGTGCAATTATGTAAATCCTGTGTCATTATGTCAGCATCATGTATTAATATGTAAGAAATATCAATCAGACTCTCATAAACTACATAGACCATGAATGCAAATCACATTTTACATGTACCCTAAAATATATTTCTGAATAATCCATTAATGTTCCATCAGGCCCTGCTTGATAGAGCACCCCTCACCATGAGTCTATTGTATCCGAGCTCTTTTTCATTCATTCTGAACTATAATCCTAGTTTAGAATCTTCAAACCTTTCACTTGGGCTATTGCAAAACACCTCATTTTTTTTTTAATTTTAATAACTCACATTGTCTAGCCTGTCATAATCAAATTATTTCCTCTAAAACATATATTAAATTATATCACACCCCTCATTAAATGTTTTTGTCCACAAGAGTATCTTTATCAATAAGCGCTGCAAGATAACACTGAGATATCATAATATCTCATATTTGCACAACAATGTTAGCTCTGAAGGACTTTCACGATGGATCGGCCCCTGGGCATGGCCCGGAGCTTCCCGATGGTCCTGCCAATTGCGGCTGTTTATTCCAGGAAGCATCTATTGCTATGTTTATCCTCATTTTAGAGCCTATGGAAAGTACATCTTTGCTGAGAATTCAACTCTTTTGAAGTTATTTCAAAGTGAATGGAACATTTACTTGGCTGATTCTTGATCCTCCTTCTTTGGCCTTTTCAGCATGCTCACCAAATATATTTAATTGCTTCCCGTGGTCTACGGATTTAACCGAAAATTCTAGGCATGAGTCCCAATCTGACTCCATACTAACTCCCACGCCTCTTTTTCCCACATCTCACAGTGTAGTCTATGGTCCAAGCATGCTGGACTAGTTCTCACTGCCTGAGCATAGCAAGCATTTCCATGCTTCCCAACACACACACTCACAGACATCCAATTCAGCTCGATGCAAGTTCCCTTTTCCTGAAGTCTTACAACTGTCCTGTTTATTTTCCATAGTTCCTTGTTTCAATTTCTATGACAGAATTCATTTAATTCTGCTTTATATTGAAAATCTAGTTATTTTTAAATCCAACTTTGATTTATAAATTCCTTAAGAACTAAGTTCTTTTTATCACTATGTTCTACATTCTTAATAACGTCTGTTGTACAAAATTTGGTAAATTTACAATCCACTTTGTAAAATAGCAGTATTTGTTTTATTTCAATTTCTGTCCACTTAAGTTTTAATAGCTTTTTTTAAAAAAATAAAACAAAACAAAAAACATCCTGTATCTCTGGTTTGTTCTCCATAATCCTCTGAACCACGTAGATGGAGTTCAGATGCCTTGCTTTGTTGCTTATGGTAACACTTAGTGTGTGATTTTGTACTTTCACACTTACATGTTTATGTTCCCCAGGAGACAGAGCCCTGGTAGAAACAGGCATCTTTCTTATTCCTGTTTCCTCAGCTTTTATACAGTAGTTCTCTCTCCCTTTTGCTCTCTCTCTCATAAATACACACACACACACACATACACACACGTGTGTTAAGGGAGGGTTGAAACCTGCTTGCATGTCCTTGGGTGCCAGAATCTCCATTACCTTCATTAAATTTTTACCCACCTTATTTTTAAGTTTAAGACTGTAGAGCCCAAAACTAAAAGAGCAATGCACTGCTGTTCTGGTGATCTTTTTACATCTATATAACCAAATTAAGCATAATATGAACTACCTGGTCTACCACTTTCAATCCATCTGCTTAAATAAAAGTCTGAAAAAATTTATTACTTATATGTTGCTTTCTTCCCAAAAGATTTAGGTGATGTTAAAAATACATGCAAACAAGACAACTGCTAATATATAATGCTTATAACTAATGCCATGAAAATAATGACCACCATATATGCCTATACAGTTTCTGTAATTGAATGTTCAATTGAGCTGTCAGCTTAGGTAGAGACAAACTATAACAGTGGTTTCATATACTTTTCATTGTCGAATAAAATTAAAAAATCAGTTCCTCAGGATCATTAGCACTATTTCTTAGAAGTGAATTTTAAAAGGAATTTGTCATTTGGAACCCTATTCAATGTATACTGAACATAACAGATAATGCAATTAAAACTACTCTTGCAGTAGAATAAATAATTCTTTTCAAATTCAAATAAAATAAAATTTTCAAAAAAAAAAGTCTGAAAGTGGAAAATATCCTCAATTTAGGAGATAAAGGTAAAAAAAATCAACTCAGTATATTAATCAACTTTTCTTTCCTCTAGTACTTCTTAAACTCTGCTTGTTATTTTATCTTACTGATTATCTTATCTTTACTACCTAAAGCTTAGCCCTGTAAAATGGAGATAAATATATTCACACTTGAACTTGCATAATTGTGACCACTACTTGAGATGATACAGTGAAATAGGATTCATAAAGGTAAACTTCATAACGTTAGAGTTGCACTTTTTGATGCCTTTGCCTTTGAAAAAAATACTAAATTTTCATGCCACAAAAAGACCATCTATAAACATAAGGTGAAATTTTATGAAAGAGGTAATATGTATTGTGAAAGCTTTAACTTTAATAAATGAAACTAGAAACTAAAGCCTCTGTGATGCTCACTGACTTATTGACAATAAGGATGACAATCATTGCAGCTTTGTATTAAATTTTTCCCTATAATGAACGTTGGAATAAGAAAAAATACACTGTAATATAAATAAAACTTATACTGCTATTGCATTTCTGTCAAAAAATGAAGTAATGATGGCAAAGTAAAAAGTGTGTTTTTTTGTTTTTGTTTTTGTTTTTACCACTGATTTACTTATTCTAGATTCCTCACTTTTAAAGAACAAAAGTGTATTCCAGATTATTAGAACCCATACAGGGTAATTTTATTAAAATTTTACAAGGTTAAAATTTTAAGTATAGAAGGTAGATTTAAACAATGATTGGCAGAAGTAAAAATGCCTGAATATACATATTATAAACAAGTTTTCTATTGTGTCTTTTAATAAATATTTTCCACATACCACTGCATATACTGCAATTATCAAGCTGTTGAAGAAATGTTACAGATGAAAACAAATGTATGAGTCATTTCTTTCTGGTTGAAGTATTCCTAATTTATAATTATTATTGTGGTTCAAGGTAATGGAACACAATTTACTTACAAAGCATCTCTAATGAAGACGTGTGGTTTAAGAAGATATTAATTGTTTTACAAACAGGAATAAAGGAAAGAGATATAATTCGGGAAGTGCATAGGTAATGGTAACATTGCCCTAAACATCATTTCTTTTATTAAGTAACAAATGAAAAGAAAAAATACTACTCATATTGTTTTTATTCTCAGATAAAGTTCACAGTAATTCACTTGTGACAAACAGCCATTCTAGGGGTCCCGGTCCATTTTCTTAGAGGCAGAATGGCCCAATTGGAAGGTCAATGCAAAGAAGCCCCAGGTATGGCTACTGAGTCTCCATTCTGCTCCATGTTGTGCTGTCTGGATGGTGCTTGGGTCCCAGTTTATTCATCTGTTATAGATCCATATCTGTAAATGTACAACTGGCTTTGAATGTTGAAGTCAGGATAAAATAAAAAGATGCATTTGGAAGTAATTTTGTAAAGTGAAATTTTCCATCCATATTAGTACATTTCCATATAGTGGTGTAATATAATTATCTGCATTCCTTAGGGAAAACAGTCCCGCTTTGGAATGCAAAGGTCATAGACCTGTGCCTATGACATGGGTACTTAGAGCTTCATGTACACAGACACAGCTTTTTCATCAGGGACCAAGAGACAGCAACTCAGAAAAGCATTCTTTATTCCACACAGCTACATTCACTTCCCTAAAGAAAACCCCAGTCATCCTACTTCTGATTGCTGTCTCCAGGCCAGATCCACAACTCTCACACAACTTAGAAATCCGCCTACAGTTGAATTCTTAATGACCAAAATTGAAGCTGAGGCTTCATCCTCGCTTAGTGTAATTGTGAATGCTTCAGGTTCTCTACTTGAGGGCTTGCCGGATAGGAGAGTACCTTGCTCTCTTAGTTGTAAACTCCATGAAATAGGCCAGGAGCACTTAAAAGCAACCCCTGGAGAGGCTAAGCTTTTTATCAAAAGAAGAACTTTTAATTTTACTTTTTAAAATGAGGCTGGTTAAGCAGAAAACGTCTATAACCAAGGCAAAAGTATCACCACTCAAAGTGAGGTATCTGTTTTTCTGAATTAAGATAAAAACAGAATTTGAGAGGAATGGCTTAGAAACTGTTATAGTCAGCTCACCAAATAATTTCATGTCTGTTGAACCCAAATACAATAATGAAAATAATGGAAACTGATTTTTTCATCTAAGAAGTTTATTTTTATTGCATTTTACAAAACTAACATCCAGTGACAACAGTATAGTGTGTTCTTAAGAAACAAACGTGTGTGCAAAAACACAACCAACAACAAAATACCCCTTCGCCTTTCATCACAGGTCCATTGAGAAGCACTGGGCCCATGAATAAAAACCCTACATGAAAACTCTTTTGAATGCTTCTAGGCAAAAGTCCATCTAACACTTCTTCCTTGTCATAACACTAGAGATGACTTAAAGAAACTCACCACAATGAAGGCAGAGAGCAATCTGAGAGCTCATCTTTAAGACTTGCACAAATGTTTTGTAGCTGGCATTTTGGAGAAGGTATGCACGTACGTGTTGCAGATGCCAATAGCATAAGGTGTCTGCAAAATATTTCTTGGAGTTTTCTGCACTACACTGCTTTGTCTATTAGAAAATACCAACAATAACAGCTAAAGCAATGGAAATAAAATTCTAGAGTCTGCATTTGGTTGAGGGGAGAAAATGTCAACACTCGTATCATCTAAAGAGAGAATTGTCTAAAGTATCTTTTCAATTCTAATGTAAGAATAATATTTGTTCAATGTGGCCTAATGGAAGGGAATGCCTAGACAAAGATATGGACAAACACAGAACGTCACAGATAACACAGAACAAGGAGGGCAAACTGAAAAGGAGCTAGCCAAGAAGAGGACAGATGGTGACTTAGCCATTCAACTCTTAAACTTACTAACTAGATCTTGGTAAGAAGGCTCTGACTGTTAACTCTAAATCCATCAAAAGTGTGCATATACATTGCTATTTGGTAATATTTATTTAGAAAAGTTGGTCTCAATGATTCTTTCTTGGGTGTTTAGTATTTGTCTAGTTCATCCTTTCTAGCATCTTTGTAAAAATTACAGATTAAAAGTGTCCCTTTAGCTGTTATTGGAAGTACCATGTTAAAACTAGTACATCTAGTGCACAGTAGCTATTATGTGGACTAGATGGATACAATTTGCATTATCCCCATGCCTAAACTAGATTGTCCTGATAAATTGAATCTAGTCTGTTTGTTTCTTCATCTGCACACTCAGCATATACTAATAACCTATTAAAAATAACTGTGGACTATCTACTATATGCCTGGCTTATTGGGGCTTGTGGATGAAAACCAGAAGGGGTAACAAGAGGGAGCCTAAAGTCTTGAATCAAGTAGCCCCTGCCTTCATGAGCTTACAGTAGGGTATGCTGTCAGTATAGAAAGTTTGGGGTATGCTGTGGGGTATACAGTGGGGTATGCTGGCAGTGCAGAACAAATAATTGTAATTTTGGTGACCACACAATAGCACTCAAAGAACACCAAGAAATCATATGGCAGGAAAACCAAGCTGAGCCCGGGGTTCAGGGAAGTGCTTTTTAAAGAAATGATATTTAAGTTGGGACAAAAAGGATGCTCCTGAGAGTTAGTTTCACAATGAAGGGAGGAACTTGATTTCCAGGAATAGACTTGACTAAAAGATGAAATCAATTCCTTTCTAGGGATACTCTGACTGAGTAACACACAGAATCCACCAAGGTATAATACAGAATAATTAATTTTGGCATTAGATCTATAAAAAGAGGCCTAATCACATAAATACATTATAACCTATATTCTGTAAACATCTATTTAAATAATTTTAAAAATTTCAAAGAGTATAGAATAGTTCATTCATCTTCTCTTACTACTTTGCTAATCACTTTATTATTTTGTGAAATTTAGTATGTGGGTTTCTAGTTTCCAACGTCAAGTGGGATGTTGGTTAAAATGCAAATTTTTAAGCTCTGCCTGAGATCTTCAGAATTAGAATCTCTTTGATTTGGGACCAGAAATCTATTTTCAACCAGCACTCCAGGTCAGAAACACCACCAGCATACAAACTGGTTTTTATCAATAATATTGGTGCTGTAAATAGTTAATTACTTTTAAGTATATTGAATTTAAAATGTCTTCTAGAGTTGGCTGGCCACGGTGGCTGACAGCTGTAATCCCAGCACTCTGGGAGGCTGAGGCGGATCACAAGGTCAGGAGATCGAGACCATCCTGGCTAACATGGTGAAACCCCATCTCTACTAAAAATACAAAAAATAAGCCGGGCAAGGTGGCACACACCTGTAGTCCCAGCTACTCGGGAGGCTGAGGCAGGAGAGTCACTTGAACCTGGGAGATGGGAGGTTGCAGTGAGCCGAGATCGCGCCACTTCACTCCAGCCTGGGCGACAGAATGAGACTTCGTCTCAAAAAAATAAAAAATAAAAATAAAATGTCTTCTAGAGTTGTTACATAAAATTTAATCTGTTTTGATTTGTTTCATATATTTTACTCAAAAGGGAACTGTCCCTTCTCTAACTAAAAATAGCACAGAAGAAAAAGTGTGCAGTGTATATTTATGTACCCATAAAATAGCATGTGTTGATATATTTTTTAAAGTGGCTATACTTAAATTCTAAATCACATGAAAACTATTTCAATCATTCATGAGAGAGAGAGGGCAAACAATTTCCTTTTTGCCATAGTTCACGTTTCAGGGAAACCCAAAAGAATGAGAAGCTAATTTGGGGATTATTCACTATGGGTATGTCACACAGCTTCTGGGGCTAAGTAGAACACAGAAGACCAAGAACCAAAGGATCAGAGTGGGAGTGTCCTTTTTTTTTTTTTTTTAACACAGAGTCTCGCTCTGTCACCCAGGCTGGACTGCAGTGGCGAGATCTCAGCTCACTGCAAGCTCCGCCTCCTGGGTTCACATCATTCTCCTGCTTCAGCCTCCCGAGTAGCTGGGATCGCAGGCGCCCGCCACCATGCCCGGCTAATTTTTGTGTTTTTAGTAGAGACGGGGTTTCATCTCATTAGCCAGGATGGTCTCGATCTCTTGACTTCGTGATCCGCCCACCTCGGCCTCCCAAAGTGCTGGGATTACAGGCTTGAGCCACCATGCCAGGCCAGGATTGTCCTTTTTACCTCACTCCTATTGACTCACTGGGGGTTGATGTATGCTTCTCTTCCCTACAGCAGGGTGACCCTACCAGGTTCACAAGGTATGTCTGCCCCATTCTCTTGGGACTCCTGGCACCAAGGGACCAGCAGACTAGGACAAGTGTCACAATCCTCATAGGTGTAACCTATCTTGATCATCAGGAGGAGGTGGGCTTCTCTTACCTAATAGGGGCTTCTGTTAGTATCTGGGTACCAGAGTGTCTCTTGATGTTCTCTTGTCCATCTTAATGGCAAATGGACAAGTCAAAGAGCCTGTCCAAGGAGGAGTTGGAGATGAGAGGGATGTGAGGAGTACCACTTGCAACCTGGAGATTCTTAATCTTCTTGTGAATTCCAGCAGGAAAGAGGGCCTAACATATTTCTGCAGGAACTGTTTCCTGAACTTACTACATGAAGCAAGTGGATATGAGTGGTGCAAGGGGCTGACTCGCGCATGTCATGAAAGCCTCCCAGATCCCCTGCATGCCTCACCAAATGAAACATTCGTGTGCTGGTGGCCAACACATCTCAGCTAAGTCCTTTCCAAAAATCATCCTCAGTTGAAGAGAGCCATCTTGACCAAAGATAACATATCTTTCTTAAGAACAGGCCACATCCAGTGATTGGCTGCTGTGAGCCTTTAAAGCTCCTCCTTCTCCCCTTAGCTCAAGACAACTATGAAGACCCTTCCCTACTCCTGACCTCCCCACAAGGTCAGCCAAGTCCTAGGCTGCTTTGCTCAACAACTTTTACTGCCCAATCCTATTTCCTTCTTTTCTCCCTCACAAGTGTTTATTCCAAGAATGCACACCAATAAATTCCCTATGGGCAAATCCCTGGTCCAGGTCTGTTTCTTATGCAACCTGACCTGCAGCCTGCACGCACATTTCCATCTCAGTAACTAATGAATCACAGAGCTTGGCTCCTTGGTACTCATGCATACCATGCTCTCTCCTTCAGAGGCACAGGTGATAGAGGGGAACATTTATGTCATTTGTTGAGAGATGTGTACTTGCTGATCAGAAGAAGAAGCCACTGAAGCAAAGGCTGTCAAATGGCAAAATTCATAAAAGTTGTAGCCCCAGGCAGTGTGTCACTTGTTTCTTTCAGCAGATATCTGACATACTCTTATTTTTCCATGCTCTCAAATGCTTTGATTTATGGAAACTTCACACTGTGAATGGACCAATCCCAAGAGCATGAAGAATTCATTCTGGTGTTTTTTATTTGAGAAGAGAAAGAAGCAAAATTGCCTTAGCTCAGGGAAGCCAGCGACCCAGTTTGCATGCCCTCCTCCTTAGTTCTCTTTGCCAAGGGTTGAGTATCTTATGTTCACTCAAGTGCTGTAATGTTCAGACCACACTACTGAATAATTCAGTCAGAATATCCATCCATAGTCCCAGGCTTTGTTACTTGTAAAATCTTCCTGGGTCAAACTACTACATACCCAAGGTAAGAGCCACTGGCCTAAAAAGATGAGAGAAATACAGACGAAGTTTGAGGTAAATGTTCTTCCATTGTACTATCATTTTGAAAGGCAGAGGAGAAATAGGGTTATTAACTAGCTATAAAAGAGGGAAAATAAGCATGTCTGCAAAACGTTTGAAACAATTTGCTGAGAAGGTACAAATTTTTAAAAGCTTACCTCAAAAAGTCTCTGGCACAATTTCAATTTCAGAACACTAATGCTTCCAAATGAAAAACAAACCTGGTTCACATAACAAGACCCTCCATGGGATATGTAATTGTCTCTTCTAAAATAGAGCAGATATAAAGAATAATAAGACTATACTCTGGCCCAGATGACCTAAGGACGCCTAAGAGAGGTTTTCTTCTCTAAGCAAAATATTATTTAGAAATACAGGAGGAAAACAAAGTCTCTTCTGAGCCCTCTCAGGGACTCATCTCTGCAACCAGAGAAACTTCCATCCCCTGCTTTCCTGCACACTAACAAACTTGACTGCAGTTGCTAAAGCCCTAAGGATAAACATTTTCATAAAGAAATGTAATAAAATTGGCAGAAATCAATAGGAAGAAAAAGGGAAAAAAGAGAGTGAGGTGGAAGAAACAGGCAACGACCACAATAAAGTCAATAATTAGGTTGATGTGAGAATACGACATTCTCAAATAGCCATTAACATTATCCCATGGACTCTGGAAAGGCATATTGGTTTTCCTAGGAGAGACTGGCCATGATTTGTTGTTGCTGTTGTTGTTGTTTTTGTTTTTGCATATTGGTTGCTCTGGTGTTAACAGGAGGCCACCACTAACACCGCCTGGAGAGAGTAGACCACATCACGGAACTGAGGAACAGGCAAAGAAGAATCAATAACGCCATTGCTTGAGGAAGACTGCTTTCTGCAAAATTCTGTTTAGCTTTTAAGCTGTTTAATTTCTGTTTAGATTTTAAACTATAATAGGTTTCCTATTTTCTTAACGGCTACATTTATTTCGCAGTTTGACTCTTCACTCCTTCTGCCCAAATGAGTATCAAACATAGAAGTATATTTGATTATTTATTAATCCATAGAACTGGGATTCAAGATGAATCAAACAACCTCTTCAGCAACATAATTAGAATTGCTCAAGCGAGTCAGCATGATATTAAAACTGCTTCAAGCCTGTGTTATGCAACGTGCATGACAGCCATGGGATTTGGGGTCTCATGCCCTTGTGTCGCTCTGATGTTGGACAACCTGGGGCCATCGGTACTTTCTCTGATCTTTACTTTGTCCATCTACAAAATAGATTGAACCAAGGGGTCTTAAAGATCTCTTCTATTCCCGAAACTCTGTACATCTCGTCTAAATAAATGTGGGTAAACTACAATAATTAACACAGTCAATAAATATGTAGTAGCTACCTAATGTATATTGTACATCCCAGGAACTGCACAAGGCACGGGAGACTGAGTTCTGGGTGTGTAATGTTGCCTTATTTTAAAATAATTTATAACATGACACATAGGAATTTTGTAGTTATGCCACCTTGGGAAAGTCAGGAGTGTTTTTAGAACATTTTCAGACTATTGTATCCAAAAAAAATTTATTCTATAATTTCAAAGTGTCTACTTAGTAATGGCTTGTGAAAAAAAGGACATTGGGTCATTTATTTCCAGATGCTTGGGAGTGACAATCTGTGTTTTCTTGTGTATACTAGCTTGCAATTTGATTAAGATAATTCAACAGAAGAAACTAAATTTTGATTTAAAAATCTATGTCAAGAACATACACAAAATATCTTTAAAGGATATTATATTAGTCCATTCTCACACTGCCATGAAGAAATACCCGAGACTGGGTTATTTATTTATTTATTTATTTAAAAAAAGGTTTAATTGACTCACAGTTCTGCATGGCTAGGTAGGCTTCAGGAAACTTACAATCATGGTGGAAGGTACCTCTTCACAGGGGGGCAGGAGAGAGAATGAGGGCTGAGCGAAAGGGAGTGTCCCTTATAAAACTCAGATCTTGTGAGAACTCAATATCATGAGAACAGCATGGGGGAACTGCCCCCATGATTCAATTACCTCCCACTGGGTCCCTCTCACGATATGAGGAGATTATGAGATTACAATTCAGGATGAGATCTGGGTGAGGACACAAAGCCAAACCATTTCAAGTGTGTCAATATAATATGTTACCTGAACATGCAATCTTCAGGACAAGTGCATTTACTTGAAAGGACATATTATGAATGGTACTTACTTATAATTTATCTAATATCATGCACAAATTCAATTAGTATCACAAATATACACACTAAGAGTGTTCATTTGCTCTTCATTTCTCTGAGATTTACAATGTTATACATTTTCTCTGTACTTCATGGTGTCACATTATAGATACATAGTTTAGATGTATTATTCTATTTCAATTTGAACTACCCAAAACTCCTTGCAGCAGTACTGGGATGATAATGATTTCCTGGTAGAAACCTGCTTCTGAGGGATATTATTATAGAGAAACATTCCTAGAGGGCATAATTTCGGATGGGTGTTTCCTCCCCTATTATCAATGTTGCTTCCATTAACTAAAACATCCTTTGCTGTGGGGGAAAAAAAGTGCCAACTGAATCATCTTTCTTTTACATTGCTTATAATTTTAAAAACATATCCTACAATGGAATGGACATGTGTCAAATATAAAAAAAAAATTAGTAATTGTTATGAGCTGACTCTGAACTTCAGTACTATGTGAAATGGGAACATTTTAGCAACGATGAAATTATGATGGAAAATTTCCTGGCACACTTGATCCATTCTAATTCAAAATCCCATCATTACTATTTCTCTATTCCTTATACTATTTTACTTCATATTTGCAACCCTGAATTTTATTCACTCCGCTTCACAAATTGTTTTATAGCTCTTTTATTCAAATAATTAACAGCTAATATTTATTGAGCATAATTACGTGTCAGACACTGTGGTAAAGGGACCTTTAATTCTTCTGACAAAGTTTTGTGGTAGGCATTATTATCCTAATTTTATACACGAGAAAACTATGATTAAGAGGATTCAGGCTTTTGCCCAAATTTACACAATAATTTCACAGACTTGAACGCAGGTCTCCCCAACAACGAAGCCTGTATTCTCACCCACCACACCGCCCTGAGTGTGCCCATTTCCACTCCCACCCATCTCCTCTCAGAAGAGATGACTTAGAAGAGCTTGGATTCTTACATTTCCCCACACGAAAAATCCAACCATTATTAAGGCAAAAACGTGAACTTAAAACAACTAAATTTTCAAGTTTTTTTTTTTTCTAACCCCTCCTTGTCCCTTGCTCCCAACCCCCAATTGGTTGTCAATTCACAATGTTCCATCTCCATAGCTCAATAACCTCCTTTCTCTTTGTCTCCACTCCACCCACTACTGCCCTGAATCAGGATGGTTTTATTTCTCACATAGGTTAACACCACAGCAATTTATACTTTGTATAGTAAAAAAGACTTGTAGATGTTTAAAGGGTCACCTACTCAACATCTCTAATCCATAGTATTAGATGATTGTCATGTGCATCTTATTAAAACACATCGCTATTCTTCTCTGGAACAAAATCATCGATAGTTCCCTACAACTTTCCACATTAAAGATCAGCTTAGTATTCAATATGTTCAATGGTATGGTCTCATTGACTGTAATGTACACCATAATCTTATATACTACCACAAAAGAAAAAAAAACTGTGTATTATCACTTTAAAATGTTATTTATCATAACAAGCATCCTGATTTTGCAAGGTAAAATGTGGAAAAAGATGCATCTTATAATTGATAGTATGTGCTGTTTCTGATTCTTGTCTCCTACTTCCTACTTCTAACTCTCTATTCTTCTATATTCCCCCTTCTGCCCTGGGAATGCACCAGGCTTTGCAAAGCAACAATATATCGCCCACAGCTTTCCTACAATCAAATGCATCAAACTCTATAGCAAAATTATTCATATTTTGCACTTACCTAAAATAAAAATCAAGAAAAGCCAAATCAAAGTCTTACACTTTTCATGTGCTCCTTACGAGCACATGAAGTCATGAATATTATGTGTTGTTCAAAGAAACATGATGACAACAGCTTCAGTCAATGCCAGCATTTTGTTTATTACTGCTACTGCATGTGTTTTCTTCACATCTTCTAAGATTATCTTACTCTTCTTTTCTTTACAAAATCAAGTCTCCTTTGCAATCACACTGAATGATAGGATACTTTGGTGATTAGTACAGTGTGATGAGATGTTCTAGGCAACTTATAATCACCACCATTAACAATAAATCTTACCTAATTTTTGAGATCTGATCTACAGACTTAGCTGTGATAATATTGTTTTACAGGCTTTTAATGCAGAGAGAAATATTTCTGTTTTGTAATAAAATAAAATAGAAATGAATGTATTTGCTGGAATTTCTCTTTTTTTTTTTTTTTTTTTTTTTTGAGACTGGGTGTCACTGTTACCCTGGCTGGAGTACAGTGGCACTACAAGACTCCACCTCTCAGACTCAAGCAATCCTCCCACCACAGCCTGTGGAGAAGCTCAAATGACACATACATGACACCACAACCAGCTAATTTTTATATTTTTCGTAGAGACAGGGTTTCGCCCCAGGCTGGTCTCAAACTTTTGAGCTCAAGTGGTCTGGCCACCTCAGCCTCCCAAAGTGCTGAGATTACAGGTGTGAGCCTCTGCGCCTGGCCTCAGAATTTTTTTAGATTTATTTAGAAAAAAAAAAATGTTTCATAAACTTTATGGGGTGGAGAGTGAGAAACTCACCCACTGCACACAAATCCTCAAGTTGTAAGAGATAATTACTAAATCTCCCAGTACAACTAAAGAAGAGCGAGATAAACCAGTAGCTGATGCTCCAAGGAGTACAGCATCAAGGAAAATACATTAAACCCTCCAAGGCAGGGTCTCAGAGGTGGGACAGCCAAGGGCAGAATGCCAGATGAGGATTTGTTAAGAGCGATGCTGTACTGCACTCCCCGCTGCCTCCCTTATCTTTAATAATGATTTTTAAAATGTTACAAAATGCTTGATGTAATTGGGTTTTTTATGGAAATTGGCAAAGAGCTGAGTTTTCATGCAGGCCAAACAGAATCAGCCTGCATGGATAAGAGGGCTTCTGGAGACTGGGTAACAATGGATAGAGTGAAGAGTGTTTTGATTTTTTTTTTTTCTTGTTTGCTTCTCTAAAGGGCACAGTGCTACAACATTAGAATGCAACTCTGTGGGCATGTAAAGAAAAAGCAAAAAAGCTGAAAACCTACTATTCCAGAATACAGTACTATCCACACACATATTACCTTAGAAGGAAGATACATAGATTCTTCTATCTGCATTGTCCTTTCTTAAATTATAAGGTGAAAACACTGTAAGGTAAAATGCCTAACATGCAGCCCTAGGGTGGAATATTGCCTGCTGCCTCACCTGCAAGCTTCTCTGAGGGAAATGACACGGGAGCCTTTTCAAGGTTTAGTTGTTTGATTCTTTACACTTGTACTCAACAGACATTGACCTCCTTTTGAGCCCTAGGGGGCTTATCAATTCACTCTTCCCAAGTACAGAAATCAGAAAACCTTCCTTTTTCCTTTTCTTCTTCTCTTTCCCAAATTCTCTAAGATGTCTTCCCTATTTTGTCAGTCTTAAAAAAAAAAAAAAAAAGACTGGCTGCAGCAGACATTCTGGGGCTCCACGGAGTACAGCTAGAACTTTTAAGAGCCATTTTTAAATGCACAGAATGTCAGCCTCAGGGGCACTTAAGAAGAAGATCTAACATGCCCCTATGTGATAAATAGTTAATGCAGTTTTCAAACCTTAATGTCTGGGTATGGTATAAACACATTAGCATACTAAGCAGAGAAAGTTTATTTAGTCAAAGGCCATTTAATTAAAAGCCAGAGATAGCCATTTAAAATAAAGGCCACAGAGAAACAGATGAAAGATAAGGATGACTGGAGAATATACACAACCATTAGAGCAGAAGGAATTTAAACCAGACAAGTTGTATTTGCTTCCCCAATAATTCTGCCATATTCTAAAGAAATTATGAAACTAGGGACAGTGTTTACTGAACAGAATCCCAGAGTGAGCATTACAGGATTATATACATTATGTCACGTAACAAGGCTCCTATGAATTCCATAAGCCATTTTCTATATCTTTAAAGAACAGAAAATAAGCCTTGACATAAGCTTGCTACACTGTAACATTATTGGACTAGTTCATGCACTGAGAATTCACAGCATCTGACATCGGATTAAACAGAGAATGGTCCAGAGTGGAATGGAGAGCATGGTCTGTGATCAAGTAGGTTTGACTCTACTGCTTATTAAACTTTCTCTCGGCTTAACTTTCCCATATGTACAGATGAACTAGTGATAACAATGCTTCCTCTACCTCATTTTTTTAAGACTCCAGTGAAATAATGTAAAAGAACATAGCTTACAAACCACATAATATTAAATAAAGGGAATTATGTTAGTGCTACTGGATTAAGAACACCACATAGAAAGAACAGGGTTTCAGATCAAACTGTGTTACTAATTTGTATGTAAAAATATACACAAAGAGCTGACCGATTAAATGTGTAACATTGTAATATACGCAAATATGCGCACATACGTAAACACACATACGTGTACTCTCAGATGTTTCATGTTTCCAACGAAGATGCTAACCAAAGACTAAAAGACAGAGGTGGCATTTCTAATATTCAGATTAAATCATTCTTCAAATATTTTATAAATGTAAAGGAAAGTTGCCTCATAAGTAAAAATATTCATGAAATCTTTAAGTTAAACACTTTTTACATTTTTGAAAGCCCTTTTTGTGAGTAACTAGATTGTTTTTCTGCTCAAGGTGTCTAAATAATGTACCCTTACAAACACAGCAACTGTTCATAGATATTTCATACTTTAGTGGGTCCATTTTGAACTAATCAATTACCTTTTGTTTGTTTGTTTTATTTTGTTTTGTTTTGAGACAGAGTTTCACTCTGTTGCCTAAGCTGGAGTGCAGTGATGCAATCTCGGCTTACTGCAACCTCTGCTTCCGTGATTCAAGCGATTCTCCTGCCTCAGCCTCCTGAGTTGCTGGGATTACAGGCGTGCACCACCACATCAGGCTAATTTTTGTATTTTTAGTAGAGGCAGGATTTCACAATGTTGGCCAGGCTGGTCTTGGACTCCTGACCTCAAGTGATCCTCCCACCTCGGCCTCCCAAAGTGCTGGGATTGCAGGCGATCTGTTACCTTTTATACATAGTCTATAACAATGATTTTCCTATAAAGACTACTAAGACTACTTAATGTGGCATTTTTTTAAATAATATTCCTGACTACTTGGGTGAACAGAAAAAGAGAATGAGGAGGAGAAAGAGAATACAAAAATCAATGTATTGTAGAGTACTTGTTCTTACCCTTCACTCTCAAGGGGCCCTGTTAACAACCAAGCTTACAGTCTACTCTTCTTTATTAAGAGGCATTAAATAACGGATGCTTCACCATCAAACAGGTTCAATTATTTTTCCGTTATACCTCTATACTTAGAATTTGACTATTTCATGCATGCACACCTCCACATAGATATCCCTCAGGCAACTTCTTTTTTTTTTTTTTTTTTTTTTTTGAGAGAGAGCCTTACTCTGTCGCCCAGGCTGGAATGCAGTGGCGCGATCTTGGCTCACTGCAAACTCTGCCTCCCAGGTTCATGCCATTCTCCTGCCTCAGCCTCCCAAGCACCTGGGACTACAGGTGCCCACTACCATGCCCGGCTAATTTTTTTGTATTTTTAGTAGAGACAGAGTTTTACCGTGTTAGCCAGGATGTTCTCGATCTTCTGACCTCGTGATCCGTCTGCCTCGGCCTCCCAAAGTGCTGGGATTACAGGCATGAGCCACCGCGCCCAGCCTCCCTCAGGCAACTTCAAATTTAACATGGCCAAACTGCAACTTAATCTTATATATTCTGCTTAGAGCCAGAAACAGTGGATTTGTCATTCATTGAATAGTACCTACTATGTGAGAGGTCCCCTTGCTGGTGTTGTAAATGCAACAATGAGTAAGACACCTCCCCACCTCCTTTCCCTCTGCCTAGATCCCTCCGAACATCCTCAACTCCATACTTAACTGTTAAACATCTCACAACTACTCTACTTTCCAAATAATTGTTATTTATCTGATCCTTTTAACTTCATCCATGACCATTTTTCAGTCCTCACCATATCCTGCCTGGAATAAACTCTCACCGACTTAGTTTTCTGTCTCCTGTCTTACCCACCACCCCAAATGTTACAGACTTTGACTGTAACAGAATTGATGTTTCTAAAATGCAAATTGGCTCAGAACCATCCTCAAACTTACCAAAAGACAAACAAAAACAAACAAACAAAAAAAAACAAAAAAATACTTAGCACATGTATTAAACTTTCATGATGTGGCTGGCTGGCTGTTGCTGGTTGTCTTAGTTTCTATTTTTCCTATACTTTGGCCATGTGAATCAATTACAGACTCCTAAACAGATTGTATTTTCTCAAGTCTCCATGCATTTGCATAAGCTGCTTCTTTTGAACGATATCTTTTTCTCTAGTCCCATTTATTTAGGAGTCACTTTCTCATTCTTCAAGCCTCAGCTGAAATATTACCTCCTCTTTAAAGACCTACCTAATGTCCCAGGCTGACTTTGATACTCTTTCCTTAATCTCCAACTGCACATTAATAAAATTCACCAGCAAACAACACTGAGATTATATGTATGTTTCCTCATATTACAATCTGCAGGAAGGACAAGAATATTTCTTTGCATATTTAAAATCCCCAGTATGGCCACATGGGTGTACAAACTATATAAACCATAAATATTTGTTCAAAGAGTAAATTAACAAATAACCTTAAAAATATTCATGATAATATAACTTTTTATAGGACCATTATAGACTACGTATTTCTTCTTGTTTTTTACACTTCCTTAACTCATAAGTTTGATTTTCAACTAGGCAAACTGTGTTAGTTATAGGTAAAATCTAAACTTGGGTAGGGCAGAACTGTACAGAATAGATTCTTATTGAAAACTTTTACTCACTGGAAACTTTTTCATCTAAGCAAAAGCAGGTATAACTCTATTTCCTTTTTTCCATTAAAAATATATAAAAATAGCATTCACTATTCTGTTCTTTGAACTGCACAAGTGTCTGGCAAGTGGTATCAGCAAAAAGGTCTATCTGGTCCATGAGGCGGTGTTTTCAGAAGGCTGCAGGTGGCTAGAGGCTCAAGCAAATGCATTAGTTGAGCAAGTTGGCAGATGGCCCCTATGATCTCTGCATCTGAAGTGATTATCTATAAACATACCTGCTCGTACTACACAGCATGGCTTGCAGCTACCAACATGAACTTTACACACCATGTGATATGTAGGGTCTTTCTTTTTCTTTCTCTCTCATTCCCTCTCTCTTTCTTTTAGAATTTCGTATTTTTTATATATTACTTAGGATGAGTAGATTAAAGCACTCGGAAGCCAACTATTTTAGTGATGATGGCCACATATTGTTCCCTGTGTGCAAGACTTCTTTCTGTAAACTTAATTGATGATTTTAGACAGTAATGTAAAATTTGCTATGAATTTTAGTGGTGTGTCCTTGGTACATCCAGTCAGGATGTTCATTTTAGCTCATGCTTTGCAAGCAACCAGTCCTGTGTCCGGAGATGAACAGTTTAATAAGCTGTTCACCTGATAAACTTGAATCAATTCCTGATTATACAAGCTTATTTTCAATGTGTGTTCAAGTGAAGGACGGAATTCAGCAAAAATAGTGGGGAAAAAAATTCTTAGAGTTAATATATGTTTTTTCTCTTTGCCTAATATTTTAAGACGTGATTTCAACACTTTGATTTTAGTATGATTTAATCTGTTAAAAAGTAAATGGGATTTACTCTTCTCCACTCTTCACACTAACTGGTTACTTGCTTTCTCTTAAATTTCACCAACTTTTTCAGGAAATATATTACTCATATATCTACTGACTGTATAGTCCTGTTAGGCTCAGACTACTTGAAAATTGTAGTATTGTAGCTATGTTCACCTGTGTAACGTATTTTAAAAACACACACATCAGATCATCTGCTAGGTGCTGAGAATGCAAAATTGAGAGCAGATCCTCTCTCACCCGAAAGAAAAGCAGTCCACTAAATGAGTAATCACAGCTCTGCCTTATGACTTTGTGGTTCCTGCCTTTATATATCTGGAAAGCCCATCCAGTCTTTCATTGTGTAGAATTTAAAATCAAAGCAGCTCTAAATTTGTCCTTTTTCTGTCTGGACCCTCATTACTTAGACCAAATCTCCTGAAATTTAGATGAAGAATTCCTTAAAATATGTTATTTGTATTTGGTAACTACTCTCCATCCTCCTGCTAGTGGGTAAACACCTGTTGAATCTTGCAGAATGAGTGGCAAACGCTCAATAAATCCTTGTTAAATTAAATTGAACTGATGTCAAAATCATTTCCACTAGCAGGAGCAGCACCAACTATGGCAGCAACAGAAGCAATAATTCGGAACAGTGTATAACCACCCCCCAATCAAGTTCTAATAATCCTTCTTGTATGTAGAAGGAATGTATGTTGCATAATTAGATAAAGTTAAAACAATAAAATGTTTTGTCAGAAAAGCCCTTTCTACATATATATGAAATCTACTGAAATGTTAAAATAAATAATTTTCCATAAAAACTTTGTTTCATGCCTGACTTTTTGGCTGCATATGTCAACAAATGCTGCTAATGATAATGATCCTGAATCTGTTTTGGTGAAAACATATAAATATGTGACAGTCTTGTGTCAGGAAAAAAAAAAAAAGTTTTCATTGATGGGCATGAAACTTAGGAAATAGAGTGGGCCTAGTGATTTGCACCTATAATCCCAGCTACTAGGGGGGCTGAGGCCAGAGGATCATTTGATGCCAGGAGTTCGAGACCAGCCTGGGCAACATACCAAGACTGTCTCTAAAAACATAAATTTTGATTAATTAGCTGTGCATAGTGACATACACCTGCAGTCTCAGCTACTCAAGAGGCTGAGGTGGGATGATTGTTTGAGACCAGGAATTTGGGGCTTCAGTGAGCTATGACTGTACCACTGCACTCCTGCCTGGGCAACAAAGCAAGACCTTATCTCAAAGAAAAAATAAAAAGAGAAAGAGAGAGAGAGAAAAAGAAGCAGCCAAGGAAATTATCTCTGACTCAGAGAGTTATCAGAGTTATCATACCTCTTAAGGCTGTCCTTTTACAACATCATTTTAAACAACGGCTGAATCCCATCACAGACATTATATTAATATATTCAATTAAACATTATCAGTACACATTTATGGTTTGCTATGCAGAGGTAGATTTACTCTGAAGCTAATGCAGGCTAAGATTTAGAGCCTCACACTTGCATAGGTCATTCTAAAATCCAAGAACTGGGGGGGAGGTTGTGGGCTTAGGAATGTAATGATAATTTTGTAAAATGTCCAAAATAAATTTTTATGTTATTTGAAGCTTTAAAATCCATACATTTTATGTCAGCCTGAGACCTCACAAAACTCATATCTACCCTTGGTTATGACTTTAAGTGTTAGGTATGCTTCTAATGTCATTTGTCAATCAAATCAAACTTAGCTTGAAAAAAAAGTACTTTCTCATTGATCTCCCTGATATAATCAGGTACATTCAGTATACAGACAGAAGCTTGAAAATATGTTAAATAATACAGTAAAAATTTCATTGTTATCCATTCGTGTTACAACCATATTAATGGACAGCTCTAACTCAGATCAATCACTACCATTTATTTATTCCAGGCAATATCTTGGGGCCTAGGGAACTAAAAGCTGCATGCCAATGTACGGGAAACATGCAGGTGCAATCAACACCACATGTATTTATAATGTGTTTTAAACTAAACATCCAGTATCCTAGTATAATATGCTGGTTAACATATTCTACTGCTATACGTACTTTTACAAATTTTATTTCTTATGTTGAAAAGTTTAATTTTGTTTTAATTTTTGTGTTACTTTCTTAAGTAGAAAGGAACTCTTCTAAAGGAAAGAATTTTGCAATCATAATTTTCATGCTTTTTATTTGGCAATATCAAAATCAGAATAAAATTAATAAATACTCCCTCCATAATGTATACAATGAACTCAAAACTAATGTCACTAGGAAAATAATATACATTAAGTTTCCCTAAACTCCATTAGATATTTTTTCATTGTTTTGTCACTTAGTTTTTTTTTTCTTTTTTTCAAAGATTTTAGAGGTTTTCTCCTATATATGTAATATCTACTGTATTGGGCAGAGCTGTCTTAGAATGCTGGCTAAGAATTTATTGTTAATGTACCTTCTACCAATAAAAGCTCTACGCTAAAGAATGTGATTCTTAAATGACCAGTATTTGCCTCAAGAGTGACTCAATTAATTCCATGCTACAACTTTAACCAGACATATTTTTACTAAATTGTATTTAACGTTGTACATAACCTTATCTACAACACTGTCATCATATTCTAATAAAATGATACAATTTTCATGCTATCTCTACAGAACACTATGTCATATTTCTTCCCATTATTTGAGAATCACCTAATAATATATATATGACATATATTGTATGACAAATATGCTTGTTTTAGACAAATCATGGTTCTCTAATAATCAGTTTCATAAAACCTGTCAGACACAACATACTGGATTCAGCCAAATTATAATTTAAATGTATTGCTTTGCAAGTGGATTGTTGCAATAAATTAACCAAAATTCTAGTTAACTAAAAATCAACCCAAAAGTCATTAATTGAACTGCAATTGCCACAGATATCATAAAAGAACAAAAGTTCAATTTCCTGATTATTATTTATTCATCTGCCTATTATAAATATCTTCATCTGGAAGGGAGTTATAATGGCTTACAAGGACTCTAAATATAATGTAACACATAAATGAACAAGGGTAAAAAATGTGGAGACCCAGAAAAGAATTAGTAATAGGAGGGAATGAAAACATGCTATGCAGAACTTCTCTACATATTTGTTAAGTCACAAATCAAGTTCTGAGAATTGTGGCAAAAATCAAAAGCTTAGCGATTTAAAGATTCAACACGGAGATGAAGTGGAATGATTCCTGATATAAGGACCACTTAATGACTTTTCTCAACGAATTCATAAAAAGAATACTGTGGAATGAAATTAACAAGATTAGGGACAGTATTTCTATAGCAGACATAAAGAGGGGTTTTCTAGGACTTTTTCTCCTTATGGTATATTTTAACTGCAGTCCAACACCATTATGGCAAAGAGCACTTCACCCACTGGAATTATATGGTGGGTCAGATAATTCACCAACTTTGTGAGAAGCTGATTCTCCTTTCTTCTCATACGCTACTTACTCCAAACTAGCCACGCTGGCCTTTTCTACTTCCTCAAGCATAGGAGGCCACTCCTGCTTAAGAGTCTGTGCTCTTGCTGTTTCCAATGCCTGAAATCCACTTTCCCCAGGTGTCCACTTTGTTCATTCCTGCATTTCTCTCTGGGCTTTGTAAAAATATCACTTTACGTGAAGCTGACCACCCTTTTAAAAATTACAACGTTTCAGCTAAGCACGGTGGCTCATGCCTGTAATCTCAGCACTTTGAGAAGCTGAGATAGGTGATTGAACCTAGAGATTTGAGAGCAAACTGGGCAACTTGGCAAAACCCAATCTCTACAAAAAATAAAAAAAAAAAATTGCTGCGGGTGGTAATGCCTGTGGTCCCAGCTACTCAAGAAGCTGAGGTGGGTGGGAGCATCCCTTGAGCCAGGAAGGTGGACGTTGCTGTGAGCCTGAGATCACACCATTGCACTCCAGCCTGAACAGAGCCTGACTATCTCAAATAAATAAATAAATAAATTAATTAATTAATTAATTATGACTTCTCCATTGACAGCCTTTATTTCTATTTTCTTATGTGATTTATCTACAGTATTTATCAGCATCTATTACACTCTTTTTTAAATTTGATTTTGTTGTGTCCCTCACTAGAATGTAAACTGTGTCATATTCTTCGTGTCTTTCTCTATCTTCATCTTCAGCTATTAAGACTACTCCTTGAATAGCTGTAGTCAGGATTTTCATGAAAAAGGTTAGACTAATAAAATACGGTGTCATGCACTTGTGAACCCCCATTGCAGTCTACATCAGTGACCCTCAAGGTGCTATCTTCAACCCACCAACGTCCTCCCAAATTCTACAGAAATTTTTGGACCACTGAATTTTCCATAGAAACTCTATATACTATTAAGGGTTAGTGCAAGTACCTGACTAATGTGGTATTCATAATCTAAAGTTAAGACACAATGGTCATTTGTAGATTAATTTGAAGTTCTACGAGAGACGTGGCTGTTAAGAAATAGTGCATTATTTTGCCAACCTCCTATGTTGTATATGTGTATAAAGTGATTTAAAAATCCTTTGTTTTCAGAAAGGACACTGGATGATGAGTGATGTTATAAGCTTTTCAGAATGTTCAACTATTGCTATTCTTGCTTATAATTACCTTTCTGCTAATTTACCTTTTATTATTGTCAATTTTCTTTTCTCTGGATTGTTCATTTGGTTGGATTCATTATCTAATAACAGAATGTTGAAGTGTTCATGCACTGTGGTCCAAATGCTTACTCTTTCCTAAATAGATAGAGTTGATATTTATTATTGCAGGAATTTGTGTTTGGGAATTCATCTACTCAATAAAATGTATTTATCTGTGGTCACTCTTGAACATACACAGAGCAGCATAACATCTGAGTGTTCTGATTCACACATTCCCAACTAAGGTTGAAGAAAGCAACACCCCTATCTATCCTCATTCTGCTTCCACATTGTAAACAATTATCCTTTTTGCAGTCTGTTTGGTGACACATTTTTCCTATTTTGTACTTTCTGTTTGTGGTTTTGCTGTTTAAAATGACCCCCAGACATAGCGCTGAAATGCTGTCCAGTGTTTCTAGGCACAAAAAGGCTGTGATGTGCCTTAGGGAAGAAACATGTATGTTAAATGAGCTTTTCCAGGCATCAGTTATAGTGTATTGTCTGTAAGTTTAATGTTAATGAATCAATAGTATATATTAAATAATGTATTAAATTACACAGAAACACACATAAAGCAAGGTTAAGAGTTGATCAGTTCATGAAAACGTTGGGACCATAGTCTCACAAGAATCTAAGCTCATATTTCCCCTAAGAGCAATGGTTCCCTATGCACCAAGTCAGTGTTCATGGTGTCTTCATAGAAATAACTATCATAGATGAGAGTCAACTGTACATGAATTATCACCCATCCAAAAGAAAATTTTGCTCTATTTTAATATACTTGTAAACCCCACATTCCACTTCTATCTACAAATAGAAATCCGGCTGAGTGTGGTGGCTCATGCCTGTAATCCCAGCACTTTGGGAGGCCGAGGCAGGTGGATCACTTGAAGCTAGGAGTTCAAGACCAGCCTGGCCAACATGGCAAAACCCCGTCTCTACTAAAAATACAAAAATTAGTCGGGTGTGGTGGTGCATGCCTATAATCCCAGCTATTCGGGAGGCTGAGGTGGGAGAATTGCTTGAACCTGGGAGGTGGAGGTTGCAGTGAGCCGAGATGGTGCCACTGCACTACAGCCTGGGCAATGGAGTGAGACTCTGTCTCAAAAAAAAAAAAAAAAAAAAAAGAAAGAAAAAGAGAAAGAAATCAACCAATAGGGTAGCTAGAAAAGTTGTTTGCTCTATTTGTAGTTCTCCCTCTTAAGTACCAGACAGCTATTAAGATGTGACAGAAGAATGATTTTAAAAAAGGAATAGAGTGCAAAAAGTGGAAAAGGTAAGAAAAAGGATTTGAATTACACGTATTATGTTTTATATTTCCTTCTCTCCAATAATGTAGCCTTTTAAAATGTCTAAAATGTGAAATAATTCCAAACTTGTACCAAAAAAGCCACATTCAAGTATATAAAATATTCTGTGTAAAAATAGTTATGTTATATATGCTTGCATATATTTGTATATAATTTATATGTATGGTCAGATTATTTCATGCTATTTAAAACATAAAATTTAAATGTTAACCTGATTCCTTATTTAAATTAATGCTTCTTTTCCCAATCATGTTTTATTGCCTGCCAAATGTGGTTGACATAAAATTAAATATATTTGAAATATATACAAAGAAAAGTAAAATGAGGCTAATCTAAGTAAAAGGGCAGTAAGCACCACTCTCTAATCTGAGGATTCAGTGTCAGTTCTCTGATAAACTGGCAATGATGTAGCCATGAGACAGAACCAAATTTAAGTTCTGCCAGATGTTTCTCCTAAAACACTGAAAGAGATGCAATTCTTCCTATTCCAACACCATCTTGGGAAGATTCTTATTTGTGTTTTATAGCTCCACTGACTTCCAAGGAGTATTGATGAAGAACATATGCGACTCAAGCGAAGATGGGACCATAGCTAGTGCAAATAAATGAGCATCAGAGATTTGGACAGAAAAATCCTCCTATTTTCTCTGAAAAAAAAAAAACAACAGGAATAGAGAGAGGCAAACAAGGCAGTTAAGGGTGCAAAACTGAAGGAGGAATTCTATCTCTGCAGTAGGCCCTTGCTTTTCCCTGAGAGTGTCAGCTTTCTTAAGAGTGAGACACCTGGGGCACATAATTTTAAAAGGTGCTCACTCTCAGAGTCCTTTAAGTGCTGATTGCAGAAGAGGAGAATTGAAGGATGGTGGATATCCTGGAAATAAAAAGAAACCAGTTTCCTCTGTGCAGTTTTTCCTGGTTTGGTTTTGTAATTTAGCCCATCATGTTCTATAATTCTGTAGGAATTCAGGGTTATATGCTTTTGAGTCAGTATGCACTAGGTTTTGTTTTTTTTGTTTGTTTGTTTTTTTTTTTTTGAGACAGCATCTCCTTCTGTCACCCCCATGCTGGAGTGCAGTAGCACGATCTCGGCTCACTGCAACCCCTCCCTCCTGGGTTCAAGGGATTCTCCTGCCTCAGCCTCCCAAGTAGCTGGGATTACAGGCACACACTACCATGACTGGCTAATTTTTTTGTATTTTTAGTAGAGACTGGGTTTCGCCATGTTGCCCAGGCTGGTTTCGAACTCCTGAGCTCAGGCAATCGGCGCCCCCTCGCCCTGCTTTTTTTGTTTTTTGGTTTTTTTTTTTGGAGACGGAGTCTCGCTCTGTCGCCCAGGCTGGAGTGCAGTGGAACCATCTCGGCTCACTGCAACCTCCACTTCCCAGGTTCAAGTTATTCTCCTGCCTCAGCCTCCTGAGTAGCTGGAATTACAGGTGCGTGTCACCATGCCCAGCTAATTTTTGTATTTTTAGTAAAGAGGGGGTTTCACCATATTGTCCAGGCTGGTCTCGAACTCCTGACCTTGTGATCCCCCGCCTCGGCTTTCCAAAGTGCTGGGATTACAGGCGTGAGCCACCACGCCCGGCTGGCACTAGTTCTAAATAAAAATAGTAATGATAGACACAGGTATCCTTAGCATTTTGTTGTAGATCAGCATAAAATATAAAGGAAAACTCATTTAGCCCCTGAAAAATACAGACTAAAATTGCTAAATGGCTGATAACACTTCTCAATGAGATACAATCAAGCTCTGACAAATGTGAATCTAGAATTTAGCTTTTCTAAGGAGACACTGCAACAAACCAACAAAGATGGCATTTGCAATGGCCATATTCTTATATACTCTTTAAAATTTAAAAATTACATAATAGTTATAATTTGGTGAGTAGTAATTATACTCTGGTGGTGGGTGGGAGGAAAGCATGCATTCCTACTAGAATTTTCATTTCATAAACGGCAGCGAGTAAGGGAGGAAGCATGTTACCCTAGGTAGTGATGAATTTGTGACGCAAATACAAGTATGCTTTCCACTTAACCAGATGCTTCTGCTTGGATGGATAAAACATAAATATATTCATTTGAGTGGATAAATTTGCTTCAGGTTTGAAGAGTTTTACTTTTCACCTGTAGGCTAGTCTCACTGCAGAGATCATATAATAAATCTCCTTTTGGAGACTCTGGAGCTTTTGGTGGGTTTGACACGCGTTTTATCAAGAAACCTTGAGTATTTGCATACTCAAATGTAGAGAGTTTGGCCTAAAACTCATGTACTTTTCATCTGGATATAGTCAACCGACATGATTATTTTTGTTTATGAAGAAATACTCATCTTCACATTTCCTTCAGCTTTATATTGCAGAATTACATTACAGGAAGCCCCTGTGGATAATTACTTTCAGCATCAGGTCTTTCATTTTATTTAACTTATGAAAAGAAGAGAAAAATAATCTCTGATCTTCATTTCTCTTCTGGTTTTTCTAGAACACCTGCTTACCCAAACTGATTTGTTAGCAATGGCAACTCCTAAAAGCCTGCCAATAGTTCCCCTTTTGGACAGTCTATGCTCCTCCCTCTACATGTCAGTAAAACTATTAGAATTGCAAAATACTTGGTTTCTACTCATTTATCTTTCCAAAGGTATAAAAATGCCTGTTTATAGAAGTATGTAAATTATATCAAGATGTTCAGCACCTTTTCCCTACAAACTGTCAGAATTTCACCACTCTAAAAATGCAATCAGTATTAATTTTGAATACTTAAGCTGCTGATATTTAAATGCTACCACTTGTGGAACTGAAATGAATTTGTCAAACTCAGATTCTGAATTTAGAACTTTATGAAGTATAGGATTGGTAAACCTCGGAGATATGATAGGTTGGAGCCAAACTTCAATGAATTCAATGATTCAATGAAGTTCTGACCCAAGGCATGGTCAAGAAAAAGAGAGAGAAAGAAGGAGAGAGAGTGAGAGAAAATTAACTGAGAGATTAACAAGCAATCTCATTTATCTAGTTCCATTAAGCATCACTTTTCTTCAGTAGAATCCTAATGACACTAGAATCTCTTGCCTCCTGGGAAACTCTCAAGAATTTCATTAGCTTTCAGGATTTGAAAAGTATTTGAGAATAGAACAATCCTCTCTCCTTCTCTCTTTCTCTGTCTTCTCTCTCTCTCTGTCTCTCTGTGTGTGTGTGTGTGTGTGTGTGTTCTGCACTTTCTTCAAATGTGTGATTCGAAAAGCTGTCCCATGTAATTTTAATTCTGATTTGATTCTGAATATGTAAACTATTAAAACAGCAGCCAAATCCTGTTAGTGTTTCTGGTATACATAAAATATTATTTGCTGGGCACAGTGGGGTGCACCTGTGGTCCCAGGTAATGACAAGACTCCATCTCTAAACAAAAATAAAATAAAGTATAAAATAACACGTATCACTCTTCAATAATTGCCAAAAGATATTTCCCAAGTATTACTCAAAAACAAATACCAAAAGGGATGTATGTGTTGCCAATTCTGTTCTTACTCTAATAATTTATAAATATAACCATTATCTGCTCTTTCCATCAGAAATGACTCTTATTTAATACTTTCTATATTTCAAAGAATTTTAGCAGGAGTTATCTGATTCAAAGCTGACTCCGACTTTAAGGAGGAGGGATACCTGGCATAACAGTCCCTTTTTGATAGACGAGAGAACAAGGAAAGATAATTTAAAGGACTTGTCTGTTGTCACCAAGTGGCCATTGTGATGACTCTTGCTTGAGTTCATCCTTGTTTTTTCCTTAGACCAAACTTGTCCAACCCAAGGCCCACAGGCTACATGCAGCCCAGGATGGCTTTGAATGCAGCCCAGCACAAATTTATAAGCTTTCTTAAAACGTTATGTATATTTTTTCTTCAATTCATCAGCTGTCATTAGTGTTACCGTATTTTATGTTTGGCCCAAGACAATTCTTTTCCTTTCAATGTGGTCCAAGGAAGACAAAAGATTGGACATCCCTGCCTTATCCTTTAGGTTGTTTTAAAAATATGCTTGAAAATAAAACACCTGAATTAGGCCAGTTACAGAAAGTAGCAATTCAATGCAAAATAAAAATATGTACCACTATTATTAACAACTAATCATTAATAAATGTCTGCTGTATATAAAACAAGAAGTTCTTTACATGTATTAACTTATTTAGTCTTGATAACAATTGTATTACGAGACCTATTGTTAAACCCATTTTACAGAAATTAAGCAGAGAAAAGCTGAGCCATTTCAAAGTTAATAGCAATGCTGAGACTCACAGTCATATCTTCCACACCCAGCACCACAGTGAAAACTACCAGGCTAAACTTCCTCTCTATGCACTGGCATAATCATAATTCATTATTATCTATGCCATCTGTGTTAGGTAACATAGCCAAAGACAACCATACAACATAGGAATTGCCACGTAACTTCCAATTCTCTATGAGAAAACAAAACAAAAAGCTTCCATCTTTCCATCTTACTTTTCTAAAATCCTTACTTTCTGGGTTCAACACTCATTTCCTGTCTGTATCTTCAAAACTGTACTTATCAGGAAACAAATTGAAATCTCCTTACTATCTTTGCTTTGAGAGAGAAGGATGTGTCATACATTGAACATTCCAGATACCCACAAACAACCTAGATCTTTTCTCCCTTCCCCGCCTCTTTTGCTATTATTTATTTCCTTCAGCTTGCTTTATGGAAGATTTTAAAATAAAGCCAGGACCATCACGGGAATTAGAGAGATGGTGATATTCATGATCCTGCATCATCAGGGTGGTATAACCATCATTCAAATCCAGTCCTCTCCTTCTCCCAGACCCCACATCTTTCCACTGGACTAGACTATCCTGGAACCCAGGGCTCTCAACATTGTCTGAGATATGAGAGTAGCTGTAGACACTCCCAATGACAGCCCCGAGGAAATCGTGCTGACTCAGGTACAACAGCTTCAGTACCATATGGAAAATGAAGTGTCAGGCCCCCACAGCTGTGCAATGTATTACCACTGCAATAGGCTACCATTCTGCTTGGAGGAGAGAGCATTTGAAAAAGGTCATTTTAATTTGTAAAACCAAATAAGAATGTAGAAGATCTGAAGGGAAGGGTAAGCAAAAGCAAATAACGGAATTTGTTAGGAAAGAAGAGATATTAGGTTTCTCATTTAACATTTTTTAAGAAAAATAATTTTTGAAGAGAGACATTTTGGCATAAAAATATTTAATTTTATTATAGCTTCCTTCAAGGTATTCACTAGTTATTTCTAATCATATATATTTAGTCTCAAATCCTATTTTTTCTTAGATTGTTTTCCTCAAGAGATGATCATAATATTCATAACAGTAATAATAATAATAATAATAATATCGTGGCTTGTATTAATAGAGGGATAGAATTTATGCCAATGTCAACAGAAATAAAAATCTTGATTTTTATTTTTTGAATTGACTTATGAATTATCACAGATTATTGAGGTTCAATGCTGACCTTCATATTTTAGGATGCTGAGAAGCAAGCCCAGCTAAGTATAAGGACAGTTTGAGAAGTCATGTCATACCAAATGCTTGGGAGCAATAATTATTTCATTTTTTTAAGTGTTCATTTAAAATTAGGGTGGGGATGTAAAAATGCTGCCTCCAAATATTTGAATAGCCAAATGTAATTTCACCTCCTAGAAATAAGTGTCATCCTAAAGCTCAAAATTCTCTCAGAGCAACGCTCATGGTTTCATGAGCTTCCCATACATGCAGTAACCACCCACTGAGAACATACAGATACTATGCTTGGATTGGACACAATCCCTTTCCTCATTAAGCTCACTAACTTTTAAAAATACATTTTCATACCATATTTCAGGCTTTCATGTGCATTTGTATTTCTTATGTGTACAACAGCCTTGTGAGGTTAGTATTGTTGTTCCTATTTTATAAATGAATAAAATGAGGAAATAGGCTGTTTGCTTGAAGTCGCATCATTTGTAAGTTAGGGAGCCAGTATGCAAACCCAAATCATGTGACTCTGAAGTGTGTATTTTTAAGACAATTCCTGCTTCCACTAAGAGATGGACCTCAGGCTACCTGATCACTCATTAGGGATTTGTACAAAGAATTTCTGTATTCAGGAACCTAAAGCAAATGAGTTTCAAAGCCCAAGACACTCTAATATTAAAATACAATAATAAGAAGAATATATTTTTTCTTTTTAGTGAAAATATGTGATATTCATATAATATTTATATTCAAGTTTAACGCATTTATATAATTTGATAAAATCATTACATGTGATTTATGTGCCTTTTATGACCAAAATTATATAATTTATACTTTTTGGTGAATTCCAAGACAATGCTTGGAAAAATAATAAAAAGAGCTGTTGTATGACTGTTGAACCTCTGAGGTAGCTTAAACTCCTTCCTCCTTAAACTTTCTATTCCTCACACACATGCCTTAGCTCTGGTTGAGCAGAAAGTTAAAAGTTTAGTAAAAAACTGAAAAACTGGACTTTATCGATGTACCCAGAGTTAACAGAGAAATTAAACATAAATTGGAAGCCATAGACAGTGTGAAGAGAGCAGCACTGAGAAAAATATACATATATTATAAGATGTTCATCATTCGAATATTGTTTTGGTCGTAAATATCCACTGTGAAATCTTAATTGGATCATAAACAGAATGCGCTTCCTCCTCTGACCCTAACCCTGAATCCACACTCACTCGTATGTATTTTCCATCATCAGTCTAGAAGGTAACTTAGCCTTTGTAATAAAGCTTGTGTTTTCAATTTTAATAGCAAGCTTTAAACTGTACCTCATCATTAGATATTAAACTTGTAAAAATCACTTTTCTAAGGTTGTATCTATGTCCTATAATGCAGTTTCTTTTATTTTATACCATATTACAGACTCTGTGTTTCATTATAAGCCTTATGTGTATGACTTTAGCTTTACAAATGTGATAATTTTTCAATGTGATAATTTTCATCTATTTCTTTGGTAATCATTTTTAACTGTTGATGGCTACATGTTCTTAGGTATAATTAAATCAAATCCCAACGACTAGAACTCCCCAGTATCTGCTTCTCCAGATTAAGCAAAACATATCAGTTAACCACCTAAATTCAGCTCTTACGATTCAGTTGAGAAAATTATGTAAACTGCGTCAGGGATAGAGTAGATGAGAAATACAGAACTGAGTTTCTCAGATATTTTACAGGAAAGAAAACGCCGATTTTTATCTTATTTCTTCTTCATTTCAAAGAATCAAGTGCGGAATGTGTAATCTTTTCTTCTCCATACACATTCCACTCCAATATGGACCCTTAAATGACTCACAAATCAGAAAAATCTAATTTAAGCATGGTTTGACTAATTTCACTGGTGATCATCACAAATCTTTCAAACTCACATCTGTTGAACATTATGTATGTGTTGTCCAAATTTTGATTGTGTGTTTTCAGTTAAATACCTTAAAACATGTCAGCATTTTAACGAAGGAGATAAGCAAACATTCTAAGGGAAGCATTCTTATCAGATAATTCTGCACTGTTTACACACACAACTTGCTAGAATGATGTTAATCATTTTGGTTCTAGTACTTTAATTACCATTCCTGTAACACAGCCCCATCTTGAGAAATTACTCTTCTGCATTTATCTTACAAAAGATAAAGATTCTAGCCTAACTAGAAATGGAGATGGCCTCCCCATACTGGTTTGTTTTCCCCCAATGTCTTTTGGCTCTCTCTTTTTTTTTGTTTATATGGCAGAAGGACAGAAGGTAATTCTCAGGCCCTTGGCCTGAGACCTACAGCCGATTGAAGCAAACGTGAGTAAAATTTCTAAACCTTCAGTTAAACTATTTTTCTAATACTATTTTTTTTTTTCTTTTGAGGCAGAGTCTCACTTTGTAGACCAGGCTGGAGTGCAGTGGCATGATCTTGGCTCACTGCAGCCTCCACCTCTCGGGCTCAAGTGATTCTTCTTCCTCAGCCTCTCAAATAGCCGGGATTACAACAGGCACATGTGACGATGTCCAGCTAATTTTTTGTTTGTTTGTTTTTTATTTTTATTTTATTTTATTTTTTTACTAGAGATAGGGTTTCACCATGTTGGCCAGGCTGGTCTCAAACTCCTGATCTCAAGAGATCCACACATCTCGGCCTCTCAAAATGCTGGGATTACATGCGTGAGCCACTGTGTCCGGTTCTAATACATTTTTGAAATTGCTGTGTAAACTTCTACTTGTTAAAACTAAACTATAGATTACATTATTATTGTCAACAATTACTTGTTATTCGTTCATTTATTATGAATTATAATGAATTTAGGTACTTGCTATGAACTGAGTTGTGACCCTCCCCCCTTCAAAATTCATAAACTGAAACCCTAACTCCCAATGTGACTGATTTGTAGGTATGTCTTTTGCAAGTTAACTAAGGTTAAATGAGATTATATGGTTGGGACCTGAATCCCGTAACACTGATAGTCTCATTAAAAGAGTAAGAAATTTTTCTCTTCTGCCATGTGAGGACATGGAGAAGGCTGTGCTGTCCTCAAGCCAAGAGCACTCACCAGAAACTGACTTTGCTGGCACTTTGTGGACTTCTCAGCCAGAACGATGAGAAAGAAACTTCTATTGTTTAAGTTATCTAATCTGATATTTTGTTATGGAAACCAGAACAGACAAATACATACTGAATTTATATCTATCTTCAAAATATGAATGGTTGGTATTATGACAAAGTAGTATTCATTTTAGTTCTAACTCTTCTAAAATTTTAAGATTTGAAAAAATGATAATTATTCAATGTAGACATCTGATATGCCTTCTAGCTCTTCTCAATTATAATTCTAATGCTGTTCCATTATTCTACTTATTTTATTACCAAACATATATATTACTTGAACTCTAATATAAGAACATCACCTTTCTAATTCACAAGGCTTTCCAAAGATTTAATAAAATAAGTACTGACTAGGCAACAGGAATATAAGTTTTAAGCAACAATAATTAGAAGAAACTGTCATTACTAATTTATTTCAACATTGAATATAATTCCATGAGTTGTTTAGATTTCAACCCTGTAAATATATTGACATGTAATACATCAGATTGTAATGTCTTGTGTTAGTTCTTCAACATACAGGATTCTAAGTGTTTATTATTCCAAAACAATGTTTCGTTTGTAATTATGATGGCTAAGTATTTGGGGCCCAACCTTACAATGCAAAACAATTCTTTAGATTTTGTAGGCAATGTGGGGAGAAAGCTCTTATTTTAAACTCTATATTAGTGAAAACTTTCTTGCAATTCTGGACTATAAAGAATACTATTGCATGGTTCAGAAATAAAAATAAGCAAAATCAATTGCCCTTTGACATCTTAAATTGATGTATTTTTGAGAAACACAGTCAATTGCTGCATAAAATTATGAACATTACTTAACTGTCTTATAGATTTAAATCTGGCTCACACCCCTCATTCTAAACGTGGACAACAGATTGTACTCAATCAACCCTTGCACCTCCCTCAAACCAGCAGTAGTATTTATTCCCATCTGTAATGAGAGTTTAGGTTATTTTATATCTCTTTCAAGATTTTAGAACTTTCAGATAATGTTCATTCCGTGAAGGAACCTGGCAGACACCACCTTAACCAAGGTATCAAATTCAACATCATTAAGAATGAGTCACGTCAACATCCTCTATCTTCTGACGTGATACAGTGAGAAGGGAAAAGCATCACTTCTGTCTTATACTTGCCAAAAATACATTCCCTGAAACATATGCATTAAGAAGAAACATGAGACAGGCCCATATTATAAGATGTTCTACCCAATTATGGGTCAAGAATGACAACGAAAGACTAAGGAACTATCCCAGACTGGAAAATATAAGGAAACAGGACAGATGAAAGGTGTGATATTGAACTGGTTCCTGCCAGAAACAAGTATTTAATACTTTATTAGAACAACTGGCAAATTTTGAATATATGCTGTTAATTGGTAAATAGTATTGTACCAATGTTAATTTCCTAGCTTAAATAATTGCTGTAGTCACGTAAGATATCACTACTTGCAAAAGCTGGATTAGAGAATAGCACTTTGCAACTTATCTATAAGTTTGAAATTAGTTCAAAATAAAAAAGTTTAAAACTTTACCAATTTGATCACATTTTACAGACGAGGAAATGAAAACTTATTGTTTCAGGGCTGTGTTTAAAATAACGAGAAAATTGCTACTTTAACCTGGAGTTTCTGCTTACTGATCTTTCTACTATATAAAGCTTCTCTCAATATAGTTTTAGAAAACTCTGCCCTATTTTCTAAGAAGATAATTTGCTTTTGCTTTGATTTGAAGATTGTATTAAAAAGACACAAAAATCACAGAGGTGCACCAGGTGTCCTCATGCAAGCGTTTGTTCTTGGATCTGTGAGTTCTTCCTCTGTGGGAACCACCTCCACAGCTGTTAGTTAGTTTTGGAATTTACTGCTTTCCACTGCCATGGGGTTACCTGCTTGGCTTATCAACCAGACTGTGAATTTTATGAAAGAGTTTATTTTTTAATGCTTCTATCTAGCACATTATCAATCACAGTATAAGTGTGTGATAAATATTTGAAAAAAAAGGAGAAAAACAAGAAGAAAGAAAACACAGGGTAAGTTTAGCAGCATACAAAAGAGATTTTCTTGGATACAATGTTAACCATGTTTGTACAAACTAGCGTTTCTCTCAGGTAATCAACCTAAGGCATATAATCAATATAAATCATACAAAACAATGAAGACCCAATTTCTCCCAGTATAGTCCTTGCCTACATATGCTCAACCCAGCAAAGTCTCAGTGACTGTCCTGCTGCTTATCTAATTCTGTCGTGTATCCTGGTGAGTCACGGAGGGCTGCAGATCCTGTGACTCTGTATCTATGAGCAATGCACATAAAGCTTGTCCAAACAATTACAGTGCACTTTGTAGAGAAAAAAACTCAATCATCGTTTCAGTTTATATCTTGTTATTTGCACCTAAAACCTCAATATAAATACAATGTTAAAACACAGCTAATATACACTTTGGGAGGCCGAGGCGGGCAGATCACGTGAGGTCAGGAGTTCGAAACCAGCCTGGCCTACATGGTGAAACCCTCGTCTCTACTAAAAATACAAAAACCATCCAAGTGTGGTGGTACATGCCTGTAGTCCCAGATACTGGGAAGGCTGAGGCAGGAGAATTGCTTGAACTGGGAGACGGAGGCTGCAGTGAGCTGAGATTGCATCACTACATGCCAGTCTAGATAAGAAAGCAAGATTCCATCTCTAAACAAGAACAACAACAACAAAAAAAGACTATAGACTGCATTTGAAAATGTTTGCTGTTTTCATCACAAAACAGGAGGCAAGTAGATTGCACATAAATACAAACATTGTTAAAAAGGCAGAATTTTTAAATGATTTTGATCAACATACACAGACAATCAGGAAATGTGGAGCCCAATCTACAGTATCTAGTTTGGCTATAATCAGGCATATAACTGAAAGTCTTCCACTCTGTCCAACTTTTAGCTGTATAGTTAAAGCCTTTGGTAATTATAACCTTCATTTCTGAACTAAGATGACTTTTTAAGTTAATTAGCCATATTAAGCTGAATAAATGGTGGATTTCTGCATTTTAATGGCACAATCTAACATGTTATTTACAAAATGGTAAGAAAAAAACAAAATAACAATGTATTTGTTTATTGGAGTATTACAAGAGCTGAATATAACTGCCAAGAAGTATTTCTAAAAATCTGAACTTATTTGCATCTGATAGAGCTGATCCGTGTCCAAATTCCTCTTGAAATCACCAGGAATTCCACACATTTATCAGCAAACTGACAGTGAAAAAGCGCCTTTACAAATTAACTCTGGTTGTAAAGTTATTATGAAAATGGGGTTTCTACTCATTCCTAGAAAAAATAAACTGTCTTTTGTTTTCTTCTAAGAGTTGATCTGGCATTAGGCAATCTACATTTTCAGAGGACACTTTTCCTGTTTGTCTTTTCTCAATAAAATCTATAACCTGTAAATTTCGCTATGATGACTATGCTCTTTCCTGTCGCTCATACTTGGCATTCATTATTGACCTTTTCTGTATCTAATATAAAATTTTCCAGTTAAGGAATCTAATTTGTAACCCAAGTTTTTAAAAATAAACACAACCTATTTTCAATATGAAACTTTCTTTTTTTGGAACACTGAATGTATCTTTAGATATCAGGAGGTAGATAATTTCTTGGTGAGAGATACTGCTGAGGTATAATTAAATGCATTGAAAATGCTCACCAACGCTTCCAAGTAAGCTTAAATTTAAAGCTAAGCCAATCCTGCAAACTGCATTTCTATGTATTTGATTTCTACTGGGGTAATAGGTATAAATTTTCCCTGAATGAGTTAGGAAGAAAGGGGAGCAGCAAAAAAAAAAAAAAGAAAAAGAAAAAAAAAACAGAAAGAGTGATGTTAACAGCTAGGGAAGCAACTGTAGAAGAGGCACGAAGCACACATTTCAGTGAAAGTAATGGCCTGGGCCACAGGGATCGGCTGGCAGCCCATTACAGTTAGGAAAGATGAAAAACACTTAATACCTGGAACAGAGGCTGAGTAGTTTTGTAGACAATTTTTTTTTTTTTTTTTTTACGTCAGATAGTTACAGGACGTTAAGTGAGTAATGCCAAGGTGATTAAAAGACTGGGCTGAAAAAATGCAGTGCTATCCAATGAAATGGGTGGAAACTGTGCCCTCCTATGTACTGTAAATAGTCACGGGAGGTGTGATATAAAGTGAAAAGGAAAAAAGAAAGGGTCCTCCCCCCTTCCTTCTCCCCACATAAAAACAAGAAAACAGGCATGATGGTAATTAAAACATACATGTAAGGAAAGGGGCACTATTATTTTTTAAAACATAACTGAGAGTAACATCCAAGGACTCCTTCCTTAAGTCTATACATTTATCAATTTATTTCACAAGAAATTGATTAAAACAGAACTCAGAGTAACATCCAAGGACTCCTTCCTTAAGTCTATACATTTATCAACTTATTTCACAAGAAAATGATGGGAAGCAAATGATAAAGGTTGCACCATCGGAGTCTAGCATAGCCCAGAAGTCTGTGCCCGGGTGGTTCCTGAGTAAGGGTTCTAGAAGCACTCCTGGTCCCATTCAACAGAATGTTCTACTTTGGTCTTTGGTTATCATATGTAAAAACCAACTCAGTAAACTACCTAAAATAATATGCTTGAAAGCCATATTGTAGCCTCATTATCTTCAATGTCTTAATGACCAAATTTTATTGACTGAAGAGTCATTTAATTGATCTTGCTGGTCACCTGCCATTAACATGGACTTGAAATTTGAAAGTCTTAAAAGACTCACAGATATAATTTCTGTGAATTTTTTACCCACTAATTATATCTCTGCCATTTAGTTTAATTGTATATAAATAATTTCTAAAAGCTGATTAAGCACCCCCAAAACAGACATTCCTATAATTAACTGGAATAAATATAAACACTATTAGAACATAAAATAATACCGGCTTTCATCTGAGGAATCACACAGATAACATCTGACATGTAACAAAATAGATGATCCATAACTAAGTTAATTTATAAATAATACGTAATGAAATATAAAATATAATAATGTCCAGAGTAATTGAATGTAGGTCATAAATACTTTAATCAGATTTATTCAGTAACAGAACTGAATTGTAGATACCATTTTTCTATTTTATAGATTAGAAAACTAAAACTTAATGATATTAGGCAATTTGCCCCCAAGTTATACAACTAGTAGAAAGTGGTGGAGCAAGAAAATAAAAATGATGTCAATTTGACACATACGGTAGTTATCCATTATGTGATCAAGTTAAGGTACAAAATGTATCGAAGTCATCACTTATATTTTCCAAATTACCCAAATAGCTAGATTGTGTTAGGATGACTAAGAGTGTGACCATCTAAGTAGCCTAGGTTGAATATACATCTGTGAAAAGCACTGATTAATTAGGTTCTTTCTTTTCTTTCTATGATTATCTGCCCAGCCATTTCTTCACATCTTCTTCTATAATTTTTATTTCTTTCTGTCCTATAAACATTTCTGGGCATAGACATCACCTCCCAAAACTAAAAAAAAGAAAAAAAAAAGAAAAAAGGAAAAGAAAATGTGTCTATTTACCCAAGTAATAAAAAATGTACTTAAGTCAAGTTATTGTTATATCTCTGCTTATTCAGACCACCAAATTATTAATAAAAAGAATCATTTCATCATCTCAAATATAAAATCTATAGTACTCAAGTTCTCTGCCATTTTTTTCCAAGGATATATGAAAATTGTTCCTGGAAGGCCTTGCATTTTTCTCTCTTGTGTACAAATTCTCCTTCCATCTCAAATTATGTTACAGCCCTTTTTCTGTATTTTAGTCAATGTTTTAAAAAATTAAATCCATTTCCATCCTGGACAATTTACTACGAAAGGCGATATTGAACTCCCAATGTACAGCATGCAAAAGATAAACACGAACTAACTTCTGTCATGTAAATATAAGTGACCTTCTTTGATTAGTTGAAAGGGAAATACATAATATTTCTTGTTACCTAATCAAGAAACTACACAATTTCTCTTAGAAAAATAACACCTTTGCCCAACAACTTTGTTTGCATATGGAATTTAAGTAACATAGGGACATATCTCTTCATAATTTTAAATTGACTTATAGGAGTTTTATGGAATAAGCATTCTGAATTACTATGAGAAGTTTGTGAAATTCAAAAGGGCATTTAAATTTTAAAACTATATTGATTTTTAAAATGTCAACTTCACCCAAGCAACTCTATTTAATACCAAATTAAATGGCATTTACTTTGGAAACAGTTTTGCTGCTTTTAGAAAATTTTACATTGTCACAAAATATGATTTTGCTTAATAACTATTACTTCCTTTTATACACTACTTGAATATTATAGATCTGTCCATTTAAGAAAATTGGATGACGTTGTTAAATGTCCATTAAAAATGAATGAAATTAAGCGCTAGTTTCCTAATCAAATCCTAATCATTATGGTTACTCCTCTCAATTTCTTTATAAGAAAACAAGTAAAAAGACAGTGAGACAGAAATTTAGCATATATATGTGCAGTAAATATGATGGTGTTACCAGTAGAATGGCTATAAAAAATATATTTGTACACAAAACAAACACCTCTGTATTTACATAAGCTTAGGTAGGAAAATGCTGTAACTGGACCAAAAAAAAAAATCCTAATTCACATCGCTAGAAACCTTTAACTTATTAACGTCCTTTTGTTTACAAGGCAGTAAAAGTCAGTAATTATAAAATATAGAGACATTAAAATGAAATAATAAATATAATACAAATTACCTTGATTGATGTAGATGCTCATCAACAAACATAATTTTGGCCCTTACTTAAGGTGTGATCAAACGAAAAAAGGACCCATGGAGTAAATCACCAAGATTAGGCCTCTATCTTTTAAAGTTGAAAAATTGATTTATAGATAAACTCATTAGGTAGCTATGCTTCATTTTACCAGGAAGACAAATATAAAACTGACAGAGTGAAGCGTAAAAATACAGAGGCACAGATTTCGTGCTAATATATCCTATTTAGAAAACCTTCACCAGTACTCAGTACCAAATTGAGAAATTCAGTAGGCCTTTACAAATATTAAAATAATTGAACCAGAAGTAGAATAGGAACTGGGAACATGATATGCCAAATGGCAGAGAGAAGGCCATGTTTTCTAGAAGCACCTTTTGGTTTAGGAAGCTCTCCAGTGAAAATCTCCTTCTCAAATATTAAGACAGAAGGAAACCGTGAAAAACAAAATGTCCATCCAGCTAACACTTGGTCACCCAATAAATACACCATGAACTGCCCATCACTTGTCTAATATCATTTCTAACTGACTTCTGTCCATGATCATTTTTAATCCAAAGGAAAATGTTTAAAGCAACCTAACACACACACACACACACACACACACACACACCTCTATCAAAACAAGACTGCTAAGAAAAGTGGGTTTAAATTGTTCATAATTTAGAAACATTAGGGTCAATAGTTTCACTTTGCAGTTTTTCCACTGCAAGTATCAGGAGAGGACACCTAAGCATTAATGTTAGTCTGGACATCATTTTCGTAATACCTCAAAAGCAGCAACTGAAATCAACTGGCTGTAAGAACCTACTACTCTTCATTTTTTATGAATAGTCTTGTTCTACTTTGGTAATGATAGTTTATCAGTGTGTTACGACCATAGTAAACTAGGCCTCTGTAGAATCCTCATCTGTTTCTAGGAATGAAGCATCATTCCCTAACACACAGCTTCACTGTAATGAATATTATACCTTGATTGCAACTGCGCAGTGGCTATCGCCAAAAACCTTCACAAGCTCTTTCATAGAAACGATATCTTGTGTTTACCATCCCCATAGCAAAAAATAAATTATATATATATATATATATATAGCAGTTTTTCATCCAACCACAGACATGGACAATAATCATTTACAACTTTGAAAGGTCACAACACCCTACCTTTCCTACATAGAGGGGGTCTGAACCCATGTATTCCTCCAGCACAAAGAACTGATTCCACACCCAGCTGCGCTTGGTCCGGGACCTCCCTGATTGGAAATAGGGCTTTGATCTGGACCTTGAGAGTTCTGCTTGACTCATCCCAGAAAAACACAGGAAAAGAGCTATTAGCTGCAGAAAATGGCAGAACTCCACTTTGCCCAACTTCATCTTTTTTTTCTTTCTTTTTCCTGTGTAAGAAAAAAACCTTGACAAGAGAAAAGGCACAGTTCCAGTTGGCTCAGTAGCTCTTGCCTCTGGCAGGGTGTCAGCTGGGAGTCCAGAGATAATAATTTGTAGAGTGTTGGATTGGAAGAGGTCACCACTGCTGAACAGCCTTCGCCAAAGAATGGTGTAATAAGTACCTATCAGAACAAAGAGAAGAGCTGGTGTCAGGAACAAAAACACATAATAATATTCAGCATTCATTGACTAACCTACTACTGATTTTCTTAAGACTATATAAATTTCCTAAGATTATACAAATATCATAATTTGTGTAATTAAAATATTAATTATATACTTAGAAAATTATAATAAACATTGATATATTTGTGAATTACATAAATACAGCTGATGCAGAATTATCTTCATTTCATAACACTACTTTAAAATATCACTTTTCCTTTAGGGCATTTTATTTGAGCATATGGTTTATTTTACACAAATGTAGCGGCATCATTTTAAAAATCATTTTAATGTTAGCCTTTATTTTTTTTCTTTTATATTACAGTGATTTTCATTCATTGGTATTAGAATGTGAAAGCAAAGCAACTCAAAGCAGAAATTTAACCAAATGGGAAGGACATATGCTGGTTTAAATCTCTTCTGTGAAACTGTAAAGAGAAATAAAGAAGTATGAGGTGATGCAAAACTGGTTGATTGATTCTGAGTCACAGAACACCAGCTGTTTTGATGTGTTCTGATTTGATTGTGATCAGCTGAAAAGCTCAGTAGTTTCCATTTTCCACTCTTCGAACTTATTGTCATGTATACTGTGTAGCATGTTAGGTTATGCTATTGCATTGCGGTTATTTGCTATTTTACAATTATTTATTGAGCATCTTGCAGCATGAGTTGTGCATAGTAGGGCCTCCCTAAATAAACATTTATAGAATTGAATTATGTTGATCAACAGAAGAGTGAGAAAACAGCTGTATTTGTGAGGCCCATTCATTGCTGGCAGGCACCCAGGAGGTGCTTGAGCGGAAGCATGGAAAAGCCCTTTTATTCTAATGTCTATTTATTTCAGTTACAGAATTCTGATTATGCAAGAGATATAAAATCAGTTACAAAACAAATTTTCAAACATACCCCTAAAACACAAAGGAATGAGAATATATGACAAAGTCCTCACTTAAATCACCATGTTGCACTTTGGTTCACGAATTCATTTTACTTCCTATAAATAAATCAACAATAGAACGATTAAGGCAAAGAAGTATCATTTGCCTATTTCTGGGTTTTTTTTTTTTTTGAGGAAGAGGAGAAAAATATAGTGTTGAGAACATAAAGCCAAAAGATGTCTCCTATTAAGGCAGAAAATGCACTATCCTCATAAGCTTTTCAGTCTTTCTACCTGTCCCTTCTGTAAGAGGAGTGTCTGTTATACAATAAAAAAAAATTTTGATAGTCAAATTTCTTAAGAAAATACTATATGAAGTAAAAGAAATGTGAAACAAATATATACATACATACGAATTTATCAAATTTTTAAATAGTTCACACAACTAGAAAAAACAGGTTCCAATGACTTTGTTCAATGAACTGTTAAAATGAATGCATACATTTAAAAATATATATCTATAAAGTTTTGATATTCCAGAGGGCATTTAAGGAAAATCCAATGTTCATCTAATTACTGTACCTGAGAGCCACCAGAATGGTAACTCTTAACTGCAACCTGTGCAGAGAACACAATCTCCCCAAATCCAGATACCCTATCCAAGGATCAAAAATAAATTTATTCCATTTAGAAACCACCCTAGAGGGCCAGTTGTTCTAGCCTTTGACTTATAAAGAACAAGTAACCTGGGATCATGCCTTGATGTTCCAATGTAGGCCCCTTAATTAAGTTGAAAGTTTGCTGTAGGTAGGTCTGACTAACCCACCTGAAAGGCATGCTTCCTACAGTTTAAAAAGGCAGGGAGGTGCTTAGGCTTTGATCTGGACATGGTGCACTAGTGTAGGGATTAGTCCAGTGATAAGATGAGAATCGTCAAGAGAGGTCTTCAGTAGGAATGGCTGACAGCATGGGAAGGGGCAAAGTCATGTAGCTTCTTCCTTCATCTGGTGGTAAACCAGTCTCCTGGGGATGGGGAGGGATGGTTTAGAGTTCTGGTCAGGTGGCTGAGACAAGCATGTGAAGTCTGTGGCCATAGAACAGTTCCAGTTTCACCATTCTCCCTTCTCAAGAGAATGAATTCTTTCTTAAAGACAGTGACATAAACACTTTGGCTCCTGATAATATATTTTTTAGATGCAATAGAGCAAAATTATACCATTTAGGCTTCTTTATGGATTGAGTGGATGTGGTAACATTGTTTCAGAGAGTGACAATACATCCAACTTCTAAAAACCTAAATAGCAAATCAGCTTTTGGAATTCAATACTTGAGGAGTTAGTTACCAGTAAAGACTGTTGGTGTCTGCATCGGATAAATATTCAAATTCTGGGCCAGTCATATCTTAACTACGTAATCTTGAATAAGTTAAATTCTAAGAAGTTCCAGAGATAAAACCTTAAGTCTCTCATCTATAAAACAAACATGATAATAATGGCATCTACTTCATAGGATTAAATGAGCAAATCATGAGATGCCAAAAATAGTGCCTGGCAATCAAAAATGTATTTTTAAAAAGTTCTTGGGATTATTATCATATTTTTTAGTTTGAAACTGGCTATGTTAAAATTAGTTTATGGGTTGATGTTAGTTTTCATTGGAATGTTATCTATATTCAAATGTTTTAGACAACTCTTACACCAAGTGAAAGCATTTTGATAGTTGTAGTTGGTTCCAGAGAACCATATGGTCATAAATCAAAAAATCAAGATGAATACAAAGGCGCCAAAGTACTATATATATATATATATATATATATATATATATAATTCTTTATTTCTTAAAGGCATGCCTTCCGTAATTTTTTAGAAATCAAACACAAATATCAGAGCTGGAGAAATTTGTTTTAGTTCACTAGGTGTTCACTGATGAGGAACAAAGCACACAGTCTGGACTAGGGATAAGAGCACAGGACTCATTGTCCTACAAGCTCCACCACTTTGTATGACCTTGGATCGCTCCAGGATTTTATTTTCCACATTTGCAAAATGAAGAAGTTGAACTCAATTATCTTATAAAGTCTATTTCTTTTTTCAGATCTTACTTTTCTACTTTTTGACAATTACATGAAATTGATTTTGTTAGCTCTTTTAAAGCTGTGATAAAATACATATTGTTAATAACAAAAGATAATGGGGGCCGGGCGTGGTGGCTCATGCCTGTAATCCCAGCACTTTGGGAGGCCGAGGCAGGAAAATCACGAGGTCAGGAGATGGAGACCATCCTGGCTAACATGGTGAAACTCTGTCTCTACCAAACATTAAAAAAAAAAAAAAAAAAATAGCCGGGCGTGGTGCCACGCGGCTGTAATCCCAGCTACTCAGGGGGCTGAGGCAGGAGAATCGCTTAAACTCGGGAGGTGGAGGTTGCAGGGAGCCGAGATGGTGCCACTGCACTCCGGCCTGGGTGACAGAGCGAGATTCCATCTCCAAAAACAAAAAAGATAATGGGCAGAAAAATTTAAGGAAGTTAGGAAGTTATAGGAATGTAAAAGAAACATTTGACTTGCTTACAAAATGCAACATTCACTTTAAGAGGAGCTGTTTCATGTACTCTTCTTGCTCTTGAAGATTATTTCTTTTCCATTCAACAAGACTGGGGATTTATCAAATTAGCTAGAACATATAAAAGAAGGGAGTTACAGAACATGGCATGGGTGACATTAAAGTCACTGAAATAATGTCTGTGAAGGGAAGATACTTGATAATTGTGCAACTCATTTTAATCAAGGGTTTTTAAAAGCAGCTAGTATAAACATAAACCTTGATGAAGAAGGAGATCCACCCTATCATATCTGTAGTATCTAAGATTGAAGTAGGCACATAATCGACATTCGGAAACCATTTACGCAATGCTCATTTTCATTATGATCAACCTCATTTTTTAACATGAAAAGTTAACCATATAACAAGTTAAGATACAAATTCCTTGGTAAGTCAACCATGTTTATAAGTCATAATCACTTTCAAGAAAATTCCATTATATTTCTCTGCAGTATTTGAAGTATTTGCCAACCTCTTGAGCTAAATTGTCTTTACCTTGCTCCAAGTTCTACCATTGTGCACAAGGATATTTAACTGGCACTGCGTATATTATCAGAGAATGAAATTTTGTTTTTTGAGATAAGTGTCTCTGTCATACTCTTTGTGGAATGCACTTGGAAAATCAGAAAACAGTGTGTGAACCATTGTGATGTGAAGTGAGGATGTTTCACAATGTGTTCCACAGTATTTTTGGCAGTAACTAACTCTCCCAGGAACATATGCCCTCTATAGCAGCGGAAGAGTCGCATGGCCTCAGGTCAGGTGCCACCTTTCCTCATCAGTCTTTCACAAATGTTTGCCTTCCTTTTCAATCAAATCTCATTTTCAAGAAAAAGGCGAGTATAGCAGTTCAACTGGTTTCATTCTGTCCTGAGCTGGGTATCATGAAAGAAATAAGGGCTCTGAAGCATTATTTTAAAAAGCCTGTAGTTCTTTGTGGCTGTCAACCAGAAGTAATCCAAACTTAAACTTGAGATTTTTCTAACATACTGTATAACCTCTTTATAAGGCTTTTTATCTTCTCACAAATATCAACATGTAGAAAGATACCACAATAACTTTTATTACATTTAAATGAACTTGTGTACAGTCAGTAACAAATTGTTGACTTTTCACAATGGATTAAATATTGCCTCACAAATCTGTTCCTAAAGCAAAAACACTGCATCCCTCTTTAGAAGTCTATGTTGTTTATCTTCTCTCTGTCTTCCACCTCCTTTCCTATCTGAGTTTCATATACAGGAGTTAAAAACAAAGATTCACGTCAGAAAAAAATGAGTACTCTGCATCTGTGCATGTGGTTTGGGGAGCTGACCTCTTCACTATTACTAGTTCTTTTAAAAAGTGCAGAAAAAAATATATATATATATGGATATACAGTTGAAGGAATGTCTACAGATCTGTATAAACCTTTGGACATTGGAACATTTCTGAAGAGAAAAACAAGAACAGGTTATATCTGAGGAGAGAATGGCACAGAGGTAAATCACAGATGTCTCAGGGAGTAGTAGTGATGGCTACTGGATAAATGATTAATCTGAAATGGAAAAAAAAACTGAGGAAGATTTAAAATGTTTTTGTTTGATATTTTAAGGCTAAAACTTGTATTTTGAAAAACAATTTATAATATTTTTCCATGTTTTACAAACTGAAATACATGAAAATCACCACAAGTAGTACTGTGATAAGCATAACAGACCTTAATCATCAGAATATAAAATAAAACACTGAAAAATATATTTTGAACGGACTGAAGCAAAAAGAAAAAAGAAGAGGTAAAAACCCCTTAAGCAGTATTTACTAAATCAACATCATTTGATATGAAATCACTTGATCATGCTACCATTTTGTTCCAATTATTTTTGTTAAACTAAGTGGCAGTGTATTAGTTCCAAGTAGACTGTTTATTATCCATTTAACTTTAACAGCTAATGTTATTCTACCAAAACAAATTCATTACTATAAAGTTTTCTTGGAATTTCTACTCCACTTGACATCTCCAGGAAACCACTTTTAACAGATCAAGTGACTATCGTGCTCTTAATCAAATGGTGTTTTCAAACTTACAAACAATGACTAAAGGTCCTTTCATGCAAAAAAAAAAAAAAAAAAAAAAAAACTGTTATGCATTAGCATATCAATTACTAATCAGCAAAATTGCAAGTGTTCCAGAACCTGTTCCATTCAAAGTCAACATGCTAAAAACATAACAAGTATACATCATATTCAGCCATTGCACACTAACATATCACCACAAGAGCAGTTTTAAAAACATGGCTAACTGCCAATTAATTCACACGTTCTAGACTGCTTTTTTAAAAAGTACACAGTGCTATATGCTTTCTAGAAATAATATGTGCTATGATATATAACTATCAGCTATACTAAAAGGAAATATAGGACTATTTTTGGTTTTGTGGCACTTAAAGTTGAACTGGAATGTGTTTGTTGCAGTCCAATATAAATAAGCAATGGCTTATCACAATTAAAGACCACATTCCACCAAAGTTTCTCTAAATTCTAGGCAAGGAGCAGCTGCTCATGTGCTCTGCTGTCTGGAGTCTGCCTCAGATGCAGGTCTTCTGAAACTGTTTTGAAATAGACTTAATATATAACACACTAACACACAGCTTACTATCAATTGGTAATGCTGATTTAAAGAAGTTATGCCTCTCTTTTAAAAATTGGTATAGTTTATGACTAGATGGAGAATGATAGTCCAAAACTAAATCCAATTATTTGCATTTTCTAGAAAAACAAGTGTAGGAGTGACATTTGAGGACTGTCAGTGTACTTAATAGAGTAATCCACAAGAATCAGAAAAATCCATAATGGTTGTCTGACAAACACCTCCAGAATCTAACTGACATTCCCTGAGACATTTTGTTGGCTGACCTATGAAACATAATAGTACAAGAAATCACAGTTGGAATAATAGCAACAAAATAGAAAAAATCTTGTTGGCCTACTGGGGGGAAACTGTCATTTCCAAGATTGCTTTAAGGTTGAACCAGATTTAGGCAGCAGCATGTTTTTAATGAATCTTTAAGTAGGGTGAAAGATGTACATGTTTTAAAGTGGAAATGACACCATTCCACAGCAAGAGAACTATGCAACATATTAATATTGTTTTAAGGTGAAGCTTCTATTTACTAGTTTTTTCTGTTTGTTTTTTGTTTTTTTGTTTGTTTGTTTTGTATAGTCTAGGAGAAGTCTGTTTCTTTTTAGGAATTCCTTGGATATTTAATGGTTTTATTTAAATTCAATGAAGAGACTGCCTCCTGATTCATCCACTGTCTTCTCTGAAGACTTTCATTTGCTCTTGTGTCCCCAGTACAGCTGCCACCTGTTACCACTGAGGTCCTCCCTGTGATTTATCCCAGTCCACAAAGTTAGAGTAGTCTGCTTTGTGTAAAGGATAGTACTTATTCATTGTTGCTTTTGCCTATTTTTATTGTAGAACCCCTTAATACATTTTTGGGAATGCCAAAGGGGGAAAATATATTCTAATCCCCTCCTATTCATGACTGAGCAGATGCCAGAATACAACACTAAAGAGAAAATAGTCCTGGACAGAGTGTTTTCAGAGCTGAAGCCACACATCATTTCCAACCACAACATTACCAGTCACACTATTCAGGACAATGTCTAAGAGATAAATAAAGAGGATGCCATTTCAATACTGAAAAATGTAATAGTTTGGTTTTCATTACGGTTCATGTTAGACGAAAAACATTTTAAAATCTTCAAATTCTGCTGCTCCTTAAGTTTGAAGATTCCCAAAGTGGTGGAACCACAGATTGATGACATGTTTGAGCTGCAATAGACGTTAGAAAAACCAAAGTAGCCCTTTCTTTACTTGGAACAAAATGGAAATCTACAGATTCCCAGTGAAATGCCCAAGGTCACACAGCTAGGTACTGATCCAATATCCATTGCATAACTGTATGTAATGAGTATTTTAAAGTATTTGTTAAAAATTGCTCATTCTGGTAATAAGTGCTTTTGCAATGTGTGATCTTTGGAACTTACCATCTTTCCTAAAAGTCAAACAAAGTAGATTTGACTGTACTTAAATTTTTATATGACCATAAGTTTTAATTTTCTAAGTAGGTAATGGTAACCATCATCATTCAGAAGGGCAAAGAATGCAGACTAAGAAGAAAGGGTGAAGGAACCTATTGTCTAGGGTTGTATGTTTCTATCTTACAAAAAAATGAAGAGTGAGCTCTATCCAAATTTAAAATTGCTTTTTCCCTTCTAAACAACTCTGGAATCCAAAAATAATTTCCTACTACATTATGATACAAGGTAGCTAACTATTTCCACTGAAATTTAAACAACAGCCCAGTGAACATTTTAGAAATAGGGTACCAACTCAGGACAGTATATTAGGATATAAAACTCTATATATGGGGCCATTTTGTTTGGCAAAATTAGTATCATTCCTATTGTACCCTTTTGGTTGGTGACATAAGTCCTATATTTTGAGATGACTGCTTGCTGCTGATATTCCCATTATAATCATCCTAAACTTAACGTTGCTATCTTCAGTTTCCAGTATAGTAATATACTAACATTAATTTGTTTCCTCTGTATACCACTTAAAGTTTAACATCACATTCCATAATTTTAATTCTGATGAAAGAGCCCTCTCTTTTGTACTTAAAAGGTATAATTTTTTACGTTTTAATTAGTGAGGCTAGGGACTCTCTGTGATATGTGACTTCTCACGTAAAGAAACTGTGATCAAATCCATTAGCTCCCTGGGCCAGATAACATTACAACCACAGACCACAACCTCCTACTGTTAACTGGCCCAAATATGCAGGCAGGGGCCCTGGAAATGAATCACATAGCCTGTAGTGTGCATCTGGTTATCAAACACAGAAAGAAAACTTCTCAAAGTGGATTACAGACTCAATTTCAACTAAGCACAACCTCTGCCATGGGTGAAAGGAATTTTTAAGAAGAGGAAACAAGAGTTTATAATTAACTAGAAGAAACATTTGTAAATTGAAAAGTAAACAAAGTAACAAGGCACAATCTTTCTGAGTCATTTATGTAATAACAAAATGGTAAAATTATATTCAGAGAGTTTTTTATAATTCATTCTTACAAGAAATCTTAGCTGTATCAACTATAATTTTTAATTTGCCCTTGTATTTACCTTGGGCCACGCGTGATTTACGTGACTTCAATAAAAGTCAGCAGGTTTCAATAAACACTTTGCAAAATAGCAGTAAAGAGATTCTACCAGAATGAAAATCTATACTATAATCTGAAATGAAGATATGGACAGATGTCTGCATATTCATTTGCACTGGTAATTTTATCTGTGAGACTTGCAGAAAAACAAGGGGGAAGTGCTTGCAGGGGTATCTTTCTGCAGAACCAGCAAATCCCCAGAGGAGGCACTCGTGTATTGCTGGTTACAGCTAGATCTGCTCTGCTTGTCAGACGCTGGGGAGATGGTCACACACAAGACTGATCACATGTCTTCTTTCCTTGTCCTCAGCTCCCCTTTATCACCCCACCAAGTAGCATCTGATTCCTTCATCCAAGGAAGAAAAAGCTTCCATCTCAATCCCTTTGCAATCAACTAATGCATGTTAGTTATTTTAGAAGTTCCTGAAAGTTCCAATTTAAGCTAAGGCTTTGAAGACTTCCAATCAAGTAAAAGACATTTGTGTGTGTGTAAGAGAGAGAGAACTGTGATGTGATACAAGCTATTAAAGCAATAAATGTAAAATCTTATGAAATCCAGGAAGATTGTAATCATTTAGCAATAAATATCCACAGCACAGAACAATTTGTGAGTTTAGTATTTTATAAACTATTTCCGAAAGATTTTACAAAAAAGTATTTGCTCAACACAAAAATGTATTCACTTCCTCCTATCAGTATACACTCTGAGGAGTTTATATCAGCTTTGCCATCAAAAAAGCAAAATGCTGAATAACAGGGAAACCAGTAAAGAAACCAGTGCCCAGGAGAGACAGTCATTTGATTTTTAGGCCAAGGAAAGCTGAACAGTGGCCAACTCCGCATGCTCTCCACCCTCTCTTCTTCATTGGACACTAAACACTAGAGTCAATTCAAGGGTAAATTACAGTAATATAGATGCTTTACAATTATCCCTTTATAAGAAAGGAAAAAGCTCTGTGCTATTAAATCAATAAAGGTAGACTTAAGAAGAGTTGTGAGTCTGTCAAGTGATTGTTAACACAATTCTAATGACCTCTTGCAGCCCTTAATTACAATAATATCTCACGTTGTAAGTGCACAATGCCCTTTTATTAAAGCTGCAAACCTTAATAGCTTTTAGCAGGGTGATGGTCTGTGCTACTGATTATTGTTTTCTTTATTTTTCTTTCCTCAGACAGACTCGGCTAGCTTTCCCAGATAAGACTACTAACGTTGGATGTTACCTAATTGCTCTGCTATCCCACTCCATATTAAACACTAACACAGAAGCAAGACTTCCTTCCACAAAGTTGCCAGTCTTCCTACCTGCCTCAATTCTTTTGCATTTTAATTCATATTGTTCCAAATAGCCTTAAAAATAAAGAAAAGGATTCTTCATGCATTTCCCCTTGACATATAGAACAAGAAAATATCCTAGGTAAACGAAAGTCTAACTAGTTCTTTAGGAAAGAAGTAATTCTTGGTGAGTTACTGAAAGCTTCAAACGTAATTAATTTTTTTCTTAGCTCTTTTCTCCCATAACAATTTGCCTTTATAAAGACCCTCTTAAAACCATTTAGATATTGTGTCTACGCAAACTTTCCTTTAGAAAAAGACTGCTACTGCTCTTCAACTCTTAAAATACACATTTTTTGTGTGAGGTGTTATCTGCTTTTAAAAATACATACTTGTCAATTGGCAAGGGCCATATATTAACAAGTCACTTACATTTTTCTCTTATTTTTTGTATAAAGTTATGTTTATCTACTTCTCTATGAAAAATGATCTGAACACCTGTCTAGTAGCTACAGAAATTATGAGGGCAAGCCTTACTTAAAGGTCTCACTTAATAAACGATCTAATAGAGACAAGATATTTACTGCAAAGCAAAAGATGTTATAAGTACATTCCTGGTTCAATTTGCAGATCTCCAAAGCCTTGATACACCCAATCCTTGATGGTTTCTCAATAGTTTGCCATTTGCCCAGTGCTGGGTGAACTCATTGCCAATCTTTACTCACCTGAACTATGACATTTAAGAAATCCGTAGGGTTAACGATCTAAAACGTGAAGCGGTACAGAATAACGGGTCTTTTCTCATTAATCCACACTGGAAGGTTGAATACCAGCAAGTAGCAGTGTACCATGTGCACCCATGAAGAAGTCCACCATGCATTCAGAGAAGCAGGGCGCCCTTTTCCCAGCGCACACTTAAGGTACTGCCAGGCGGAGGGGACGCAGGATGCAGATGAACCAGATCAGCAGAATACTAATTGCAGGGGAAAAAAGCAAAGCACCCTGAGGTGAGCTCCACCTTCACGAAAGGTAAAAGGTGTCTAGAGCGGATGGTTCAAAGGACTTCTGCCCACAGCGGCGCATACCCCCTTCCAGCCTCAGACCTCTGCAGAACCCGGCGGCACAGCCGGCGCGGAGTTGTGCCCCCATCAGTCCGAGGTTGAGGCAGGAGCCTGCTTGTGTTCCTCTTTGAGGAGAATGCTCCAGCCTGCCCATGTTTGCCGCTGCACCTGGAGAGTGCCGGGATTTGCTCTTACCCTCAACTACTACTCCTCGTGTCGCACCTGGTGTCTGTCAACACCGGCTTTCCCGGCCAAACGCCCCCGGCTCCGTCCACAAGCCTGTCCTGCCTTGCAGAGCCACATCTCACGGCAACACGCAGTAACTTGAGGACGCCAAGGGAAACTCCGCACGGACATCCCCGCCCGCTCTCCGCTCACTGATTAGTCCTGCTTCCAAAGGCGCACAGCAAGGGCGCACATCTGCCCAGCGGTGCCTCCCCAGCCCCGCGCAGGCAGACACACTCACCTGGGGCCTCGCTGCCCTCCCCGCGGCGTCAGACGCCAGGGACCCAGGCGTGTGCATCCGAAAGGACGTGCGCTCGGCTGCCGGACGCCCGCGGGCTCTTGGGGACCCAGTGCGCGCAGCTCCGCGCGCGGGGCAGACTGGAGGCACTGGCTCGACACCCGCTCGGGCCCGCCCGGCACGGGCTCCTCCTCCAATCACAGACCACTCCGCGGTGCGCGGGGACCCTGCCCCGGCCTCGGGCGCCGGGGACCCGCTGCGTCTGCTGGCTGCGAGGGGCCCCTCCGGCTCGCTCGGGCGGCTGAGACGCAGGGTCCGGAGCCAGCGGGAGCGCGCGGCCAGAGAGAGGGCGAGAGGGCGCGCAGGAGAGGAGGAGAGAGCGCGCCGGAGCCGGGGCCGAAGAGGGAGGGGATGAGGGCGACGATGGTGGGCGGCGGGCGCCCGCTGTCAGCGCCGTCGGAGGCCCGCCCGGGGAGCCACTGAGACTTCCACGCCTCCCAGAGACCCGGTGGGGGCTACTGGAAAAGAACGCGAAGACGGAGCCGCTCGGCCGCCACGCGCGCACACACACACGCGCGCACCCTCGCGCACCCTCCTCCACCTCCCGCCTGGCAGATCTGTACAGATGGATTCCTTCGCAGGAAAATAAAGAAGAGGGGTGAAAGTAGGAGGGGCTGCAGCCTATCCATCTCTCCGTGAGGCATTTGCATCTGAAAGCACGGAGCTGGAGGAGAGTTTTGAGGGTATTTTCAAGCTGGCCCCCCAGCACCCACCTTAGCCTGTCGTGAAAGCCGTGATCAATTGAGCTCCTGAGGCATGAAGGCAAAGTCATAAAACTAATCAGAACTTACAGTTTTCTTGCTTGATAGTTTTGCCCTTTCAATCTCCTCGGACTGCCCTAGTTCTACTTTTTTTTTTTTTTTTTTTTTTTTTTTTTTTTTTTTTTTTAACTTGCAGACAATTTTCTCCCCTGCTGGGCTCTCTAATGCTAAACTTCCAAAGTGTATGATTTGCTCGCAGTGCGGGACAGAGGACCCTTGCAAGGTGTGGAAGGAAGGAAAGAAGGAAGGAAGGGGATCTGGTCTTTTCTTTAGAGCGCGGTGCAGCCCCCTGGAGTTGAGCACGCTTTGTTTTCCCCTGCTCTGGTGCTTGCTTTAATCTGGTGACTGGGTGTTCTGTCATAGGGGTTAGGAGGGGGAAGAGATCGTTTCCAACTACGTTCGTTTCATTTTTCTCACTCTACCAATAGAAAGTGTCCTCTTTCTCTTACGCACTTATTCTTACTTAACCTTAGCAGTAATTCTTCGGATACCAGTTACATGGGCTTAGGCTTGTCCGTGCCATTATCTCTGATTTCTTGTGCAGTCAAGCACACTTTTCTGTCCCCAGTCCAGCCTCTCCTGGCCATTTAACTGGCACCATGCCTCCCCCACCTCGCCCATTCAATTTAGTCAATGTTTAAAACCGAATTCTATGCTAATAATTCTAACAGCAATTTTGGACTCCTGTTAAGTTCCAGATACCATCCTATGTTGCTTACCTAACATTAATGCATTTTAAAAGTTCTAACTCCAACCCCAAAGCTCCCCAGATCCAGGGCTGCTTGGATGACCATTTCATGGTCCATTTCCACTCAGCTGTCAGCCATCACCCAAATTCAAGATGCTTAGAAAAGACCTCCGTATCTTTTCTTAGATATTAGCTTGGATTTTCCCTGTATGTTCTTTTCTGTCAAGGGCACTATCATTCACTTGGTAGCCAGGTATCAAACCTTGGCTTCATCTCTGAGCTCTTTGAAATGCTTTTCTGTGTTAAAATGCTCAATTATTCTGGCTCATGTAGTACAATCTTTAGATTAACTTTAGATTTTTCTGGTAACATTACATATATTTGCCTTGTTTTGCCTATGAACTGACTTCTGGGATGAGATTTTTTCTTATAACTGTTCTGAACTAAAAGCTTCAGGAGGGCTGTGATTAATATTCAATATCACCAAGACACATCACATGTTTGGCCCATAGTAAGCATTTCTTGAATAAAGAAGTGTTTGTATCCCATCTAGCATTTATCACAAATCTGACTATACCAAGCTATTTTTAAACTGCTCATGGATTGCCTGGGTTGTTCATCTATAGGAGGTCATATTGTGATTGGGAATCAGAAACTGCACTGTTTTCATCTACCGGCTTGTTTTGATCAAAAGACATTGCATAGAAAAGGAAAATGTTTTGAGGCCCTTTAAGAAAAAGATATTTTTCCTGAATTTTTCATATTTTTTCTCTTCTTATGACTCTACATAAATGTTGATTCCAAATGCACGCTTTCTTCTTAAACCATTATATGTGCCTTCCTTTTAAAAAATTTCCTTAATAACCTCTACAGAATCCAAAACAGGTGAAGTAATTTCAGTTAACCAAAATTCTAGCCCTGGTTCCCACACTAACAGCTGTTGATCTTTGAGGGAGGTCTAGATTCTTCTTGACCAAAAGACACAACCTAGAGCAAGGGTAAGAACTGGGACTAATACAGACAGTAACCAAGGGACACGTTTTATCTAAGGGATGGTCTCTTTCTGAGGAGACGGCACATAGGCTGAAACGTAATGATGAAAATGAGTCAGCGTTGTGCAACTCTGAGGGAAGAATGATCTAGGCAGAATAAACAAGGGGAATGTCTGCCGCAGGAAGGGGTTGGATGTATGTACTGCAGGAGGGGAGAAGAGTGGAGATGGATTAAGTTGTAGTAATAGACATGGAATAGATCTTTCTAGGTCTTACAGCCCCGGAAAGATGTTTATATTTTATTCTTAGGAGGAAGCCCAGCATCAAGAACAGCAAATAAGAGTTCACCAGGCTTAAGCTGTTGTCAAGTTTAGGGTCAACACATGTTTTATTAGGTCCTTTCTCTTCTCCTTTCTTTTTCTCACAATTTCTGGTTTGATTAGAAGACCCAGTTTTCTGAGAAACGCAACAACAACAACATAAAAAAAACTGTAGTAGATGAATCCCAAGGCACTGCCAATTAAGATTCCATGAACTACAAATGCAAGCCATAACGTCTTACTTACAAAATTTCATATTTTCTTATACATTTCAAATGTATGTTATAATATTTCTATTCATATGTGTGTATGTATTTTCAAATTCCCTCAGTGGAAGGCTTTATGTCTTTAGTGTTGTATATAGCATTATTTGAATAAATGTCCCCTTTTCTACCCTACTTTAGAAAGCCTCTTTTCAATTTATTTTCACTGTCTTGATTAAATTAAGAAAAGTTAACCCGCGCTGAAACTATATTTTGGAGAAGGAGGAATCAGTAAAATGTAGGAGAATTCTGTCACGGTTTCTGTTTGCATGAAAAGTATATTCTTAGGTGTTTTATCATCCAAAGTAGATATGATGCAAGCAAGTACTTTCTGATGAGATTGCTGACCAGATTTTATTCATATTCATCCCATTATGATCTTACTCTAAAGCCAAAGACATAGGCCTGGTATCTGGTAGCTAAGAAGAGAAGAGATGTAATCCTTGAGAATTAAGCAGTTCTAAACATTCTGGAGAACCTCAGATAGGAAAACAGAGATGTGGCAGAAGGTAGGAGGCTCTCCCCGTAAGGCCTCAAAAGGTCTCAAAACATGGGACCACTTATGGTTTCTTGTGAATGTTTCTCCCAATATAAACTGTGAATAATAAAAATCTATATTTAATGCTTAACATTTTTTCAGAGGGTATCTACGTCCTTCAATTTAGTTCATCTAATTAAATATGATTCCATCTTCTGGAAAGTAAGGACTTCTAGCACAAGGTAGCCATTTAGTGCATATTTACTGAACCTCTGCTATGTGATTCCTCAACTGGGGCATGGGAACACAAAGATAAATAAGATTTAGTTCTTAACGTCAGGAACTTCTCAATCTACTGTGAAAATAAAGAGGTGTGTACACCTCCACACACCACGTGATGAGGTGGGCACAAAATGTCACACGTGGGAGTACAACAAAGGGGCCATATGATGAAAAACCTTGAATGAAGGAAAAATGTTTGGAATGTGCTGTGAGGACAAAGAGGCTCTATTGAGGAGTGTTATGAAGAAAAATGGTGATCATATTTGCAGTAGAAGAAGAAACACCCTAGCCCCTTGTTAAGTCAGTCTTGGACCTGAGGTGAAAGAAATGTTTAGGAAGTTGTTTTAGAAATCCAGTTGCTGGGAAAAACCTTGGCCTGGACTCTAGTTGTGGCACTGGAATTATATGAAAGTTCCTTGGATATAGTCAAAAAACATAAATGGATGTAAAGATTTTTTGACTAGAGTTATCACTAATGCAGCATAAATAATCACTAAAAGAAGAAAGATGTTGTTACCTAAGATTGACATCATGGAATCAACCCCCAAACAGCATCACGCATGACCATGCCACTTCATAGAGTAAACAAACTAGAAAAATCCAAAATCTGAGGTAATACAACAATTTTGCTTCTTAGGATATACTCAAGGTCTCCTCCTTCACTATCCAGAAAATTCAGTTTTGCACAAAAATGAATACTTACCTGGAGAGTATACCACTCAGTTAAAGGACCCCAAAATATTCATAGAATAAAGGAGTTGCTTAGACACCACAGAAATATTTAGAAAATGAAAGATGGCCGGGCTCAGTGGCTCAGGCTGGTAATCCCAGCACTTTGGGAGGCTGAGGCGGGCAGATCACAAGGTCAGGAGTTCAAGACCAGCGTGGCCAACATAGTGAAACCCCATCTCTACTAAAAATACAAAGTTAGCTGGGTGTGGTGGCACGTGCCTGTAGTCCCAGCTACTCAGGAGGCTGAGGCGGGAGAATCGCTTGCACCTGTGAGGCAGAGGTCGCAGCGAGCACAGACCATGCCATTGCACTCCAGCCTGGGTGACAGAGTGAGGCTCCATCTGAAAAAAAAAAAAAAAAAAAAAAAAAAAGTAAAGATGTTTGGTGAGGTCTAAGGAATTTTATTATGTAATCTGGGAGAAGGTAAGTGCAAATCCTCACGGAAGAATTCTGTGCAGCTTTCAGCCTGTGCTGCCAGAGATGGTACTTCAGCGGGGAGTTTGCAAATAACTTACTCCTTCCCTAAACCACTTAGAAAATTCCTTCAGAAAAGAAAAGAAAATGAAAGGACACCTAGTGGGGTTGGAAAGCAAGGGTAAAAGTCCATTTTAGCCCCATACTCAGCAAACGAAGTTGTTCCTACCATTATTCCAGTCTCCTACAGATACTTAGGGCTTCTTTTCAGGCATGAGAAAATCTGTGATGGTGTGTGTCATTGGTTAACATCTTAAAGTAGGAGTTTAATTTTCTCCACTACATGTCAAATTTCAATATTTTCTTTCTGAAGAACAAAGTCAAACAGATAAACGTGATTTCACTATGGTGTCAAATGTCAAACCAGGGGAACCCTTACTTATTAAAATAGCATATGATACCACTGATGTGTGATTGTATCTCTGGATTCAGAATAGTTGGGACAAAAATATTTTTAAAAAGCAGCTGAAATCAAAATTGTCAGAAATAATACAGCTAGGCCCACACTGTCTCTTGAATTATAGTTGTTCTGTAAAAGCCTTCTAAAACCTCAAGAGAGAAAAAAAAAATGCAAATTTTTGCTAAGCATTTCTCTATCTTTCACTTGTGATAAGCCATAGAATCTTTTTTAAAAAGTAGATTTTTGCAACATCTCAATTCATTTCAAAAATATTTCTTAAGTATGTGCTATGTAGCAGGTTCTATGCCAAAACTTGCGAGACCTACCGAGGAAAGAAAGACCAAGGCCCCAAGCAGGTACAGGCATGAATGTAACTAAAATATATACAGGTGAAAGATTAGGCTAAGCTCAGTAAGCAAACAGCAAGCAGTAGGGTATGGGATTTGAAGGAGGAAGATAGCACATGCTATTGGAGAGTCCTAAAACCATTAACCAATGTGACATTTCATTTGGGCCTTGAAACATGAGTTGGATACAGACAGGAAGGGACAGCAGAAAATTGAAAGAATGTTCAGAGAACTTTAATCTTCCAGAAGCATAAGGAATTAATTTTTTTTTTAGCTAAAATGAGATATATATAATTCTCTACTCACCTAAACAGAAAGAGAGCTTCGTAAGCATGCACTCACTCGGTCCACCTGCGTTTGTACTTGGAGTACTGTCTCCCCGCTCCACTCCAAGCCCACTGCTTTTTTTCTCAGAAGAACTAACCTGATCGCTCCCTGCCTGTAGATCCAGAGAGCTGGGTTGCCCTGGGTTCTGCAGGTTTTATAGCTGGTGCCACTCAATTTTATTTAGTGCTCTCCTAACACACATAAAATGTGCATGTAGAAATGACCCTACTTCCAGCTGATGCAGTGAGCCAAGAGTACAACTCCCTGGTGTATGTGACTTTGAGGCTAAACTCATATTCAAAAGGAAAATTCAGAAGGAGAAAAATATGAGAAAAAACTACATACCTTAGAAAGAAAGATTAGATAAAATAAGCCAGTTTATTCAAAGGTGAACTTTTAGGAAGAGAAGGATGTTTAATAAAATATTGAAATACTGCCACCCTATAAGATACTTATGGTAAAGAGCAGTAATCCTTTTATGAACTTGAACTGCTTTGTGCGCAAAGGTGAATTCTGAGGCAGTCATTATCTTTGTGAACTGCAAGTGTCTCCACTTTCCACTTTTAGGTCTGAACGATTAAAAAGGGATGTAGCAAGCATCTCCTTCACTCTAGCCTTATCTAGCAAAATGATAACTCTAAATCCAAAATTGAGGGAGGGCTCCAGCCTATAAAAGATTAAATAAAACACTAATTCATTCAGAGTGATGCTGTATATTAGAACCAACATAAACAAATAGATCTAAGAAACAAAATAAACACAGTATTTTCTAGCCTATTTGTGTATTTGTGTGAAAATAAGTTTTGATGGAAAAGAACAATCATTATGCCACATTTATTTAATTAGGGCTTTTTATTTAGCATTTAACACTAACAGAAAAATGTTATACTTACAGTATGTAATGTAACAATTTACTTCCAAATATAGTTGTGGGTACAAATAATGGTCTAAAAGGGTTAATGAGCCTCGTTAAGCAACTAAATTACCAAAGGCAGTCACTGAAGATAATTGAGCTCAATAACATATGCATGCAATGACCTATATAAGACATCTTTGAAGACATGCATATTTCTTTTTATTTTATCAGTGACAAAACTGAAGTTTAGAAAAGTAAAGGAATTGATTTATGACCTCGTGGCAAACGTCATGTATGGAAATAAGAATCCAAACCCAGTAATAAAGCCTGGTTGATGCATACAGCAATATCCAAAGCAAGATTCCTAAAGATCCTGTATATTCAGACCATTGTTATTTAATATTTTGTATTTCAAATACCAAACAGGACTTTTGTTTACATTTTCTAGCTTTTCTAAGCAATGGAATAAGAACGTGGTCGTAGCCTTTCTTGTTTTGAATTATTTGTTATAGCTTGTACTACAGTGAATTTACAATTGTAAAAATTGAATGTATTTTTATAAATATTTTAATACATTATTTATAAAAAACTGTAAATATTTTAATAAATTATTTAACATTTTTATATAAAATTTTTATATAAAAATTATATAAAAATAATAAATATTTTCATAAATAATTCTGTAGATGTGGCTATTGATCACACCTTGAAATTTTATTTAAATACTAACGTAAATCATAATTCATATTTTTTTGAGACAGAATCTAGCTCTGCCACCCAAGCGACATCTTTCGCCCATCGTGCAGTGGCACGATCTCGGCTCACTGCAACCTCCGCCTCCTGGGTTCAAGCAGTTCTCTGCCTCAGCCTCCCTAGTAGCTGGGATTACAGGCGGCACCCACCACCATGCCCGGCTAATTTTTGTATTTTTAGTAGAGACGGGGTTTCACCATCTTGGCTAGGCTGGTCTTGAACTCCTGACCTCATGATATACCCGCCTCGGCCTCCCAAAGCGCTGGGATTACAGGCGTGAGCCGCTGCGTCCAGCCTTCATATTCTTAGAAGAATAAGAATTGAATGAGACAGTCACTTTATAGTAAAATACATATATTTTAGAGGACTATAAAGTCAAATTAAGAATAGTCCATGTAGTCTAATGGCATGAGAGTAAGCTCGTCTTAGAATCTCATAATTCAGTTCCTCTATTCCATGAAAGATCAAAAAGGCCATGTGCAGTGGCTCCTGCCTGTAATCCCAGTACCTTGGGAAGCTAAGGCAAGGGAATTGCTTGAGCCCAGGAGTTTGAGAACAATCTAGGGAACATAGCAAGTATCCCATCACTGTAACATTTTAAAAAATAAAATGAAAAATGAAAGAACTGTTAGTTTCTACCCAAAAATAAATTTATTTAAAATAACTAAATAATTTTATTCAAAATTTTATGAAAAATAACAGCTTTATTACCTGTTAAAAAATTGTTAGGTGCTCTAACATTTGAATATTTCCTTACAGACTAAAAGATGTCTTTCTTAATCCCCAAAAGACTGTTCATTAATTGACCTTGAAATTTGTCTAGTGTGAGTCTCATGTTTGCATGAATTCAAAAAAAAAGTAAGGCAAATAATATTTAGGTGTTATAGTTTAATTTAATCAAGGTGTGCCAGCTAACAGTTCTTCTGATTTCACCCAAACTGCAGATAAACTTTGGCCTACATAGTGCTTTTTTAAAAAGAGTTTAAGTGTCTTTTAGGGTTTGTCATTGGAAGCTGATATATGCAAGACTCTGTTTTTGACTTCTGTTAAACTCAGTGAAAATCTGACCATATCTGGTTTTTCATTTTGATAATCTCATCTATGACTGAACTTCAGGATTGTCTATTTCTTTGAAATGGGCCATGTATACTCCAGTTCACCATAGTCAACTTACCCCTTAATTTAGGTGTCAGGATTCTGTAGGCATGTGAGTTAAGAATTCCTAGTATAATATCAAAGGTAAGGTATACAAGGAGGTAGATGTCAAAGCCTAAAGTGGTTTTTATTTTCGTCATTTAACCATTAGACGTAATTAGATCTTATCATCCTTGTGTATGACAGTTGTGTGCAGTGTGTATTTGATGTGAATGGAAACCTCAGTACTAGCCCATTTTTATTATTACATACCTGGAAACCTTGAGTACCATCCACTAGGTCATGTCTACCTTACTGTTTGTGAGTTTGAGAATTACCTTTGACCAATTTTATTTTCTACATTTCAAGTAAAATGGAACGCTTTCAAAGTTTTCCAGGCTTGGCAAATCTACTGATTTAAGATATTAAGATATTATTTTAATAAATATTTAAATATTAAGATAAAATTTAACATATTAAATCAGTAGATTTCCCAAGCCTGGAAAACTTTGAAAGCATTTAGATAACTTTAGTACAAGCAAGAAAAGCAAAATATTAATCACCCCATTCAATAAAGACTAGTTATGAAACTCTCAAGTAATTCTAATCTCCTCTCTCCTAGTAAGATGGTCTAGATGTTAGTGAATACCACCCAGTTTGTAAAAATTCTTTTCTTTAAAAAATGCAACTATTTTGCTTATTCCCGGAATATTTTTCACATTTATAGTACATGATCTTATATTTCTCCATTTCTACTTCTTATAGTGAACTTGTTTAGCTATTTTTGCTTTTGGTTTAAAAATTTTTAAAAAACTTGATAATTACTAAAAAGAGTCATAAGAAGCACAAATACAATAGTGTACTTTTATATTTTTAATCGCACATATTTAAATAGCACTGAAAGCATAATAATGCAGTTAAACAAAAAAAAATAACTCCTATTCAACATAGTGTTGGAAGTTCTGGCCAGGGCAATCAGGCAGGAGAAGGAAATAAAGGGTATTCAATTAGGAAAAGAGGAAGTCAAATTGTCCCTGTTTGCACATGACATGATTGTATATCTAGAAAACCCCATCATCTCAGCCCAAAATCTCCTTAAGCTGATAAGCAACTTCAGCAAAGTCTCAGGATACAAAATCAATGTGCAAAAATCACAAGCATTCTTATACACCAGTAACAGACAAACAGAAAGCCAAATCATGAGTGAACTCCCATTCACAATTGCTTCAAAGAGAATAAAATACTTAGGAATCCAACTTACAGGGGATGTGAAGGACTCTTCAAGGAGAACTACAAACCACTGCTCAATGAAATAATGGAGAACACAAACAAATGGAAGAACAATTCCATACTCATGGGTAGGAAGAATCAATATCGTGAAAATGGCCATACTGCCCAAGGTCATTTATAGATTCAATGCCATCCCTATCAAGCTACCAATGACTTTCTTCACAGAATTGGAAAAAACTACTTTAAAGTTCATATGGAACCAAAAAACAGCCCGCATTGCCAATTCAATCCTAAGCCAAAAGAACAAAGCTGGAGGCATCAAGCTACCTGACTTCAAACTATACTACAAGGCTACAGTAACCAAAACAGCATGGTACTGGTACCAAAACAGAGATATAGACCAATGGAACAGAACAGAGCCCTCAGAAATAATGCCACACATGTACAACTATCTGATCTTTGCCAAACCTGACAAAAAGAAGAAATGGGGAAAGGATTCCCTATTTAATAAATGGTGCTGGGAAAATTGGCTAGCCATATGTAGAAAGCTGAAACTGGATCCCTTCCTTACACCTTATACAAAAATTAATTCAAGATGGATTAAAGACTTAAATGTTAGACCTAAAAGCATAAAAACCCTAGAAGAAAACCTAGGCAATACCATTCAGGACATAGGCATGGGCAAGGACTTCATGTCTAAAACATCAAAAGCAATGGCAACAAAAGCCAAAATTGACAAATGGGATCTAATTAAACTAAAGAGCTTCTGCACAGTAAAAGAGACTACCATCAGAGTGAACAGGCAACCTACAGAATGGGAGAAAATTTTTGCAATCTACTCAGCTGACAAAGGGCTAATATCCAGAATCTACAAGAACTCAAACAAATTTACAAGGAAAAAACAAACAACCCCATCAAAAAGTGGGCAAAGGATATGAACAGACACTTCTCAAAAGAAGACATTTATGCAGCCAACAGATACATGAAAAAATGCTCATCATCACTGGCCATCAGAGAAATGCAAATCAAAACCACAATGAGATATCATCTCACACCAATTAGAATGGCGATCATTAAAAAGTCAGGAAACAACAGGTGCTGGAGAGGATGTGGAGAAATAGGAACACTTTTACACTGTTAGTGGGACTGTAAACTAGTTCAACCATTGTGGAAGTCAGTGTGGCAATTCCTCAGGGATCTAGAACTAGAAATACCATTTGACCCAGACATCCCATTACTGGGTATATACCCAAAGGCTTATAAATCATGCTGCTATAAAGACACATGCACACACATGTTTATTGCGGCACTATTCACAATAGCAAAGACTTGGAACCAACCCAAATGTCCAACAATGATAGACTGGATTAAGAAAATGTGGCACATATACACTATGGAATATTATGCAGCCATAAAAAATGATGAGTTCATGTCCTTTGTAGGGACATGGATGAAGCTGGAAACCATCATTGTCGGCAAACTATGGCAAGGACAGAAAACGAAACACTGCATGTTCTCACTCATAGGTGGGAATTGAACAATGAGAGCACTTGGACACAGGTAGGGGAACATTATACACCGGGGCCTGTCATGGGGTGGGGGGAGTGGGGAGGGATAGCATTAGGAGATATACCTAATGTAAATGACAAGTTAATGGGTGCAGCACACCAACATGACACACGTATACATATGTAACAAACCTGCACGTTGTGCACATGTACCCCAAAACTTAAAGTATAATAAAAAAAAGGAAAAAAAAATTAACTTTTTGAGGCATTAACATTTTAATTATGAAATAAAATATACACACTTTTGTAAATTTAAAGGGAATTTTAAATAATACTTTAAAACATCATGTATTAATAAACTATATTGGTAAAATAACTTGAGCATCAAAAGATCTATTATTTTTTTTAAATAAATGTAAAAATTCAGATATTTTCAGACGTATCTCTATGTCCTTATTATAATAGGACAAGGTTCATCAGTATTAAAAGTATATACAAATCTGTTATTCTCTTGATATGCATAAATCTGCATCTTTAGATGTTGTCTTTAAATATATTTTCAAAATTATGTGAATAACTCCAAAAGCATATATAATTAATAAAAATATCAATAATACCAAAAATATCAGGCCAGACACTGTAGCTTATGCCTGTAATCCCAGCACTTTGGGAGGCAGAGGCGGGTGGATCCCTTGAGCCCAGGAGTTCAAGACCCACCTGGGCAATATAGAGGATAGAGGAACCTTATCTCTACAAAAAATAAGAAAATTAGCCTGGCATAGTGGTACGCATCTGTAGTCACAGCTACTCTGGAGGCTGAGGTGGGAGAACTGCTTGAGACCAGGAGGTGGAGCTTGCAGTGAGCTGAGATTGTGCTACTGTGCTCCAGCCTAGGTGACAGAGTGAGACCCTGTCTCTCTCTCTCTCTGTCTCTGTCTATATATGTGTATATTTTATACATATATGCATATATATATATATACTTGAAAAGAGAAATGTCTGAAACAAATACAAAACAATAGAACTATCTAAAATATATATGTATAATATATATACATATATAATTCTGTTTTCTTTTACAAAACAGAAGCCAGCAGGTGATATATGTACATATCAGCTGCATCTGCATCCTCATTTATGTGAAAGCATGTGATTGTTGGAGTGAACAAAATTGCTCATAAAAAACATCTTGCAAATAAAAGTAGGTAACTTTTTCTATATAAATTATCTCAAGTTAATGTTTACTGTAACCCATCATTAGATAAGTAAGGTAAGATGAACAGATCCATTGAAGGGAAAAATAATCAGTGTGAAATATTCATTTTCACAAAAAAGAACCTTCCTATTGCTCCCAAACTGTAGGAAAAAGTATAAAACTAACTTAATAAGAAAGGCCAAAAGTAACAGACATGATAAAATGTACAGCATAAATTTCTTCACGCTTCTGATTAACCGAGCTTAAAGTTCAGAAATCATTGGCAATAAAAACAAGGAGTTTGAAATGTAACTTTTCTATATTTCTTTAAGGGCTTTAAGCACTAAGTGAGAAAAAAATATATATATATATACATTTTTTTTTTCTGGCAGTTTCATCAGGAAGTAGAGGACAATAAACTTTCTTTATACTCATACTGACAGAAACCACAAAAGACTCAAGTGGGTCTGAGGCAACGTGGCCATACTCCCTTCAGTTGAGATCTTTTATTTTACCCTTTTCAACAGGACGTCAGTCCCCTTTTGAAAAGTTATTGTGCTCAACCAAGACCCTTGTGAAAGGCAACAGATGTTGCTAAGATGATACCAGCCTGTCTGCTATCTTGTTTCATTTTTAAAGAAAGAAGAGAGAGAGAGAGGGAGGGAGAGAGAAAAAGAAAAGAGAACAAGTCTTGCTCTAAATCATTGGACCGTTTTGCACTTCAGCAAATCTGTTTGCACAGGCTCTGCTGGCCTGGCAGAAAGGTCTGAGCCTTTTACATTCAGCTTGAGGTCAATACTAATGTGATGTTCAGTGGTCCTCACGCCTTTCATATGAAGCAGCTGCCTCTGATTGCCAGAACAAATTGAGGTGATTCAAACCACCAGCCGGGCATAAGTATAACTTCCATTCACTGAGAAGGGAGGAAAAAGCTCAGGGCAGACCAACTGGGGTTGCCCATAATAAACCATAGGATTACATTTGATACACTTGATATTAAGACATGGTCATATTGAAAAGTAGGCCATAATGTCATAAAAAAAAAAAACCTACAAGACAGTTATATGAATGACAATAAGGAAAAACATTACTTGGGCATTTATTAAGTTACACTTAATTATCAAATGCCCTGTAAGTTTTGCCTCTTCCTAACACCTGAGGAATTCTCTTTGGCACTTAGATACATCATAAACTTTTTAGGTGCACCTGGTACATACAGAAAGGGTGGCTGAAAACATAAAGGAAAAACCTTTCATTAAATAAGAAGTGATTTTAAGCAAAGTGATGGTCAGGCAGCATTTGTTAGTTTGTCTTCCAATTTAAGCATAGAATTAGATGAGCAGTTTCAAACTAAAAGCTAGATTTATACCGAAACGAAGCAGTAAAAGAAAATGTCCAAAATGTAACAAATGAGTTAAGTAAATAGCAGCATAAATAGATTTTAGTGACACTATCATTCTTAGTCAGGTTAGAAATCGTTAGACAAAGAAATTTTAAATGTGCATGCTTCAAATTTGTTATATTTACTTTTGAAATGAAATGCACCTAATCCATTAATTGACATAAGAACATTAGGCAAACATTATCTAAAAATAGATGAGGTTTTTTTATTTGATGGAATTATAGTCATTTAATCATTAGCATCAATCCTACATTTTTCAGTCCCCAGCATTTATTACGATGTTAAGGTTCAGGATAATTATTCCATGAGACCAGCGTAATTTCAGATCTCCCATTCATAGGCAGTGATGAGATTTTCATGTGTGAAAATTTTGTTTCAGAATATCTTTTCTTTGTATCCCCACTAGAACTGCCAGATATTGAGGATAGAAAACATTCTTTGTCCATGTTAGTAGAGCTCAGTAGAGGCTCTTATATAGCATATGCATTTAGTCAATGAATGAATTATATTTACATGTTAATGTAAATAAGATTAATGTAATAACAATGCAAAAATAAAGAAATGCAAATATGTGAAAGCTACTGTATTTTTTTAGCTGTCATTAAGCACAAAGCATATTTTTGGATCAAGTTATTCACCTCCTAAGTTATAAAGGGAGAATTATTCTGGCAATGAAAAACCCGTTGGCCTTTGCTTTACTGAGTGAAAGCTGACCTTTAAGTGAATTCTATGGTCACTTAAATAGAGATCGACTCCACTATTTCTGAAAGGATGATCTAAATTCTGCATAGTATTTAAAATTGAAATCTTTCTTCCATGTGGCCTCTATAATTTGCTCCTATGCGTAGCTCTTTTCACGATTGGCAATTTAAATATTTTTCAACTCGCTTGTTTCCTGATATATCTTAAAACCATTCTATGCCAAGGAGTCCTGTTCTAAAGTCTAGAATTCACATGGATTTTGGTATTTAGCCACAGATTCATTTGAGTACATTAGATACAAATAGAATTATCTCTTCAAGATATGCACACTATTAATAATGAAGACAAGGAATAATATCTGTTTCGGAAGTTAACTATCCTGCTGATATGGGTGCTAATAGCTCCATATCAAATATAATTTCAGTGTATTAATCCATTAGGGTCCAGAGTGTGTGTGATGACACAATGAAATTTACAGTGAAATTAACAGCAAGGAATTTATTTCACGACAAGAAATTTTCAGGGAAAATAAAGAAAGACATTTGACGTAAGTGAAATGGAGCCAATTATATATTTTAATAAACACAGTTTATTAATAATGCACCTTTCAAACTACTGAGGGGAATACGAAATATAAGCAGAACAGTTTTTCTAAAGACAGTTGATCTGTAGCTAGTAAAACAAGATAGAACAATATATTAAACACGCATATGTGTTTTTTCAGAATAACATTCAAGGATTAACAATATTTTTCACCTGTGTAACTCTAGGCAACAGGATATGAATATGAGAAAATGATCCTGAAAATAATTAGACATTCACATGAGAAAGAGTAGCATCTGCAGTTACAGTACACTAGCTAGGATAGAATTACACCAGCTATCAATCTTCATGCTTCAGGGCAGAAGCTGCTCACCAGATGGGTCAGAAAGATATTCCCCCCTATGGTATAGTATTGTGAAATTAAGTGTATTATGGGAGGTTTATTTCTCTTAGCGAAACATCTGGCATTGGCCACCAGACGTGATCGACTCTCTGTCTGTTCCAGAATGATAACTCCAATTTTTTCTCACAAAACGATTGTGTATACCAATTGAAGTCACGTGATCCTTACTTATACGTCATCACCAACCCTTCAATTCTTAAATACTTTTGCATTTTCATTAAACTTCTAAAAGAAAAAATGGAAGATTATTTAGAAATAACTTTCAATTATTACTGGAATTTCATTTGTCTTTATGAAATAAATAATTATAATAAAGGTAATGAGGAAAAATATCCACCATGCCTATGTGGCCAGGACTGGCAGCTGTCCATCAATATTGGTCTCTCTCTTCAGTGTGGGCATTTGAATAAAGTACATTTTCCAGCCTTTCTTGAGCTGGGCATGGTTACGAGCCCAAATTTTTCTTAAAGGAATGTGAGTGATGTAATGTGTGCACTAAAGAGAAATATCTGCCTCCGCTGTTCTTCCCCCTTCCCAGGTCTTTCTTGTCTGAAAAGACCGTGCACAGAGCAGCCGTGGATACTGCATAGTAAATATGACAGAGCCGTTGTCAACTTAGGTCACTGGATGGTTTTGTTGCTGGGGACCTGCTTATCTTCCCTGAAACAATTATCTGAGAGACAAATAGCCTATGTTTTTGGTTCATTGCCTTTGGGTTCTCTCCATTATCAGAGTTTGCCTACTGTAATGCATCAACAATTTTCACCTTCACATGTTTAGTTTTGCCGTCATAGGAATTCAGAATTTCTAAACAACTACAGACAAAGTATAAGGGCAATTGTTCATTTATTAAAGTTAACGTTTAAAAATCTATTAAATACATAAAATATGTTAAATTTAAATATCGAAAGCTTTTTATGTATCATCCAGTACTCATTAGTATTATTTAATGATGCACTTGAAGGCTGATAAACCATAATTAGGTAGCTGTTCTCCTAGTGTTATATATTTAGTTTCATTCCAAAATGTGAGGACTCTGGAGACGGATTTCTTGAGTTAGAATTCTGATTGTACTACCTACTGGCAGTATGAGTTTGAGTAAGTCACTTGGCCTCTATTTTCTAATCTATAAAATGGAAATGATCATAATACCTAACTTTTTGGTTCATTTAAAGTAGTAGATGAGAAATCATGTACATAGAATTCATAAGGGTCCCTACTATTTTGTGAGCACTCAGTAAATGCTAGAAATTTAAGATTAGTATCCCAAAATTTTGCGCTTACAATTTGAAATTTATATCTGCATACACAAAATGTTCTCCCTGATAATAATTTTCTTGAAAGTGGCTAATACCTATTATCAGCCTGAAGATGTTTAAATAAAAGTGTTTAGGAGGATGTATTGCTAGATTTTCATGCTATGAGAACTGTAATACAATTTCCATCACTTCACTGAGAATGAATTCCACATACATACATTTTCTACTCATCTAGACATTTATTTGAAAATTAACTATTTCTTACTGCCCTATTTCTGAATGTATTATGATTTTGTCTAATTTCTATGGGTAAATTATATGTAACAGCGTCATATGGCAAATAGTAATTAAACCGTAGTAACACAAGTTTTTGTTTCCTCCTCGATTTATTTTTAGTATTTTCTTTTTAAAATTCTTATCCTTCTTAGTTGATACTTCTAAACAGAGGTACCCCAAATCTCGTTACTCCACTGTCTAGGATTGAATTTATTTAGGTCAATAAGATTGGAAAGCCTTTTATTTTAGAGATGTTGTAGTATCTGTATTACAAGTCAAGACGATGTGTATGCAACTTACTTCTTGGCTGGGATCTCTATGACTTGCATTGTTGTAATCACTTATGCTGGAACTTCTTTCTTTGGAGTAGGTCTTAATATATTGTATGCAATCATTGATATTGTAACTGAAAGCAATCTAAAACATGGAGCTGATTTTAAGCCATAGGAATTTGCTGTTGAGTTTAGAATTGTTTTTCTATATTTATTCACTAATGGGTATGTTCTAATTTTAAGAAATTTGAAATATACTATTTAATATCTCATGATTTATAGCAGCTGTCTCCTTTTAGAAAGTGTGCTCAGAGGAATCTTTTTCAGTAAATAAAGTCTGCACCCAGACATCTCACTTTGTATACCATGGAGAATTTACCATGACTCTTCTCAGTGATAAACTTCCACATAGAATAATCAGGAGAAAAAGAGAAATCCAGTAAAGAAATAAGTCTGTAGAGAGCAACAACCCTAATGATATATGATTATCTATCTATCTATCTATCTATCTATCTATCTATCTATCATTATATAAAATATATATTTTCTCCTGTATTGGGGCTCTGTATGTAAGCCCTGGTGAGACTCAAAAATTTGAATATCCTTTTTTATTTTGAGGCGGAGTCTCACTCTGTCTCCCAGGCTGGAGCGCAGTGGTGCAATCTTGGCTCACTGTAATCTCCCTCTCCAGGGTTCAAGCAATTCTCCTGCTTCAGCCTCCCGAGTAGCTGCGTTACAGGCGCCCGCCACCATGCCCAGGTACTTTTTTTTTTTTTTTTTAGTGGAGACGGGGTTTCACCGGATTAGCCAGCATGGTCTCCATCTCCCGACCTCGTGATCTGCCTGCCTCAGGCTTGCACAGTGCTGGATTACAGGCGTGAACCAATGTGCCTGACCTATTTCTGCTCTTTTCAGAAGCTCATGGTCCACCAATAGGGGTCTTCATTGTACAAGGGCAGAAATATGCAAAAATTTTGGAAGAGGTTAACAACTTTTTTTTTTAAAGACTATCATTAAAAAATTGGATGAATGGAAGAAAATCCAAACAATACAGAAAATGATAAATAAAAATGTTTTCTCTGATAAGGCACAGCAAATACAGACTAACACAAGCTGGGACCACCAGGCCTGGATTTCGTCTAGAAGAGAAGTGTGTGCTACGGCATCGCATGAGGGAGACCCTCGGGGAGTTACCATGCAGTTCTGAGAGGGGTCTGCACTTAGCTGTCAGAAGAGAAGCTATAGCTTGAGGTATTACTGGTTCGTAAGATTCACAAAAGAATGATCATAAATGTTTCCAGTTCAATGTCAAGGTTGGTCCAGCAACCTGAGTTATAAGTAGGGTGATTATATACCTTGGTTTCTTTAGGACAGTCCTTGTTTAAAATTCCTGTTTTCACATTTGGTGAGTGCTCCATTTCACTCTAATGTAAGCTGATATTGAACTCTGAATTATATTCGCACCCTGGCTCTATGACAGTACTACGTCAAACATGCTACTTTGTATTTTATTTCATGCTGAAGTTCACTCTGCCAATAGGGACAATTACTGCAATGCAATTTATAAAGCTGCAATCAATGAGAGGTTGGAAATCTTAAGAGAGGACATTCTATCCATCTCCAAGGAGCTTCATAGGGCAACTCCCTCAAATTCATCGTGGTTCAAAGATTGGCTCTAAATCTAGGAGGCTTAGAAAGCTGATTTATCAACATATCAGAAGTAACCCCACTCAAAAAGAATGATGCATACCAGTTTTTCAATTTATAATGAGCAATCTAATTGGAGAGGCAACCAGACACTCCACCTGCAGGCGTGCCACAGGGGAAGACACAGAGTAATCAGGCTATTACTTGGTGCACATGAAATCACAATGAGGACTGTTAGCGACTTGATTTAAAAGTGTGAAGGCATCAAGCTAAAATAGGCTCACGTATGTCTACTCAAATTCAATCCATCAAGTGACATAGGGGCTCTGTCTGATTCTGAAATCTTTCCTTCTCCACTACCCCACACCCAGAGCAGTGCCAGAGTCCTTAGCAGAAACATTTCCCAGTGGTTTTGAGATAGAGAGATGGAGAATAATGTCTTAACAGCTCAACAATTATAGTCACTTATTTTTATAGCATATTAGAATTAGGCTGTCACATCGAAACAGCCTTAGAGTCTGCATGAAGAGCACACGAAATGCTTTTGTTAAACACAGCAAAAACAGTAAGAAAAATAAAATGTTAGCATTTAGTGAAAGACTTTATGAAAGATTGTCATCCTCAAAGCATGTAAGAGCAAGTTGCTTCTGAAAATTGATTTGGGGCATGTATATGCATATAAATGTCTTCTCCAACATCAGTTTACTCTTTTGCATGGTATCATATCAAATCATATCCTAACACACATTAAGTAGTGTAAACAGCTGTTTTTAACTACCAAATGATGTACACAATACTTTTTTTAAATTACAGCATTCGTTTAAGACCTTTTTTATTTTGTATCTGCTGATGAAGTTTATTTATAACATTGAAGCTTCTTTGATTTAATTACCTTTTCTTTAAAACATTATAGGACCTCTTTTACGTTTTGAATGACTTTTTAAACCAGCCATATAGTGTCATGAAGACAGCTGTTACTCACAAGTTAGTATTGTTTTGGGAAGTTGCTTTGCTTTTGATGTTGATACTACCTTCATTGAGAGAAAAGTTTATTATAGGGACACTCAGCTTGTTCCAAACCACATTAATTATCCTCTCTCTAAATATCGTAAGTGTAACAGGTTCATTGCCCAATGCATGTGAAAAGTCAATATGTGGAAACACTAGATTGCAACAGAAAAAAGAGGTTTAATTGTAGGGCCACTAAATGAGATGAGATGGGCGAAAACGTCAAATTAATCTCTCCAGGGAATGTGGGGCTAGGGGTTTAAGGGTTTTGGAGTGGCCAAAGTGTAGAGATTATTGATGGTCAAAGAGTGCGGGGTGAAGTCATGGGACAAAAAGATAAAGAAACTGTATTTTCATGCTGATTTGGTTCCTCTGATGGGGTCTTTAAACTGATTGGTGTCAGCTGTTCACTGGAATTCAGGATCTGCTTAAATGATTCTTAAAACAAAAGCCTTATGTTTCTAACATCAGAAATTTTATCTATAGTAACAATGGGGATGCAAATGGTCAGTATCTAATGCTTTGGGACTTTTGGTTTGGAGGCAGTGGGCGAAAGTGCAGCCTGGTTAATGCTTAATTACAACTATATTTCCATCAGAATTCTTATTAACTCTGTGAGAACAGCTTCAATATTTAGTCTGCCAGAGTGACTTCTCTCCTTCAGTTACAGCCATCTTCCTCTCCTTGATATTTCTCACTCTCTACACCCAGTTATCAAATACCATTTTCTCTCCTACCTCTTCTCCCCATTCTCACAATCGATGCCCAGCCTCAGGCTTGGGTTGTCATTGCATGACTGGCCTATGGAAGAAACTCCTAATTAGTCTCCCTTCCTGTTTTTTGTTGTGTTTTCTGTGCTCACATTTTGATCTTTTACACTGCTGCCAGTTATTTTCATAAACTAGACTGAATTATGCTGGTACCTTCTCTTTAAAACCTGTAGAGTCTCCTTATTGTCTAAGGGGACTTGCCACAGTTCCTTAGGTTGTATTCCAGACCGTCCAGGGTCTGGCCACATCTCCCCTTTCCGCTCCATCTGGAAGCACACCTCTGTGCTCATGTTGACTACTTATTATTCCCTGAACACAGACAAATTTTAACTTTGTTCATTGTGTTTGCTCTCCTCCTATATCAAAGCCCCATTCCACCTCTAAGTCTCTATTCAAATGTTATTTCTTTCATAAAACCTTCTCTGATCGCTCTTTTAAGAATTTTTTCTCCTTCTGCAATTCCACAGAACGTTGTTTGTTTCCTAATAGAATACCAGTGCCTTATGCTTTTTACTCAAGTGCCTCTTCCTACCCTGCCAACAGTAAGTGTTACCTTATTCAGATGGTGAGTGTGTCTTTCACAGCTGTATGAGTACAGTAAATGTTAGCTGAGCCGACTACCTTTCTGCTGGAAATGTAGCAGCACTGATTTCAGATTTTTGTTTTTTTGTTTTTTGGCCCATGTTTTTCAATCCATGTGGGAATATATAAAATATCAGATGACCTTCTAATCCTGGTCAGTTAGAGAGCTGGTTAATCACAAATGTTAAAGGAACACTGAAGCTAAGGGAAGCATTGTGGTCCGTGCAACCTGGACTGTAAACCTTTCGTCAATAATGTGAATTGTATTAGACCAGTGAGCAAGATTCCTATAAGACCCAATAATTACTTTCATAATAAGTACTGTATAATAGTTATTCAATATTCTGAAATGGAATTCATAGATAGTAAACTCACCTATACACTCACAATAACCAAAAATTATCAATATAATATCCCAACAAAAAATAATGAGAAATTTAAAAAGTAGTTTATAATAAAATAATGTATATTTCAATATGTAAATGCTTGGTGGGGGGAGCAGAACTGCCCCTACCAATACCCAAAATGCCTATACTGAAAATTTTGGATGTAGATACATTTTGGAAGAACAGAGGCATTGTCTTTTTAGAGATCTGGAATAACTATTCCTGGGTTTCTGTGATACATGTAGAGAAAACAGCAACAAATAATTGGGTAGGTCTCAACAGCAGCGTTCTCTCTTTGTTGTTATATGTTAAGAGTAGAGAGGCAGATGATCATCATTTGAATGGAGAGAATAAAGTTTTCCTGGACTTAAGGTGACCAGAAAGTATGAGAAGGAAATGTGACTCAGTTGCCTCAAACAATATGATGTTATTGGTTTATTTCTTTGAATCTGTAATCTAGTATCAAAGCAGTCCTCCAGATAACAACCTCTAATTGAGGGATAAGAAAATTTAGAAGAATCCTTTGCTTCCAATTTTTTTTCTTTGATCTACTTATTGCCTCAGAAGCTTCCTTTTATTCCTCAACTGATTTAATTGCAAAGAAGACAAGTACAAAATAAATTAGCAGGTTAATACTATTGTTGCCAATTTTGATGTTTAGGGTTTAGGTGTAAGTGCCAGCATTCCTCCTGGGACTTTTCCTGCTTTGGAGGGCCCACTGGAGTTGTTCCTGTATCAGTGATAGCTTTCTAATAAGGCTTGAAATATAATTAGACTCTGCAATCATAACTTTTTGGCATTGGTAAATCCATTGCACATCATATAATTCAATCTTCTCATTTTACAAGTGAGAAAAATAAGTCCTCAAGATATTGGGTGACTCAAAGATCTTTCAGCTTGTTAATGTCAAAGCCTGGCCTCGAACCCATATCTGTTGACTGCAGGCCCAGAGCTCTTTTCTGAATAACTCATTGCCTCCTGTAACTGCTGGCAGATTTAGCTCTTCCAGATCTCTGCCAGCACACGAAGCCTTTGTAAGCTACCTTTATTTCTTCCATTTTTCCCTCCATAGTTCCTCTCCAGGCACATTTCTTCTAGTAACCTGTAGAACAAGGATAAACATAAAAAGCCATAAATCCTTGTCTAAATTGGCCTCCAGGATATATATATATATATATATATCTTCCTTCTCCCTATATATCTATATCTTTTTCTTTCAGTCAGTTCTCCAAGCCAGCTGGTGTGATTTGATGGAGAGAGCACTGAGCTAGTTTCCTACCCCCTTAGCCTCTGTGCTTTATTAGGCATGTCATTATTGTTATTTTAAGTATCCACTAATTCCTCTGTACTACAGGGTTAGTAATAATATCTGTTATCTCCTAGGATTCCAGGAAAAATCAAATAGTGGTATGAAAGCACTTTGTAAACTGTAGATCACTGAACAAGTATAAAATGTCTATATTTTCTTACTTTTAATTTTATAGTCATACTAAATGCATCTTGGAACCACCCCTCTGTTACTAATTTTCAAGCTAATCTTGGGAAAACTGTATTTCTTCACTTTGCTGCTTTCACATCTGCTAACGGGAATAAACCTTGTATTGTGGAATTATAGGGATTGGACTTAGGGAATATGTATCTCTTAGGGCAGACTAGGTACATTGTTCTGTACGTGGGATTTGCATTCTTATTTTATGTTATTACCTTGATCTTTATTATTATTGCTACTATTGGTATTTCTCACAAAGCCTCACTTATTTTCTTGTTTTCTCTACCCACATCTTGATACCCATAGCATTTTCATGATATATCTAGACGGGCCAATTTGTTTTAGAGTTGTGTCATCTTGATTCATAAAGTTGTTAATGAACCATTCTCTAACATTACTCAGTGGCCACAAATGAGGCTGAGGAATAATCATACTAAGATGGTGCTTTATCCATTCAGTTGCAATAGAATAATGGAAACATTGACTACAGCACGTTTTATTGCTGAATGCAATTTTCAGCTATTTTGCAACACTTTTATAACGTACGTAAAATGAGGTTGTATATGGAAAAGTTGAATATCTTGTGTACTCACTGTGTAGATTGTTATGAATAAATCTCTAAGCTATAACAAATAAATACAAAATAAAGTCAGGGACTTTCTTCTAAAAATGCTTCATCTTAAAACGGACAATAAAAAATGAAAAGGAAATTTCTTGGCAATAATTCTTGGCAATAAACAAATGAAAAGGAAAATTGAAAAGGAAAAGTACCATTCAATATTTATTTCTTTCCTTTTTCCAAATTGTATACTTCAATATCTCTGCACCTATCTTCTCGCATTTGTAAGGAAGAGGAGTCCTGCTTCACAGACAAAGAGAGAAAAGCAAAAACGAAACCACTCAATACATCCAGACACATCGCTAAATGTTTTAATTTAATTTAATGTTGAAATGTTTGTGATAGTATCACTTTCAGTTGGCATTTCCACACTTGTTACTAACATACATGAAGATTAGGAGTCTTTCATATGTAAAACTACTTTTAAAGCAACATTTTTTTTTTTTTTCAGAAAGTCTGTGAGAATCAGACTTATTGCACTGGATTTTTAGGCAGTGACTCTCTTTAAAAACTGCTACATTATATTATATTTCACCTGAATAGAACACTTGTATAATGAACTTATTTAAATGCGTCAGAGATACAAGCATTTTTCTCAATCTAAAGAAAATCAGACTAGGCACAAATTCTGCAAGAAATCTAAAGGTAGAAAATGGCTCATCTGTTCTGAAACACTAACACTCACTCTTTCCCTCTTTAGACACTCCAACTAAGGGCTAATTCCCACTCATTCTCTGTAAGTGATTATAGATACTGAATGGCCACAATTATGTTGCTGCATATGAATGTAGTGTTTGATGAATGTAACTACAACAATCACAAAGCAATAGAACTAAAAAGAAAAATGCAATAAACTATCATTTTTTAAATTGCCACACTGAAGCAAAATTATACATACTAAGAAAGACACTCAGCAGATAAGATCTATTTGAGACAAAATTTTATTACACATGACAATAACTTGGTATTTTACTTTCTATTATACAAATTAATGATCGTGCTTAGTTCTTGTACCGTGTGTGAGAGAGCAATCCTCTCTAACGTGTGCAAAGATACGCGCAATTAATAAAAATATTATAAAGGAGGTATGCTAGATAATAAAAATTCAGACCTTCTTTAGAATCTGAAATTAAGTCTTCCATGTTTGTTTTCAAACATGAACTTGGGAAACACTTTTAGCTTATTGTTATACTCGTCAATTAGGTCAGTGTCCTCTTACAAAGGATGCACTTTTGCCCCACCCAGTGGCCGCCTCACAAATAGCCACCGTTCCCCTGAGTAAGGTAATTCCTTCCCCGGTGGGTTTTGGTACTAGAAACACAAGGGAATCCGTTGTCCCTGTGGCTCGATGTGTACATGAAGCTATCATTTCATCAGCGCTGCTGCCATCTGTACTGAGCTGTGGAGCACTCACAAGAATGCCAGCCACTTCGGGACTTCCACCAAATGCTTCATTATGCAAGATCTACAAAGTCAACTGTGCTTTCATCCAAAACACCAAAAGAAAGAGCAAAGGCACATCTATGGTAATAAGGTTGAGTTGGTGAGAGGAAGAGAAAGGAGGCAAAGTAATGTCATGAAAGACAGTACAGATCCAGGAGGTTTCACTCTACTCTAATTATATAAATTTGAGCAATTCATTTGTATTTTACTTGCTTATACATTACTGTAAAAGGAGGAGAGTAAAATTTAAATAAAATCAAGCAACTGGAAAAAGGTAAAGTCTCTACAAAAATTGCAAGAAAATATGTAATATTTTTATTCTACAGGTCATATAATATTTTTCTGTTTGTGTCTCATGCATACACATGTGCCTGCACAAACTGAAAGTCACAATTTTACCATCAATACAAAACTAGAGCAAAATTAAAATTAAATCAAATGGCATTGATGAAATTACCTTGTCAAGGATTTGGGAGATGTGTAAGAAGTTTTGCTAGGAGATATCTAGATAAGTGACTCGAAAGAATGATTGCTTTATTATTATAAAAGATTGTTTGCGGGGCGCGGTGGCTCACGCCTGTAATCTCAGCACTTTGGGAGGCCGAAGTGGGCGGATCACAAGGTCAAGAAATCGAGACCATCCTGGCTATCACGGTGAAACCCCATCTCTACCAAATATACAAAAATAGCCGGGCATGGTGGCGGGCGCCCGTAGTCCCAGCTACACGGGAGGCTGAGGCAGGAGAATGGCGTGAACCCGGGAGGCGGAGCTTGCAGTGAGCGGAGATCGCGCCAGTGCACTCCAGCCTGGGCAAGAGAGCGAGACTCCGTCTCAAAAAAAAAAAAAAAAAAAGAAATTGTTTTTCTTATTGCTCCCATCACACTATCTAAATTTAGAAATTATTCCTAAACAAATTGAATAATTTTATAAAAATATTTTCCAGATTCTAAATGGTAATATTAGAATAAAAACAATGCCACCATTGAAACCACATCAGCAAACTGAAAAAATAAAGAAAGAAACTTGCTGGTTAACTGTCAAGGATACCAGCAGGAGGTCTATAAGATGTCAAATTCTCCCCCAGAGGTGGATGAATATAAGCCTCTCACTTGCTAGCCTGCCAAATCCTCTGACCACATGAACATTTCGATAATTTCCTAGTCTTAGCAGAAGATATGCTATTTCCTTTTAAATACAACTTTAAATATTTTGCTCTAATATTGTGTGCATTCAACTAATCATTTATACATCCTCCCAAGTGATTCCTTTTACTCTTAACTTCTGTCATGGTTCTAACTAGTGGAAAGACATTTCCCATGCCATGTAAAGAATGGCAGTGTATTGAGACAAACAGTAATTAAAACAATACTGTTAGAAAGCACACTCCACAGAGTGGTAGCGGGCTTGAGCAAAGGGCTCAAGAGTGCTAGTTACAGAATTTTCTGGGGTTTAAATACCCTGTACAGGTTTCTCACTGGTTAACTGGTTACACCTTATGTAAATTAGGACTTGGCTTGCAACCGGTCTGATTGGTTGTGGAAGGAAACTAATGAGAGCTGAAGTGAAGTTACAAAGTTGCACCCTATATAAATGAAGATGGCTCATGACCAATCTGATTGGTTCTGGGAGGGGACCAATCAGAAGTACTTTCCATTTGTTGTCTGGGAAGCAGTGCAAAGGGAGTAGCCTCTGATCCTCTTGTTACTTGGATGTGGACAGGTGGGGTTTTCCTTCTGATTCAGTTCTAGGAAGTCAGCACAAATTAGCCTTAGGTTTCCTTCCTGCAGACCCTATTCTCCTGCCTCAAAATGATGAGACAGGGATGGAGATAAGCCCAAGTTTTGTGGGAAAACAGAAAAAAAGAACCTATCCTGAAATAGGTGTATCTGTGATTGTTTCCTTAAACAACAACAACAAAAAGTGTCATTCCTATGAGTCCTGGAAAATGAGAATAACTCTAGATAGAATCTAGGTCATCTATGTCTTTTATAAATGTCTTCTTGTCTTTTTGGTAAAATTGTTCCCAGATAGATGTGTGGCTCCTAAACTGTGACTTGAAGTCTCCTGGAGTCTCTGAGATGTTATTCAGGGTCTGCTAGATCCTCCCTTTTCGACTACATATGTGTGTAAGTTTGTATTTTCTTCATATTCTTCAAACTAAACATTGTATCTTACCAAACTGAATGCAGACCCAAATATTAGAATCCTAATTTGTTATTAAGCTAGACAATAGATTTGCAAAAGTGTTAAACAGCAACAAATATCATTGCTTTTTTAAAAAAAATTACTTTACCTAAAATATTTATATCCTCAGTAGTTTTTAAAAATAAAAAAGTCCTTGTCCTTATGAGTTCATTATCTAGTATAAAATATTTTAATGACTCATGTGACTTTTTATTATAATATTAATGCTTTTAGAAGTCATAATCTAGAAAGTCAGAATTTCACAGAAAAGAATTTATTTTTGTTTCCTTTGGAATATTACATTAGAAGCCTGAATTTATTCATTACCTGTTACAGGTCTATTTCTACAAATCAAAGATTTCTAACGTGGATGCATCTAATTTCTGATTTCCAGGTTTGTTGTTATTGTTGTTTTGTTTGTTTATTTTTTATTTTTGTGTATATGCAGAATTTGGAACAACTTTTATGGGGCAATATATATAATTTTTTATTTATATATAAAAATTATTTATTGTATTATTGTATATAAATAATTTATATATATAAATAATGATATTAAAATGATATTAAGTTGCATACTTAAGATGGTTGTATATATATATGTGTATATATATATGGTTATTTTAACCATCATAAGCGTGCAACTTAATATCATTATTTGCATTCACAATATTGTGCAACTGTCATCACTATCTATTTTCAAAACTCTATTAACTGCCCAAACAGAATCTCTGTAACCATTACAAAATTACTCTACATTCCTCCCTTTGCCAGTACCTGATACCTCTAATTTACTTTCAGCCCTAATGAATTTGGCTATTTCACATAAATGAAATCCTATAATATTTGTCTTTTGTGTCTGGATAATTTCATTTAGCCAAATGTTTTCAAAGTCCATCCATGGTGTAGCATTTATCAGAACTTCATTCATTTTTAAAGCTGAATAATATTCCACTGCAAATACATACCACTTTTAGTTTATCCATTCATTTGTTGTTGAGCTCCCAGGTTGTTTCTACCTTTTGACTACTGTAAATAATTCTCCAATGAACATTGTCGTACAAGTAACTGTTTGAGTCTGTTTCTAATTCTTTTGGATATATGCCTAGAAATGAAATTGCTAGGTCATATGGTAATTCTATCTTTAGTTTCCTGAGGAACTGCCAAGCTATTTTTTACAGCAGTTGCATCATTTTTCATTCTCACCAGCAATGTATGAGGGTTCTGATTTCTCCAGATCTTTGCTCACACTGGTCCCCTACTCCTGTGGTGTTGCTGTTGTTATAACCATCCTAGAAAAGGGATGAAGTGATATCTTCTGGTTCTGATTTGCATTTCCCTAGGACTAATGGTGTTGAGAATCTTTTCATGTGCTTAATGGCTATTGATGTGTATATTCTCTAGAGAAAAGCCTTTGCCTATTTTTTAATTGGGTTACTATTTCTTTGTAGACAAATTCTAGGAGTTCTTTGTCTATTCTGGATATTAAACCCCTATCAGATAAATGATTTGCAAATATTTTCTCCCACCATACATGTTTTCCTTTTACTTTCTTAATAATGTTCTTTGATCACAGAAGTTTTTAATATTGATTAAATCAGATTTATCTTGTTTTTCTCTTTTTGCTCACACATTTGATGGCACACCTAAGATTCTATTGTCAAAGTCAAGGTCATGAAGATTTGCTCCTTTGTTTTCCTTGAAGAGTTATGATTTTAGGTCTGATATTTAGGTCATTGATCCATTTTGAGGATATCAAGTTGTATGATAGTGGGAGCCATTTTATTATACATGGTATGGTATGACCATTGTTTGATAGAGATATCCAACATATTCTTTTGCATGTGGAATCTGGTTGTCACAGCCACATTTTTGAAGACACTGTTTGTCTTAGTCTACTTTCTGCTGCTGTAACAAAATACCACAGATAGGGTAATTTATAAATAGCAGATGTTTACATGGCTCACATTTCTGGATGTTGGGAAGTCCAAGAGCATGGCACTGGCAGATGATAAGGGCATTCTTGTGCATTATCCCATGGGAATAGGTAGGCAGGGACGTGAGACAGAGATATACAATGGGGCCAAATCTATCCTTTCTTCAGGAGCCCACTTCCGCAATAACTAACCCATTTATGAGATAATAGCATTAATCACTTTATGAGAGAAGAGTACTCATAACCCATGTAGCCTTTAAGGGTCTCACCTCTGAATATCATTACAATGGCAATTAAATTTCTACATGAGTTCTTCTTCCATTTAATGGAAAAGGAATTTTGGGCCTTTGCCAATAATATGTTGGCCATCAATATAAGGTTTTATTTATTGACTTTCAATTTTATTTCCTTGGTCTATATGTCTTTCCTTATGCCGATAACTTACTGTTTTGGTAACTGTAGTTTGTATTAGGTTTTGAAATTGAAAAATATAAGAACTATGACTTATTCTTCGTTTTAAATATTAGATTTGCTACTTGGGTCCCTTTGCAATTTCATATGGATTAAAACATCAGATTTTCCATTATGCAAAAAAGGATGTTGGTATATTGATAGGTTTTTGGGTTGAGTATATATATATAGATCATTTTGGGTAGTATTGACATCTTAACAATATTAAGTTTTCTAATTGAGAAAATGGGATACATTTCTTTTTTAAATAAAATGTCTTTAATTTCTTTCATCATTTTTCTTGTAGTTTTCAGGGTCCAAATCTTTCATATCTTTGACTAAATATATTCTTAAGTATTTTATTATATTAGATGCCGCTATAAGTGGCATTGTTTTCTTAATTTCCTTTTTGGTTTGCTTATTTCTAGTGTATAAATGTGCATTTGATTTTTGGGTGTAGATTTTCTAACCTGCATTGTTTCTGCTTTTGTTTATTAGCTATAAATGGTTATTTTTTTTTTTTTACTTTTAGTGTAATCTTTAGGGTTTTTCATGTATAAGATGATTATATCTGCACACAGAGAAAATTTTAGTCCTTTCCAATTTGAATGCTGTTTGTTAATTAGTTAATTCACTTAGTTTTGGCTAAGTGCCGTTTCTAGGACTTCCAGTGCTATGTTAATTGAAGCAGTGAAAGTGGACATTCTTGTCTTATTTCTGGAAATTTTGCATTCCTCCCACATGGAGTATGCTATTAGCTGTGGATTTTTTATATATGGCCTTTATCATAATGAGGAAGTTTCTTTCTATTCCTAGGTTGGGTATTTTTTTTTATATTGAAAGAATGTTCAATTTTGTAAAATGTTTTTTTTTTCTGTTCAATTGAGATTATTGTGCATTTTTTTATTCCATTAATATTATGTATTCCATTAATTGATTTTTGCTTTTGAAACACAATTGCATTCTTGGGATAAATCCCACATAGTCATGATTTATAATCCTTTTAATATGCTATTGAATTCAATTTGTTAACATTTCTTTGAGGCTTTTTAAAATCTCTATGCACAAGGGAAATCGACCTGTGGTTTTCTTTTCTGGTGATGTCTTTATCTCACTTTTGTATCTGAGTAATGCTGGCCTCTTAGAATGATTTAGCAAGTGTATCCTCCTTTTCAATTTTATGGAAAACCTTGAGAAGAATTGGTGATACTTGTTTTTTAAATATTTGGTAGAACTCACTGGTAAAGCCACTGGTTCTTTTTCTTGTTAGGAAGTTTTTGATTACTGTTTCAATGTCTTGTTACAAAATGGTTGAAAATTTTTGTTCTTTCTTGAGTCATTTTAGGTAATATGTGTGTTCCCAAAAGATTGCCTATTTATTCTCGGTTTTATAATTTGGTAGTGTAAAATTGTTCATAGTATTATTTTACAATCTTTTTTATTTCTGTAAAGTTGGTAGTATAGTCAACAGTTTTATCTCTGATTTTATTTATTTTGGTCAGTCTAGCTAAAGAGTTGCCAATTTTGTTGATGTTTTCAAAGACCCTACATCTAGTTTTGTTGACTGTCTTTGTTGTTTTATTACTCTCTATTTTATTTATCTCCACTCTAATATTTATTATTTCCTTCCTTCTTCTAGCTTGCAGTTTAGCTGGCTTTTTACAGTTTCTCAAAATGTAAAACTAGGCTCTTAATTTGAGATCTTTCATCTTTTTCAAGATATGCATTTATAATATAAATTTCCCTTGGTATTGCCTTTACTCAAACCTATGAGTTTTGATATGCTGTGTTTTTATTTTCATTTGTCTCTAAGTATTTTTTTTAATTTTTCTTGTGACACTTTTCTCTGACTTATTGGTTTTGAGTACATTATTTTATTTCCATGTATTTGCGAATTTCTCAGTTTTCCTTCTGTTATTGATATCTAGCTTCATATCATGTGGTCAGAAAAGATAGATTATATTATTTCAATTTTTAAATTTATGTTTATTATTATTTTTTAAGTTCCAGGGTACATGTACAGGACACGCAGGTTTTTTACATAGGTAAACCTGTGCCATGATGGTTTGCTGCACCTATTAACCCATCACCCAGGTATTAAGCCCAGTGAGTTTTGTTCCCCTCCCTGTGTCCATGTGTTCTCATTGTTCAGCACCCACTTATAAGTGGGAACACGCAGTGTTTGGTATTCTGTTCCTGCATTAGTTTGCTGAGTATAATAGCTTCCAGCTTCATCCATGTCCCTGCAAAAGACATGATCTTGTTCCCTTTTATGGCTGCATAGTATTCCATGGTGCACCACATCTTCTTTATCCAGTTTATCATTGATGGGCATTTGGGTTGATTCTATATATTTGCTATTGTGAATAGTGCTGCAGTGAACATACACATGCACGTATCTTTATAATAGAATAATTTATATTTCTTTGGGTATGTACCCAATAATTGAATTACTGGGTCAAACGATATTTCTGGTTGTAAATCTTTGAGGAACCTCTACACTGTCTTCAACAGTGGTTGGACTAATTTCCATTCCCACCAACAGTGTAAAAGCATTCCTATTTCTCTGCAACCTTGTCAGCATCTGTTGTTTCTTGACTTTTTAATAATCTCTGTTCTGACTGGTGTGAGACGGTATTTCATTTGCATTTCTCTAATAATTGTTTTGTGGCCAATTTGATCTATCCTACAGAATGTTCCATGTGCACCTGAAAATAATGAGTGTGCTGCTACTGTTGGGTGAAATGTTTTATATAGATCTGTTAGGTCTAGTAGGTTCATAGTGTTGTACAAGTTATCTATTCTCTTATTAATCTACATATAGATGTTTTATCCATTATTGGAAGTGGTGTATTGAAATTTCCAACTATTGTAAAATTGCCTACTTTTCCCTTCTTTTGTCATCAATGTTTGCTTCACACATTTGGGGATCAGTTTTATTTGATATGTATGTTTTTGTTATACCTTTCTGAGAAATTAAAATTCTTATCAATATGTAATGTCCTTCTTTGTTGCATGTAACCTTTTTTTCACATACAGTCTGTTTTGCATGATATTGATAGTCACTTCAGCTTTCTTTTGATTATTATTTGCATACAATATCATTTTCCATTCATTCACTCTTAATCTACTGTGTCCTTGGATCTAAAATGAGTATCTGGGAGATAGTGTGTAGTTGTATCATGTTGTGTTTTATTTTAAAATAACCCATTTATATTTAAAGCAATTATTGACAAGGGAAAACTTATTTCTACCTTCTGTCATTTTATTATTTGTGTCCTTTATGTCTTATAGTTCTTTTTCTTTCATTCCTTCCATTCCTTCATTCTTCTATGTTTAGTTGATTTTTTTTAGTAAACTCTTTTGATTCTCTTCTCATTTCCTTCTATGTATATTTTTAAAACATTTTATTTGTGGTTTCCATGGGGATTACATTTAAAATCCTAAATTTGTAACAACTTGATTTAAATTGATATCAACATAACTTCAGTAGCATACCAAATTTACATATGTCTACAGCTCTATCTTTTCACCGTGTATGCTATAGTCACACATTATATTTTTATACACTTGTGTCCAATAGTAGAGGTTTATAATTATTTTTATGCATTTGTCTTTTAAATCCTGTAGATAGTTTTTTTAAAAATTTACTTCTTTCTTACTTTTACTGGGAATGAGGTGTCATAATTTTCTGTAATCTCATTTTTATAACACTACTTTGTAATTTGAGAAAAATCAGGCACTCTGGATTTAATTTATTTTCACAAGTTTTTAAATAGATAAAATATTAACACAAGAATAGTATTATTAAGACATGGTGGAAAATTATATCACTAACTTTCCAAATGAAGAGGTGTTTTATGCCTTAGTTTCGCTGATCAAATTAGTAATTATAATGCTATTTAAAAGGGATATTAGCCTCATCTCTAGACTAAGATAATCCTTTCATTTTAAATTTTCTGATATATGTTACAATTTAATGAGATTTAAATATTATTATTATATTATGATCAATATTAAAACGTTATATTTATAAACGAAAAAGTAAAGTGATTGTTTCATATTGTTTTTCGTAAGCAAATCTTTTGTTTTTTTGGCCTTAAACACTAAAGGCACATTCTAAAAGATTTTAAGGGTTAAGTCAGTATTTAAATCAGATGAGCGTTCATGAGTTTTGTAAAAATAAAAATCATATCCTCATTACGTAGTACTTTTATCTGCCATTTTTCTCCCAGTCTATTAATATTAATCATATAATTATTCTTTTATTCCTGTATGTTTGTCAATAAATATAGGCCCAGTTACTGGAAGGCTGCTAATAAAATGAAAATTCAATTAATTTAGTGTTTTTTTAAAAGAGGAATTCTCTTCTGATACTATTTTAGAATTGATGAGTATTAGCTGGTCGAACACTTACCTGAACACCTCCCCCCAAATAAAATTAATAGTATAAAACATTGGCATATTTCTCAAAAAAAACCCAAGGTTTTTTTTGTACATGTAAATGTAGCCTTTAAAACTATTCAGAATTTAAAATAAAATAATACTATTAATTAGTGTTAAGTAGGGAAATTTGTCTATTCAAACAAACCAATTAGCTCCATCTGGTAGAAAGTATATGTGTGCATCTATGAGCATCATTGCTCAACCCACTACAGCAGAGCATGCTTAAGTCCTGTGTCAGTGAATCTTGGCCACAGCAACTAAGCTCAACTTCAAATCTCTGCCTGATTCCAACACTCTGTTCAGAGATTGCAGCTTGAATGATCCTATACGTGTATAGGATGAATAGCACGGCTTGCCTAGTCATTCAGCTTTGAGTGTACATCTCAGCATACATTTTGAAGTTAATTTGCATTTCTAATTGATAACTTATTTTAACTATCACCTTTCAATGCTGACTATATGAGTTAACCCAAATGTATTGGAACATTATCTGAAGCATTTACAAGGAAAATAATAACTTCGTATTCCATAAGAAATATATTATTGATATTTTTAGTAATTATAAGGAAATAACCACCAGATCACACCTAATAATCTCAAAGCCACAATAAAGATGTAGATGGTGATTCTATTAAGCCTCCTCTCTTTATCTTTTCCAGTTATAGTTAAAAGTAGTCAATCTTTTAGGATTTTCAATCCTAATACTCAAGTAAAACATAGTTAAATATGGTTTTGTATATTGATTTGTTAAGACTTCCAATGTCTCAATTTTCATTGCATAACAACTGAAATTTCACTTACTCATCTTTAACACAGTAATGTTTTATCTCATTCGTAATGTATAGAGCTTTCTTAATATTTCCATTTGCATTGAGAGACATTTTAGCCCTACTTGAAACATCCATATAATGGAATGGTATGGAGCCCTTAGAAAGTGAGACACAGCCAGCTGGGCACAGTGGCTCACTCCTGTAATCTCAGCACTTTGGGAGGCTAAGGTGGGCAGATCATGAGGTCAGGAGTTCAAGACCAGCCTGGCCAGCATGGTGAAGCCCCATCTCTACTAAAAATACAAAATTAGCCGGGCGTGGTGGCAGGTGCCTGTAGTCCCACCTACTGGGTAGGCTGAAGCAAAAGTATCGCTTGAACCCAAGAGGCAGAGGTTGCAGTGAGCCAAGATTGCGCCACTGCACTCCAGCCTGGACGATAGACCAGGACTCCATCTCAAAAAATAAAAGTAAAAAAAAATAAAGTGAGACATAGCTCACCATCCTCTTCAAGAATATGAGCAAAATATATTACATGGAGCAGATGAAGTGCTCCATAGTGTGTATGGTAGAATAACCTATATAAGTACTGTCATATATGATAGCCATTAGCCACATGTGGCTTTTCAGCATGTGACATGTGGCTACTTCATATTGAGATGTACTCTAAGTGTAACATACACTAATTTTAAAGACAATATTTAAAACATCAATTATCTCATTAGTATGCCTTGTGTTGACTTGTTGGATGAGTTAAATAAAATGTATTATTAAAAGTATTTACTCATGATTTTGTTAATTTGACTATTAAAAAATTAAGATCATGCACGTGGAGTACAAGTATGCGTGCATTGTCTTCTATTGGATACCACTTAAATACAAGATAAAAGTTGGTCATATATCCAAATATTTGCATGTATATATAAGAGAATTTTGGTGAGGATCTAGAAAAGGCTGGGGACTTAGTGAATTGGAGAGGCAGAAATAAGAATAATTTTATTTATACTCTAAATATGTTACCTTTATAATCTTTTGTTTTCTTTCTTTTTTTTTTTTTTTTTTTTCTTTGGAGATGGAGTTTCACTCTTGTTGCCCAGGCTGGAGTGCAATGGCGTGATCTCGGCTCACTGCAACCTCTGCACCTCAGTTTCAAGTGATTCTCCTGCCTCAGCCTCCTGAGTAGCTGGGATTATAGGCATATGCCACCACGCCCAGCTAATTTTGTATTTTTAGTAGAGATAGGGTTTCTCCATGTTGGTCGGGTGATCCACCTGCCTTGGCCTACCAATGTGCTGGGATTACAGGCATGAGCCACCATGCCCAGCGTTTGTTTGCTTGTTTGTTTGTTTGTTTGTTTCTTTCTTTCTTTATCTCCCCTTATTTTAAATAGACGTATCTGTGGATGGATGGATGGATGGATGGATGGATGAGTGAATGGATAATGGATGGGCAGATGGACAAGCATGCCAGGAGGCAGACAGATAGATCAATAGCGTGATAGAAAGAAGAAAGAAAGAAAGAAAGAAAGAAAGAAAGAAAGAAAGAAAGAAAGAAAGAAAGAAACAAAGAAACAAAGAAACAAAGAAAGAAAGAAAAGAAAAGAAAAGGAAAGGAAAGGAAGGGAAAGGAAAGGAAAGGAAAGGAAAGGAAAGGAAAGGAAAGGAAGGGAAGGGAAGGGAAAGGAAAGGAAAGGAAAGGAAAGGAAAGAAAAGAAAGAAAGGAGGGAGGAAGGTAGGGAGGGAGGGGAAAGATGGATGGATGGATGAGTGAATGGATAATGGATGGGCAGAGGGACAAGCATGTTAGGAGGCAGACAGATAGATCAATAGCATGATAGAATGAAGAAAGAAAGAAAGAAAGAAAGAAAGAAAGAAAAAGAAAGAAAGTGAGGAAGGGAAGAAGGGAGGGGAAAGACAGAAAAAGAAAGAGAGGGGAAGGAAGGGAGGGAGGGGAGAAGGAAGGAAAAAAGGAAGAGAGAGAGAGGAAGGGAAGGAGGGAGGAAGGAAGGAAAAGAGACAGAAAGAAAGAGAAGGAGGAAAGGAAGAAAGAAAGGAGGAAATGTGGAAGGAAGAAAAGGACACAATCTTTTATTGTAGTTTATGCACACCGGATGCTTGTTCTCTCATTCTGTCTCTGGGCAGGAAGAATACAAAGACAGAGAAATCACCAAGGATCACTATAAGGACATCTCATTGTTATTACCTAATTTTGCACCTTGGCTGCAGTAATAGATTTATTTTTGCATCTTGGTTTTGAAGACAAGCGCCACATCCTTCATCTCAAAATCAGTGACCGAGCTCCTGCCTCAGCACACATTGCAGTGCCAAGTTTGTCTGTGATAGAGGCTTGGTCTTTATTTCTTTTAGGAAAAGAAGTTCTATCTAGATACTATATCGTCACGTTGCTGTCCTTCCCCTCAGTGACCAGATGCTTCTACATTTACATTCACCACGGGACTGGTGCTTAGATAGCTCCCTATCTTATTTTATTTTTTTTAAATTTATTATTATTATACTTTAGGTTTTAGGGTACATGTGCGCAATGTGCAGGTTAGTTACATATGTATACTGATACATAATCATTGTATGTATTTATAGGTACATGTGATATTTTCATGCATACAATGTGTAATGATCAAATCAAGGTAATCAGAATTTCATCACCTCAAACATTTCTCCTTTATTTGTGTTGAAAACATTTCAAATCTCTTCTAGCTATTTCAAAATATATAATAAATTAACTGTAGCCCACCCTACTATGCTATCAAACATTAGAATATATTCCTTCTATCTAACTGTATTTTTGTACCTATTTACCAACTTTGCTTTATCCATCCTTTCCACTACCCCTCCCAGGCTCTGATAACTTTCTACTCTCTACTTTCATAAAATCAACTTTTTAAAGCTCCTGCACATGTAATATTTGCCCTTTTGTGCCTAACTTATTTCCCTTAACACAATATCCTTCAGGTGTATCCATGTTGCTGCTAATTACAGAAATTTATATTTTTTATGGCTGAAAATATTTTATTCTGTATAACTATCACATTTCCTTTATCCATTTATCTGTCGATGAAACTTAGGTTGATTCTGTATCTTGGCTACTGTGAATAGTGCTGCAATAAATACAGGAATACAGATATCTCTTTGACATACTGATTTTGTTTCTTTTGGATATATACGCAGCAGTGGGATTACTGTATCATGTGGTAGTTATGTTCTTTGTTTTTTGAGGAACCTTCATACTGTTTTTCTTAATGGCAGTACCAATTTACACTGCCACCAACTGTGTATAAGAGTTCCATTTTCTCAGAATTCTGGCCAGCATTTGTTATTGTCTTTTTGGTAATAGCCATTTTAACTGGTATGGGATGATATCTCATTGTGGTTTTGATTTGCATTTCTTCAATAATTAGTAATATTGAGCATTTTTAAAATATACTTGTTGGCCATTCATGTATTTTCTTTTGAGACATGTCTACTCAGACCTTTTCCTCATTTTAAAATCAGGTTGTTATTATTATTTTTGCTAGAGTCCTTTTGCCTTCTTCTTCTAGCTTCTTTTGCCTTGTCAAGTGGATATTTTCTCCCATTCTGTATTCTCTCTTTACTCTGTTTATTGTTTTCATTTCTGTGCAGCAGATTTTTAGCTCGATATAATCTTATTTGTTTATGTGTGCATTTGTTTCCCGTGCTTTTGTGCTCTTACCAAAAAATAAAAATCTTTGCCCAGGCCAACACTTTATGTTAGTAGTTTCATAGCTTCAGTTCTCACATTTAATATTTTAATCCATTTTAAGATGACTTTTATATGCGGTAAAAGATCAGAATCAAGTTACATTTTTCTGCATGTAAATATCCAGTTTCTATCTTTTGCCCCATCCGTGCCTATCATTCTGCTGTCTGAATCTCAGCACTCTCCACACATTCCTTTCCCATGTCAAGTGCTGTTTAAAGAAAAGAGAGAATATTACTTTTATAGAAAACACAAAGTTGTGCCAAACCACTTTTTAAAAATATAATAGAAATAATAATTTACCTGCTTTTTAAATTGTATTCAGCATTATTAAGGTTATACCATGTGGTAGAGATTGTGTTATTGAGATCAGCAACCTAGCCTTTTTATTTTAAGAAATAACTATTGCTTCTAATAGTGTATCTTCAAAACATTCAAATACTTTAATCATTTCAAACCCTGGGACTTCTGTCCATTATAAATTAGGATTGACACAATGACTGTGTACAATGTGGTAGATTATCAGTGTGACTTATTAAGATGTTAAATGTTTCCTATGATTCAAGATGAAGTAGTACCAACTTAGTATATTATTGATTTCCCTCCTTTGTGCCTATTTACCAACTTTGTAATTATAAATGATTTAGTCAGCAGTGGACTGTATTAAAATCTCGCTTTGGTTAATTTTCCAGAACTAGGGAATTGAACCATACACCTGAATGAAATGCCACAGTCTTTGCATGCTGCTTTATCTATTTTTGAAACTGTCCTCTTTTAGCATCCATTCATAAAACCCTTTGCTTCAATTAATCAAGATTTTCTCTTTAAAATGTTAATTTTTTTGTAGGGAGAGGTAAAGTTTTTAACTGATATGTGAAACCAATCCAAAAGAGAGATTTCCAGTGAAGAAAATAGGAAGTTTTTAAAGTTTAGAATATTTAGACCAAATTTTTACAATAAAACAACATCTATTTCTACAATAGTTTGTAAAAGAAATCTCATTTCATACCGACCTCATTTCCAAAATACTTTGTTCTAGTTTGAAAACATATTGTATTAATCCAAAGAGTGTCAAATGTTAATAAAGCACATAAACTCTCACACATTTTATTTAAATATTATATAAGTATTTTATTATTTGTAAAGCCATGTGTATTGCAGCAGCAGAGAACTGGATATATCTGTCTAATCTATTTCCTCAAATAAGTAATACTTTATTACAAGAAAAATAATTAGAGTTTATGAAAAACATTTTTTAAAATGCTCTGAACATGACATCAGAAATGAAATATACATCTTTGAGTAATTCCACAAAATGACTTACATTTCTGTATCCAAAATAATTGAAGGTAATCAAAAACTTCTTTTAAAATACTGTAAACATATCACTATCAATATCTAAGTTTACATGTAAAAAAGTTCTACTTGTTAGTGGGTTTATTAAACTTGAACAGCTAATTCTAAAATCACACCTAAAATAGCTAATTTAGTGAAAATAAATGATTGAGAAGCAAGTCAGACAAAGAGTGTAATTGAAATAACCATTGTTCAAGTGAGTGTCAGCCAAAATGGATGAATGTTGTGGAAATACACAACATCTCAGATTCCTTACTGTTGACAAGAACACTAAGGGTTCATTAAATTTAGCCAGCAGTTCTGTCAAGCCTGAACTATACAATCACTCAGACATTCCCTGCAGTGTTCTTTGAAAGATTCTCTCTATTTAGAAGCTATTTGACTTTTTGAGATGACATAATCATATACCATCAATTATTCTCATCTTGAGAAAAGACTTTACCAAAGAAAATGCATTTTCTGAGTGAAATAAATGATTAAGTAAATTAAATAAATCACTAAATGCATTTTAACAAAAAACCTCTAAAAATAGGTGATAAAAAATAAAGTGATAAAGTATTAAAAGAAAATTATCATCACAGAACAAATTTGTTTCTAAAAACAAATATAGCACACTACTGAAAAATATTGTTTTGAGAGTATTACATGTATACATGGTGTTCATATTGTAAGTATACACTATATATACATTTTGTGTACATACAAAATATAAAAATATGATATTAAAATACCCAGGAAAATAGAAATATTTTGGAAACAAAAACATCAAGCTTAAATTTTATTTATTTATTTATTTTTAATTTTTTTATTTTAGGTTTGGAGGTACATGTGAAGGTTTGTTACATAGATAAACATATGTCAGGGGGGTTTGTTGTACATATTATTTCGCCACCCAGGTATTAAACTCAGTACCCAATAGTTATTTTTTCTGCTCCTCTCTCTCCTCCTACACCCCTCCATCGAGTAGACCCCAATGTTTGTTGTTTTCTTTGTGTTCATATGTTCTTATTATTTAGCTCCCACTTACAAGTGAGAACATGCAGTATTTGGTTTTCTGTTCCTGCATTAGTTTGCTAAAGATGGTAGCCTCCAGCTCCATCCATGTTCTCGTAAAAGACATGATCTTGGTCTTTTTTATGGCTGCATAATATACCATGGCATATGTATCACATGGTGTATATGTACCACATTTTCTTTATTCAGCCTGTCATTGATGGGCATTTAGGTTGATTCCATGTCTCTGCTATTGTGAACAGTGCTGCAATGAACATTTGAACACATGTGTCTTTATGATAGAATCAAGCTCAAATTTTAAGATAACATACAGTGGGATATAATACAAGCAACTTATTAACTTAGGGCAGTTTTAGGTAAAGGTAAAATATTTAAGCAAAAATTGAACAATTCAGTCAGTTGTGTTCATATTTGGTATATCAGAGACCAAACCCCTAGATTTTCAGTCATTTCATTAAGAGGTTTTATACTCTATAGAATTTTGTATCGCATTATCAATTACCATAAATGAAAAAAGGTATATTTTTATTCTGAAAGAAAATAATATTGAATAATTAGCTTCAGTTCAGTCTCAAATAAATTTGCTACATTCTTCTGTGTTAAAAATAATATTTAAGATAAATAGGCAAACTATTAAACATCTCTCTGAATCTCTAAGTTTCACATGAACTTTTAAGTTACTTTTTAACTAAAAACATTCTGCATTCACGACATAAGAGAGTATTCAAATTAATGATCTCTCTTTTAGTGCCATTATGTAATAGACAATTGAACATTTCTCTTTTTTTTAAGATTTTACTATTCTTTTAACAATGCTCCATTTTAATTAGGATCTTTTTCAGCAAAAAAATCAATATTGTATATAGCCACACATTTCATTTATGAATATTTATATTTGATTTCATAAATGACATTTACTTTAAGCAACACACACATCTTTTGAGAAATTAGTACAATGCTTACAAACATTTAACTAATGGATGAAGAATAATTTTCTCTAAAGCAGATGGTACTCCTACTTCTTATTTCTAAGGCTTCATAGTGGGTGCATTTTTCCCATTCCTTCTAACCACTCAGTACACCCACAGTCAATTCGAAAAACAATTGTAATATGAAATTCAATTTTTATAAATGTGGGATTTTTAAATGTAGTCTCAGTTTCTTCTAATTTGCAAAATTTGTTGACATTTAAATTTATGAGTAGGTATCTATTTACTCTGTGTGTGTGTGTGTGTGTGTGTGTGTGTGTGTGAAAGAGAGAGAGAGACAGTTTTGCTCCATCACCCAGCGTGGATTGCAGTGGCCTAATCTTGGTTCACTGCAGCCTTGACTTCCTGGGCTCAGGGGATCCTTCCACCTCAGCTTCCCAAGTAGCTGGGACTACAGGTACGCACTACCAGACGCAAATAATTTTGTTTACTTTTTGTAGAGATGAAGTCCCATTATGTTATCCAGGCTGGTCTTGAACTCTTTTATTTTTTATTTTCATTTATTTATTTTATTTTTTTGAGACGGAGTCTCGCTCTGTCGCCCAGGCTGGAGTGCAGTGGCGTGATCTAGGCTCACTGCAAGCCCTGCCTCCTGGGTTCACGCCATTCTCCTGCCTCAGCCTCCCGAGTAGCTGGGACTACAGGCGCCCACCATCATGCCCAGCTGATTTTTTTGTATATTTTTAGTAGAGACGGGTTTCATCGTGTTAGCCAGCATGGTCTTGATCTCGTGACCTCGTGATCCGCCCATCTCGGCCTCCCAAAGTGCTGGGATTATAGGCGTGAGCCACCGCGCCCGGCCCCTGGTCTTGAACTCTTGAACTCAAGTGATCCTCCCAATTCAGCCTCCCAGAGTGCTGGGATTAAAGCGGGGAGCCATTGTGCCTGGCCTCCATATACTTTGTGTGTGTGTGTGTGTGTGTGAGTGAGTGTGGGAGACAGGATCTGACTCTGTTGCTCAGGCTGGAGCGCAGTGACACGATCACAGTTCACTGCAGCCCTGACCTCCTCGGGCTCCAGTAATTTTTTCACTTCAGCTTCCTGAGTAGCTGCAACCACCAGCACCTGCCACCATGCCCAGTTAATTTTTGTATTTTTGTAGAGATAGGTTTTTGCCATGTTGCCCAGGCTTGTCTCAAGCTCCTTGGCTCAAGCAGTCTGCCTGCCTCAGCCTCCCAAAGTTCTGTCATTACAGGTGTGAGCCACCATGCCCAGCCCTCCAATTATTTTTTAATAAAAATGTTACAATAGGAATAATTTCATTGATTAAAAAAATCAGTAGTTTGTAAATATTTGATCTCACATATTCCTAGTCTTTATGTATTTAGTTTAAGAACTGAAGTACAATGATACACAATAATATCATACATATATTATGCTTAAGAAATTAAACATATAAATTAAACTAAAATATAAGTAAAATATAAATATTCAATTATATAAAATTATTTAAATAAAAGGAAAATTTTATAGCTACTATATCCTTTAAAAATGAAAAGTTTTTTTAGAGACATTTAACTATTACTCCTTTTAAAAAGTGTTATTTTATTTTTAATTGACACATAATAATTGTGCATATGTATGGGGTACAGTGTGATGTTTCAATACATGTATACATGGTGTAATGATCAAATAAGGGTATTTAGCACAAACATCAGCTCAAACATTTATCATTTATTTGTGGTGAGAACATTCAAAATCCTCTCTTATAGTTATCTTGAAATATATGATATTGTTAACTATTGCCACTCTACTATGCAATAGAACACCAGAGCTCATTCTTCTTATGCCCATTGATCAATCTCTCCCCTTCTCCCAGCTTGCTATTACCCTCCTTAGCCTCTGGTAACCACTATTCTACTCTTTACTTCTATGATACCAGATTTGTTGATTCCTAAAATGAGTAAGTTCATGCAATGTTTATTTTTTCATGCTTTACGTATTTCACTTAATATAATGCCCCCTAGGTTTATTGATGTTGCTGTGAATGACAAGATTTTATTTTTTTTCTGTGGCTGAGAGTATTCCATTGTGTATATATACCACATTTTCTTTATTCATCTGTTCATGAACACTTAGGTTGACATCATATCTAGGCTATTGAGGATAGTGCAGCAGTAAATATAAGAGAACAGCTATCTCATTGACATACTGATTTCATTTCCTTTGAACAAATACCCAGTAGTGGGACTGCTGGATCATATGATTAGTTATACTTCTTCTTCTTTTTTTTTATACTTGAAGTTCTGGGATACACGTGCAGAACTTGCTGGTTTGTTACATAGGTATACACGTGCCATGGTGGTTTGCTGCACCCATCAACCAATCACCTACATTAGGTATTTATCCTAATGCTATCCCTCCCCTAGCCAACCCTTCCTCAACGGGCCCTGGTGTGTGATGTTCCCCTCCCTGTGTCCATGTGTTCTCATTGTTCAACTCCCACTTGTGAATGAGAACATGCAGTGTTTGGTTTTCTGTTCCTGTGTTGGTTTTCTGAGAATGATGGTTTCTAGCTTCATCCATGTCCCTGCAAAGGACATGAACTCATCCTTTTTTATGGATGCACAGTATTCCATGTTGTATACATGCCACATTTTGTGTATCCAGTCTATCGTTGGTGGGCATTTGGGTTGCTTCCAAGTCTTTGCTATTGTGAATAGTGCTGCAGTAAACATAGATGTGCATGTGTCTTTATGGTAGAATGATTTATAATACTTTGAGTATATACCCAGTAATGAAATTGCTGGGTCAAATAGTATTTCTGTTTCTAGATCCTTGAGGAATCTCTACACTGTCTTCCACAATGTTTGAACTAATTTACACTCCTACCAACAGTGTAAAACCGTTCCTATTTCTCCACATCCTCTCCATTATCTGTTGTTTCCTGATGTTTTAATGATCATCATTCTAACTGGCATGAGATGGTATCTCATTGTGGTTTTGATTTGCATTTCTCTAACGACCAGTGATGATGAGCATTTTTTCATATGTTTGTTGGCTGCATAAATGTCTTCTTTTGAGAAGTGTCTATTCATACCCTTCACCCGCTATTTTACTGGGTTGTTTGTTTTTTCTTGTCAATTTGTTTATGTTCCTTGTATATTCTGGATATTAGTCCTTTGTCAGATGAATAGATTGCAAAAATTTTTCCCATTCTGTAGGTTGCCTGCTCACTCTGATGATAGTTTCTTTCACTGTGCAGAAGCTCTTTAGTTTAATTAGATACCATTTGTCTATTTTGGCTTTTGTTGCCATGGTTTTTGGTGTTTTAGTCATGAAGTCTTTGCCCATGCCTATGTCCTGAATGGTATTGCCTAGGTTGTCTTCTAGGGTTTTTATGGTTTTAGGTCTTACGTTTAAGTCTTTAATCCTTCTTGAGTTAATTTTTGTATAAGGTGTAAGAAAGGGGTTCAGTTTCAGTTTTCTGCATATGGCTAGCCAGGTTTCCCAACACCATTTATTAAATAGGGAATCCTTTCCCCATTGCTTGTTTTTGTCAATTTTGTCAAAAATCAGATGGTTGTAAATGTGTGGTGTTATTTCTGAGGCCTCTGTTCTATTCCATTGGTCTATATATCTGTCTTGTACCAGTACCATGCTGTTTTGGTTACTGTAGCCTTATAGTATAGTTTGAAGTCAGGTATCGTGATGCCTCCAGCTTTGTTCCTTTTGCTTAGAATTGTCTTGTCTATGCGGGCCCTTTTTTGGTTCCATATGAAATGTAAAGTAGTTTTTTTTCTAATTCTCTGAAGATAGTCAATGGTAACTTGATGGGGATAGCATTGAATCTATAAATTACTTTGGGCAGTATGGCCATTTTCACAATATTGATTCTTCCTATCCATGAGCATGGAATGTTCTTTCATTTGTTTGTATCCTCTCTTATTTCCTTGAGCAGTGGTTTGCAGTTCTTGAAGAGGTCCTTCACATCCCTTGTAAGTTGTATTCCTAGGTATTTTATTCTCTTTGTAGCAATTGAGAATGGGAGTTCACTCATGATTTGGCTCTGTATTATTAGTGTATAGGAATGCTTGTGATTTTTGCACATTTATTTTGTGTCCTGAGACTTTGCTGAAATTGCTTATCAACTTAAGGATATTTTAGGGCTGAGACGATGGGGTTTTCTAAATATACAATCATGTCATCTGCAAACAGAGACTATTTGACTTCCTCTCTTTCTATTTGAATACCTTTTCTTTCTTTCTCTTGCCTGGTTGCACTGGCCGGAACTTCCAATATATTGATTTTTTTGAAGAGTTTTTCGTGTCTCTATCTCCTTCAGTTCTGCTCTTATATTTGTTATTTATTGTCTTCTGCTAGCTCTTGAATTTGTTTGCCTTGCTTTTCTAGTTCTTTTAATTGTGATGTTAGGGGGTCAATTTTAGATATTCCCCACTTTCTCCTGTGGGCATTTAGTGCTATAAATTTCCCTCTAAACCTGCTTTAGGTGTGTCCCAGAGATTTTGGTACATTGTGTCTTTGCTCTTATAGGTTTCGAAAGAACTTATTTATTTCTGCCTTAATTTGTTACTTACCCAGTAGTCATTCAGGAGCAGGTTGTTCAGTTTCCATGTAGTCGTGTGGTTGAGGTTTTTTTTTTTTTTTTTGACTGAGTCTCACTCTGTCACCCAGGCTCACTGCAAGCTCCATCTCCCAGGTTCATGCCATTCTCCTGCCTCAGCCTCCTGAGTATCTGAGACTACAGGCACCCGCCACCACGCCCAGCTAATTTTTTTGTGTTTTTAATAGAGACAGGGTTTCTCCTTGTTAGCCAGGATGGTCTCAATCTCCTGATCTTGTGATCCACCCCACCTTGGCCTCCCAAAGTGCTGGGATTATAGGCGTGAGCCACCCCGCCCGGTCTTGAGTGAGTTTCTTAATCCTGAGTTCTAATTTGATTGCACTGTGGTCTGAGAGACTATTTGTTATGATTTTCTTTCTTTTGCATTTACTGAGGAGTGTTTTACTTAATTATGTGGTCAATTTTAGAATAAGTCCAATGTGTATGTACGGCAGAGTCCCTCACAGCTTCCCTTGGCTAGAGGAGGGAGTTCCCTGACCACTTGCACTTCCTAGGTGAGGCCATGCCCCACCATGCTTCAGCTCTCCCTCCATGGGCTGCACCCACTGCCTAACCAGTCCCAGTGAGATGAGTCGGGTACCTCAGTTGGAAATGCAGCAATCAGCTGCCTTCTATGTTCATCTTGCTGGGAGCTGCAGACCAGAGCTCTTCTTATTCGGCCATCTTCCCAGTCACCAACGGTTTGGTGCCTTTTTGTAGTGATAAACTTTGATTCGTTTCTTTCTCACTCATGTGTCTGCTGGGTTTTTTTTTTGTAGTTACTCTGGGGCTTACATTTAAAAATCTTATAGTTATAAAAAGGATTTAAAGCTGTTAACATTTTATCTTTAATCATATACAAATATTTTAGACTTTCATTCTCCCCCTGACAATTTATTATTTTGTTACCTTCGTTAAATTTTTATATTGCATATTCCTTAACTTATTTTAGCTATGTTTATCATTGGCCATTTTGACTTTTAACCTTAATACTAAACATCTAAAAGATTATATACCATTGTTGCAGTAATAGAGTATTCTAAATTAGATTATAAGTTTACCTCCATCAAGTTTTATACTTTTTATAATTTTATGTTAATAATTAATGTTCCTTCACTTTCATTTGAAGTGGTCCCTTAAGCAGTTCCTGTAAGGCCAGTCTAGTGGTGACAAATTTCCTCAGCTTTTGCTTCTCTGGGAAACACTATTTCTCCTTTATTTCTGAAGGATAGAATTGCTGGCTACAGTATTCTTGACTGGTAGTTTTTGTTTGTTTTTCTCCAGTGCATTGGATATATCACTCCATTCTCTCCTGGCCTACAAGAATTCTGCTGAGAAATTTTCTGATGTTCCAATGGCAGATCTCTTTTTTGCAACTTGTCACATTTTTCTTGCTGATGTTAGAATTCTGTTTTTGTATTTGACTTTTGACAGATTTATTGTAATGTGCCCTAGAGAGGACTTTTCAGGCTGAATCTAACTGGGGTCTATTGAGCTTCATGAATTTGAAGATTCATCTATCCCAAGACTTGGAAAGTTTTCAGCTTTTGTTTATTAAGCATTCTGTGATTTTTTCCATATCTTCTCCCTCCTGAATTAACATACTGCAAAACTCTGTTTGCTTAATGGCATCCCATTAGTCTTATAGTGTTTCTCTACTCTTTTTAAAATATCTTTCCTGTGATTAGAATATTGCAAAAAAAAGAAAAATCCTTCAAGTTAAATTTTTTTCTTCTTTTCTTCTGCTTTATCTAGTCTGCTGCTGAAGCTGTAAATATAACTTTTTATTTCATTAATAGAAGTCTTCAACTCCAAGATTTTTGTTTGCATTTCTGTTTTGCTTGGATTGTCTATACCTTTGCTGATTTTCTTATTCAGCTCCTGAATTGTTTTCCAGATTTTGTCGAATAGTCTATCTGTAGTCTCTTTCAACTCACTGACATTTTTAAAGTTTATTATTTTAAATTATTTGTCACAGAAGTTGAACATTTCCATTTTGGGGGTTTTACTGGAGATTTATTGACTTCTTTGATGGTGTCATTTTCCTTGACTTTTCATGTTTCTGGCATCAATGTGTTGATTTCTCAGCATCTAATGGAATGGTCTCCTCTACCAATTTTATAAGGTGGCTCTCATAGGTAAACTTTTTTGCCTGCAGACAAGGTGTCAGTTGGGGAAGATTACTTTGCTTTGGTTCTGGTTGGGCACAGTAGTGCAGTCTGTGAATTTCTTCAATTGTAGTCAACTGGATGCAATTACCTCAGTTGTCTAGGCTGTAGAAGTTTGTGTGGCTTCTCTGCTAGGCTGGGCATGATCTCTCTTCTGACAGTGGGGAAGCTGGGCTGTTCTGTATGCCAAGGGTGCAGGGGGACTGCTTCACTGGCTTGGTTGCAGCCTCCTGCTGGAGGCAGTCATTCAGGGGCTGCTCTGCTGGATTGAGAGCACCCTCCCCACAACATGCCTTGACAGGCATGGTAACATGTGGGATTGGGCAGTGGGTTACGGCTGTTCTTCTGGGCCTAGGCTCTGAGTAGCCAGGGCTGCGGCACTGCAGTCACTGGATTGGGAAAAATGGATTGCCTCCTAGGCAGTACATTCTCAAGGAGTAGGAAGCTATAGTTGTTCAGCTGAGGAATGGTGTGTTTCCATGTGTCAACACAATGAAGTGGCAGCAGAGCCTTAGGGAAGGGGAGGTGTTCTGGCTATGGGCCCCTGAAGCCAGGCACAACATGGGCCTCTCCTTTGGAATAACACAGTTGTATGAATTCCAGGCTACTCTCTACACTGAGCTCAGGGACTGTGAAGACTGCAGGGTTCTTCAACAGCAAAGACTACAGGTATTCTCATCTATAATGGGGGTTGCTATGGGCCTCCTACTTACCTTTTACCTGCAGAGAAATTCTCTTTTGGTTCTAAGCTGATCTCAACTGGGCAGATGGGGTGGCAAAATCAGGGTGTTTGCTCCCTTTTTTATACAACTATCTTGAGTCTCCATGCTCCATAGGGTCTCTGCCACTCCCCTGAAGTACTTCAACGTTCTCCTTCAGCTACTTTAGTGAAAATTGTGTTATTTGTGTGTGTTGGGGATGGGGGGTGAACATTCAGCACCTCTAGTCAACCATCTTGTAGATGTCACTCCTGATTATTGCTCTTTGTATATAACAACTTCTAACTCTGAAATTTATATTTTATTTTTTTAAAGTTTATTAAACAATTTTGAATAAAAGAAATGTATTTGCTGCATTTTTAAAAGGATAGATTCTCGTTTTATTATGATATATTTTATTACAAAGCAGATTACACATTTTAGTGTTTGTAGGTAAATTACATTGCTTCTGATGAAATATCTAAATATTCTTTTAAGGTATGCACTATTTTTACACCATGATTATGCTTTTAAACTATACCAGAAACAAGATTATTACAGCTAACATCACTTAGGTACTAGAAGGTGTGCGTATATTAGGTTCCTATTAGGGGCTCTTCTTTACTGCACATCTCTTAGTTAAATAAATAAATTCATTACTTCCCTCAAATATAGTCTCAATTGTTAATTCCTCAATTAGGTATATTGTTCCAACCATTTTAAATTATAAGTCTCTGTTTAAAATTTCTCACTTTCCTTAACTTGCTTTATTTTTATTTTATCCTGTTCGCTTTCTAATACAGTACATATTTATTGTAAGAAAATAATATCAGCTCCAAAAGGACAAGTTGATGAACAACTTGTAGTAAAATTCTGAAGAAAATAAAATAAAATTTCCCTTTATTTTTATAATGGCTACTTTTTTTTTTTTTTTTTTTTTTTAGATTTCAGCATATTAAATACATGCAAAAGTGGCTACATTTAAATCAGAGTTATGTTCTACAGTCACCTACTTATAAATATATTTTTCACTTATTTGAATTCCAGAGACACAATTGAAGTTGCGGTAGGTGAAGAATCATGTTCAATGTGCATACCTGCTCTGAAAATTGAAAAACTTCTTGCTTCACTGGTCTCCCCCAAGTAGGTGCCAGTAGCATTTGTGCATCAATCATAATAATTAATAGCCATCCACTAAAATATTCAATCACTCTTAAATGTGGTGTCATTCTAATTTTGTGTCACTATATGGACAGAAAAGCTGCTTTTTCTCTAAAACAGAAATAAAAACTGGTAAGAATTCAGGAAATTTTTTAATGTGGTGATAGACAGTAGAGTCTATTTTCATCTAATGGTCACCAACTTCTGAAGCAAGGTTCTGTATTGAAACACAGGGTGAAATTGGTTAAGTTTAAAGACAGCTAGGGAAATATGACCAAGCACTACACTATGTAAAAGAAAACAGTAAATAATATCAATATTAAACCGTAATCTTTGCAATCATGTGAGTTTTGTTTGTTTGTTGTTGTTGTTTTGTTTTTTTAACAGAGTCTCGCTCTGCCTCCCAGGCTGGAGTGCAGTGGCGCCATCTCGGCTCACTGCAAGCTCCGCCTGCCGGGTTCACGCCATTCTCCTGCCTCAGCCTCCCGAGTAGCTGGGACTACAGGCGCCCGCCACCATGACCAGCTAATTTTTTGTATTTTTAGTAGAGATACGGTTTCACCGTGTTAGCCAGGATGGTCTCCATCTCCTGACCTTGTGATCCGCCCGCCTCGACCTTCCAAAGTGCTGGGATTACAGGCGTGAGTCACTGCGCCCGGCCGAGATTTTTTTTTTTTTTTCCTACCATAGCTCAGAAGACCTAGCATAGGTTTAGGGAATTCACATTGGGTCTGTCCAACTTTGAACTTCTTCCAGGGGGCAATAGCTATTGTAGAACAAAATGGAGGAGAAAAGCTGAGGATATTCACAAGCATATAATCAAGGATGAGACTTTGGAGTTTGTGCTGGATGGGAAGTAACAAAGAAAAAAAGAAGTTGAGAGAAATAAAGAAGAGGAGGTCAGGGTTTAGAGGTGTCAGTAATGTTGAAAAGCAAAATAAAGGTAATAGTGATATTGAATAGTTGGATGATCTGAACTATGAGATTTTAAAGGATATCTGAGTTCATGATTTCAGATAATTAAGCTGCCTTTGGAAGAAAAGTCTTTGACTCTCAAAGCGATTTTTACTGTTATTCATTGTTCTGCACTTTTTTAAAAAAAAAGTCTTATTTGTATTTTTGATTCCGTTTACTTATTTTGGAATAAAGAGTTGTCTAGCCTATTAATTGTTTCTAGAAAAAAAACCATGTTATGGCATACAGTGGGTTTTCTCACTCTCCATTGAGTATACTTCTTAGATAGCATTAGAAAATAATTCCTGGGATGAAGCCTTTTGCTTATGTATTTAAGCAACCAGTTGGCAAAGTTTTGCATGACTGAAGCCTGTGGAATAAGGAAGACTACTTTAATATATGCCACTTTATAGCATTTGTTTGCTTTCTAAACAGAAAGCTGAAATACCAACCTGTTTAATGGAGAGGAAAAAAGCAAGCAAATTTCCGCTTATTGATTTGTATACATCAGGTTGATGGTAGAGCTTCTGGACCCATTTCATGGGCTGGAAAATACTTACGTAATATGATCCCACTTGACTGAGCTATAATAGTCTTAGAAAGTCATGACTACTTTATTTGACACTATGTTAAATAAAATTATTCAAAAATATGTGTACTCCTTAATAGACATGAATAGTGGCAGCTCTGTTGGTGACCTTGCCAACGGAATTTAACACATTTGGGTAATACTTTACAGAATATAATATATCAATCTCCGACTCTCTGTCCTCATTCTATTTTTTAAAACCTTACATTATATATTATGAGAGGTACTTGAGAGCAGTGTAGCAACAGGAAATCAGGTATACTATTATCCCCTAAAAATCTTACGTCTGTGCAGTAGGAGGGCAGCTTCCAAGTTTTTTGTTGGCATAGATTCTGGTCTCTTACCAGGGGGAGGTTGTGGCACAGGACCAAAGCATATCTATACCATCTGCTCCAATTGTAAAAGCTCATGCCAGCTGCCAATTGTAATTCTCAATTCAACCCCATAGGTCTTGTACTTCTTTTCATATTATTGTAATATTTTATAGTTTTCAGTATTATGAGATTTGGTGTTTCTGAGTCATCATATGTGTTTTTAAGAAAAATTGATAGAAGCTTAGTACATCTGAAATTAAAGTTTACAGATATCAAGAATAACATTTAATGTATTATATTTCCTTTAAGTTTGCTTTTGTTGTTTTTACATGCAGATACTAACAGTTTTTATGAAAAAAATATTTTTCCTCTAATTTTTTTTATAAAGTTTTCAAATTTAGAATGTTTTCCATCACAAGAACCAGAAAGTCTTTATCAGTAATTTATGTTGGTATTTTGTTTATTTAATTTTTTTTACTTTATTTAAACTCTATTGTTTAAGATTGAGAAATCAAATATTCTTAGCTAAAATTAATAATTGTCAACACCTTGGCTGTTTAATCTTGGACACGTTAACTTGGACTTTCTAAGCCCATCTTCTGAGCATAGAAAATCCATAGCTCCCAAGCGTTACCAACTTCCATAATTGCATTTCAATTTTCAAGTTACTTGACCTATCTGAAATATGTGAAATAGAAAATCCCATCCACTGGAATTTGTTTTTCTGATTTTTGCCTCCAATAGAGTATGCCAACCTGACAGTCTGCTCTGTATTTGATTTTCCACATTGTGTCTGTTCTGTCCATAGCTTAAATATTCATGTTCCTTAAGATTCACTCCTTGTTACTCTTCTCCCTCTACTTGATCTCCTTAGGTAATCTTAATTGTTTTTATGGGTTGAATCTATAATGATTCCCAAATTCATATTTCACATTGAGATTATCATAAGCATCACAGCCTGAATGTCCCTAATTTAACTAATCTAATAATAATAATAAAAAAGCCTGCTCTTCCTCTGACCTTATTTTTGAAAAGGCACCATCACTGAAGTAGGTACTAAGAATTATCTTTGTCTTCCTTTCCTCTTCGTGTATCCAATAAGTCATGAAATCATGCCACTTTGATCTCTAGAGTATTTTTCATCTGTTCTCTTTTTATTCTATTTCCAGGAGTGTCTTGCTTTTCACCTGCATTACTGTAATAATGTATTCTCAGGTCTCCAAGTCTCCAGATGCAACCATACCATTCCTTCTCCATATGGCCAAGATTCTGAAAACAAAGTTTATTACTTTGAAAACAAAGTCTATTACTAGACTGATTATACCTTGTCATAGTGGCTCTTTCTTGAGTAAGAACAGCTTTCGGATGGCTTTCTAGAAATTACACATAAAATAGGAAATAGTTATATGAGTAAGGGAATGATGTTAAGGTAGAAAGTATCATTTTTATTTTATTAAGCTGTTTTTTATAACGTTGAATTAACACTAATAAAACAATAACAGTAATAAAATAATTACCACAAAAACCTAAAATAATAAAACAAAGTGAGAAAATTACATAGATATCAATTAAGATTGTAAGTACAAATTAACTCCAAAAATAAGTATAAAATTTAAAGCTTTATGAATAGATTGAAGAGTGGTAAGGATTATATTTATAACATATAACTCAGTAAATATTACCCTGAAGTAAACCCAAACAAATGGAACGCTGGAAAGAAATTATAAAATACAAAAAGAATAAAGCGGCAATAAACATACATGTGCATGTGTCTTTATAGCAGCATGATTTATAATCCTTTGGTTATATACCCAGTAATGGGATGGCTGGGTCAAATGGTATTTCTAGTTCTAGATCCCTGAGGAATTGCCACACTGTCTTCCACAATGTTGAACTAGTTTACAATCCCACCAACAGTGTAAAAGTGTTCCTATTTCTCCACATTCTCTCCAGCACCTGTTGTTTCCTGATTTTTTAATGATCGCCATTCTAACTGGTGTGAGATGGTATCTCATTGTGGTTTTGATTTGCATTTGTCTGATGGCCAGTGATGATGTGCATTTTTTCATGTGTCTCTTGGCTGTGGGAATTGAACAACACACCGGGGCCTGTCATGGGGTGGGCGGAGGGGGGAGGGCTAGCATTAGGAGATATACCTAATGTAAATGACGAGTTAATGGGTGCAGCACACCAACATGGCACATGTATACATATGTAACAAAGCTGCACATTGTGCACATGTACCCTAGAACTTAAAGTATAATAAAAATAAATTAATTAATTTAAAAAACAGAAACAAATCATTGAGAAAAGATAATAGAACCATCATTTTGTATTTTCAAGAAAATGGTCTACACTGAAGCTATAACAGACTCTTTTGAAGTAAAAAAAAAGTCAACCTGTAGAAGAATGTGTGACTTTTATAACAGAGCATTAATAAACAACTATGTCTTTCTTGAGAGATGTGACAAAAATACACAAGAATATTGTGATAGAATAATGACCCCATAAAGATGTCCATGTCCTAATACCCGGAATCTGTGCCTATGTTATGTTACTTGGAAAAAGGGAATTAGAGTTGCAGATAGAATTAAATAAATGAGCGTTGTTACCACTTTGGTTGTGATCTTGAAATACGATTTCCCACCAGAGAACTAAAGCTTCTTGGATTAATGGCTGAATTTAGATATGGGCCAAGAAGAAAGTAAGAAGTGTGGTATGGTTTGAATGCTTTTGTCTCCTTCCAAATTCACGTCAAAAGTTAATTCTCTCTGAAATTCAGGGGTTGCCAATGTGATAGTATTAAGAAGTAGGGTATTTAAGAGGTGGTTAGGCCATGAAGGAGCCTTCCTTATTAATAGGATTAAGGCCCTTATAAAACAGGTTTCATGTAGAATTAGGAAAGCTTCAGAGCTTGTCCTTCTGCCATGTTTAGATGCAGAAAGAAGGCCCTTGCTAATGCCACACCAGATGCTAATGCCTTGCTTTTGGACTTTTCTGCCTGCAGAACTGAGATAAATAAATGAAGATAAAATATTTTGGGCTTCGATAAAGATAAAATAGTATTGATCAAGCCATTTTAAAGCTATTTAAATCCACTCATTCATTATTATACACACATAAACTAATTGTTCAACTTTTCAGGAAACTGGGAACCAACTCATGATTTTTAAAAAGTAGTCTATGAGACAAATAAATTCAACATTTCTTGTACATCATTGTAAAAAAAAGTACCATTGGGCAAACTAAATAGTAACTTACAGAGGTATTTCTCATTAGTTAAAATTAATGATTGAATTAGATATTAGGTATAACCTTTTTACAACTGTGATATATTGAAAGGTCTAAATACTGAATATCAATGGCTACTAACTACACAAAAATAGTTGCCTAAGCATTGTATATCTCATGATAGAAGAACAAAACTTACTTGTTAGGTTTTTCTGGCAAAATGTCATACTTGGAACAGAGCAAGCCTGTGCAACCAATCAACTTCTAGAAAATTTTAAAAGAATAGAGGAACATGTCAGACTATACCAGATGAATGTAATAAAAGAAATTAAAACTGGCAATCTCTACAGCAGTGAATTGAGGGTGGTCCAACATTTTTCACTGGTATGTGACAAATTAAGTACAGTACTTAAAAGTAAACATTAATTGTATTCTTAAAGGTTGAGTATCCCCAATTCAAAAATCTGAAATTTGAAATGCCGCTTATTAGCTGTTTGGAAGTAGGAAGATTAGAAAACTGGAGATAAAGAGCTCTGGGTAAGAGACATAAAGATGTATCGATTAGAATGAGAAGCAAGCAGAAATATGTTTTTATGCTGTTTCAAACCATGGGAAAGCATGTACTAAAAATGACATGCAACACAGCCAAATAAACAAAAGAAAGACTCAGTTGAAGTAAATCAATATCTCTTGCTGGTCATCCCAACGGTGACAAAAAGGCTTATGAATAGAATGGTCATAGTGGCAGTGAGAAGTCTGTTCATGAATTCACAAGTTAATCTATCATTCCAACGATGATCTAACTGTTGACAAGCTTTCCAAAGCTATGTACCTGACAGGGACCAAAGCTATGCACCTGATATGACATCATACGCAAAACAGAAATTAACCTAGGTTGCAAGTTGAAGATGCTGGATTGCTTCTCCTGGGAAAATAAGTGTTTCCTCTTAAAATTGAATTGCACATATCCTGGTTGTAGAAGAACAAAACTTATTTGTTAAGTTTTTCTGGCAAAATGTCAGAAAAACTTATAGGTTTGCCTTCCTATTGTATGACCTTGACCAGAAGTCTACATATAGAGTAATCTGTTCACACAGGGTGCTATGTAATATCCCTCCAGAATAATCCATCTATTTTATAGCAAAATGATTGTGACAATGGTCACTTAACCTTGGAATACACTGATTCTATTGAAAACCACAATCTAGAAACCACTGTCCATCGGAATGGCTCCTTAAAGACAAAACTAACAGGCTAAAATAGATATGCGACCTTGTGAGAATAAGGTAGTCTCCACCAAGCTGTGATATATACTTTAAATTAATTTTTACTGAATGGTATTGTGTCCTCAATAGGTAGAATAAACAGGCCTGGGTATCAAAGGATGGAAGAAAGAATGGGCTCATTTACCATCACTATTGTTAACTGACTTGGATATTTGCCCTTCCTTTCACTGTGCATCTAGAGGTCCATGTTCCCAGAGTGGAATGAGTTCTAGAAGAGAAGACCTTAAGAGTTCCAGGGAACTTTAAATAATAGGTATTTATTTTGATAGCTGTTAACATAATACATAATAAAATAGCTTTGATAGCTATTTTGATAGATAATATCTATTCACTTTGGGTTCATCATGCTGAAAGAGCATCAGGCAAGGAAATTGTCACCATACTTGCTGGTAATATACTCTGGTATCAAGAAAGGCAGGGCTGCCTCTACACAATGAGGGCAGGGAGTATATGATTATCATTCACATAATAACCTGTGGCCAGTTGCCCCATTTTAATAGTAAATCAGTAAGTATAGCAGCTACAGACTGAGAAGAGCATGACAACCAAAATGAACATCTGGTCATCTTATACACAAGGTGTCTGGACTAAAAGGAATGCTACAAAGGGTAGGGGAATCTTGAATGGGTTATGGAGAAGAGGGATAATAAGAGTCAGTTGCATTTTCCAGATGCAGTGGAGCACCGTGAGTTGTTATTTATCACACTAGCACTTCTAAGTTTCACAAAAATGAGAACAAGATAGGAGAAGTGACTATAAGAAGTAGGTGAATCTGAGCACTGCAGGGACCTGTCTAAAGAAGTGATGTGGTATTCTGCCTAGGTTCCCTCTTTTCTGCTAGTACAACCACCTTGAGATGCTGATAATATTGTCTGGGCAACAGGGAACTACCTTGCCTAAAAGTACACCTTTTCTTTTCCTTTTTTTTTTTTTCTTTTCTTTTTTTTTTTTTTTTTTTTTTGAGATGGAGTCTTGCTCTGTCACCCAGGCTGGAGTGCAGTGGCACAATCTCTGCTCGCTGCAACCTCTGCCTCCTGGGTTCAAGCAATTCTCCCTGCCTCAATCTCCCTGAGTAGTTGGGATTACAGGCGCGCACCACGCCCAGCTAATTTTTTGTATTTTTAGTAGAGATGGGGTTTCGCCATGTTGGCCAGGCTGGTCTCGAACTCCTGACCTCAGGTGATCCACCCACCTTGGCCTCCCAAAGTGCTGGCATGAGCCACCGTGCCCGGCCAAGTACACCTTTTCTAAGGAACAACCTGCAGCCAGTGACTGACTAGTATGGGCATAAAAGTCCCATCTTCTTTGCCTAATTGAAACAACACTGAAGGGCCAGCTTCAGAGATCCTATTAGTTTTGGGATCAGCTGTCACTTCACTGCAGGTTAGCTTCTCCTTCTGTGGAGTCCTGCTTTCTTCATTTCCTTACATTTCCCCATAAGATATCTTCCTGATAAAAATTCTGCACACAATTTTCCATCCTAGATTTGACTTCCCAGGAAACAAAACCAAACTAAAGTCCTGAAAAAGACCTCATCATTTAGAGATCATACTATAGTATTTACAGGTGAAGTGACAGGACATATGCAAGTTGATTTAAAATACTGCAGAAAAAAAAATTTATGTAAGGTCCAATTTATGATTCAAGAATCCCAAGAAATCAAATAAAATATTATGTTATTTAGAATGTAATTTGAAAAAAGACAAAATTTTCGAAATGAGTAAGAAATGTTTCCAATCCTATATGCATTTTTTAAATTAAAAAGAATATGAATGGCTGTGGCTCATACCTGTAATCCCAGCACTTTGGGAAGCCGAGGCGGGCAGATCACAAGGTCAGGAGATCGAGGCCATCCTGGCTAACACGGTGAAACCCCCATCTCTACTAAAAATACAAAAAAATTAGCCAGGCGTGGTGGCGGGCATCTGTACTCCCAGCTACTTGGGAGGCTGAGGCAGGAGAATGGCGTGAACCTGGGAGGTAGAGCTTGCAGTGAGCCGAGATCAGGCCAGTGCACTCCAGCCTGGGCAACAGAGTGAGGCTCTGTCCAAAAAAAAAAAAAAAAAAAAAGAAAAAGAATATGAATAAATGATTTAATATAAAAGCACACCAAACATGTGAATGGAGATTTTATAATAAAATAATTGTTATTGTGTAATTATGTATCAATAGAGACGACACATGATGCCTACACATGTCAACGTATTCATTTAAATGTTTATCTTCTCTAATAGAATTAAATGTAAATTAAATGGAATATGCACTACCTTTTCACTGGTCGAACTAGTAAAGAATTAAGTGTGCTAAAATATGGTCCCCTTTTCTTCTTGTGTTTGTGTAAAACCTTTCTGAAAGGCATTTGCAAATGTGTGCAAACATATAAAATTTTGTACCTTTTGACAACTTGCATCTTGAAATATGTCCTACAAAAAAATCAAAGATGTGCCAAATCATTTTATTAAAAGTGTCACCTAGTATTTTCTTATAATTAAATTTTAGAACATTTTAAATATCTAATGATAGAATATTAATTATGAAGGTATTAAATGTTGTTTTATAACAGATGTAATAAGATTGAAATATCAACAATGTAATTATTTTAAAGAATAGAAAATGCATATAAACAGGATAATATCAGTCTGTTATATAATATACACCTGCAGTCAGTATTACAGGATAGTACAGTCAAGGGAGGTGGTTATATAAGGACACTAAGACAACAAGTTGAAAATCTTATCAGATCATATCCATCTATCTATCATTCATCATTTATCCAACCTTCCATCACTCACCTACCTATTTTGGATGTAGTTATCTCTGGGTTCCAATGTTTAAATAATTATCTTTATACCCATCTGAATTTTATAATTTCTCTGCATTCAAACATGATTCAATTTTATACATGCACTTGCAGACACACACACACACACACAAACACACACCCCCACATATCCTTTTCACAATATCAAGGAGGAAACAATGTCAGACAATATGTTTTTTGATTTGGTTATGGGAGGATTTGCTGGAAGGATGATGTGAATGCCTGCCAAGGAATCATTACTGTGTGTTAAGAGAATTTACTTTTGTGATTAAAGTTACCCAGAATCATGGGAGAATTATCTGTGTAAAGGAAACTTGTGAAATCATGGGACATACTCCTCTGAATAGCGTTTGAATGACAGAGCAGGGACAATAAGCCATATAGGGTTAGTGATAAATATCATAATAACCAGAAGTTACTTCAATATAGCTTGTATTGAATCTATAGATCAAGTTTTGGAAAATTCATGTATTAAAAATATAACAATTTTATATCTTAACAGGACATCTTTTCATATATTTAGGCTATCTTTAGTTTCAGTGATGTTTTAAAGTTCTCAGTGTAAAGGGCTCACTAATTTCTCAATATATAAGTACATGATGTTTTTAGATGCTATTGTGAATGGTATTTATGTTTGGTGTTAGATGATAAGGTTGAGTTAAATTATGTATTAGGTCTACCAAAGCTCTTGAAATGGCTGTAAATATCTAAAACAAAATACACTAACCACTAAACTCAATTTATCAACAGGAAGTTTTTCCTTATTTTCTTTTTTATCCTCTGAACTGATTCTGGTTGCTGCTTTTATATCTTCACAGCAACAACTTTAATGTTGTAAGCCATCATAAAGTCCATTGCTTACCAAAACATAGGATACTTATGAATTGTATACCAGATATTTCCTATTAAATACAATTACAATGGATAATACAAACATAATTTTACAAAAATGATAAAAGTGATCATATAAATTGTATTTTTTAATGTAATGGATATTGCCAAGTTATCATGAGTGGTGCTGTTTCTTTATGACAGGATGGAGGAAGAGCTACTGTACACAGGAGAGTCTACTGAAAGTATTGATTTAAAAAAATCTCACCTATAATGGATTATTTTGAGAGGGCTTCTGTCTATTGATAGAGCCAAAAATAAGAAAGTTTGAGTAATACAGTATTGTTGGATTTTTGTTACAGTATTTTTGGTAAGAAGCCTGTTGCTTACTTGCTTGAGAATATGTAGTTTTGTCTTCTTACCTAAAGGGTAATTTGCTTTATATAAATGTTTGAATCACTCAGTCTTTATATTATTTTTCCACCTTTATGGTTTGCAATAGAAAAATGCAACAGCATAGATTTTTCCCTTGTCATTCTTTCATCTTTTCTGCCTACCAGACCACACAGCACTTCGTATAAACTTTAAACACAGGAACATACTGTTGGTTATGATAGCCAATTTTTCCTGGGCAATGGAATATATCAATGAACATAAGTGAGGATATGAGTGTTTTTGTGCTGATGAATGGATAAAGGAAATGTGGTACTTATACAAAATGGAGTACTATTAAGCTATAAAAAGGAATGAGATGAGATCCTGTCATTTGAAACAACATGGATGCAACTGGTGGTCATTATGCTCAGTGAAACAAACCAGCACAGAGAGACAAGTATAATTATGGGATCTAAAAACCCAAACAATTAAAGTCATGGAGATATTTGTGTCTTTTAATAATAATTTTTAAATTATACTTCATTTTTTTTACTTGGATATTGATTTCATAAAATCTCTTCACCATGTTTTAAATTGTGGATTCTGCTGGGTTTTTAAAATTGTTTTCCATCTACTGTAATGTTCAATTTCATTATTAATTTTTATTTTCTTCTGAAGTTATTCTGCTCTATATTCAAGCCCATCTTTTTTTTTTTTTTTCAGTTGAGACAAAACTTACACATAGTGAAATGTTCAGGTCTATTCATTATGCTGTGAGTTTTTCTTTTCTTTTTTTCTATGGGGGGGTTGATACTTGCTGAGATTTCCAGTAATATGTTTAATAGAAGTGGTGAGAGACATATTTGTCTTATTCCAGATGTGAGCAGAAAAGCATTAAATATTTTACCACTAAGAGTGCTATTTGTTTTTTTCTTCTAGATACTATTTTTTTTTACATACTAATTTGGTTTTTTTCTAAATACTAATTGTTGGAGGAAGTTTCTTCAACTTCTAGGTTGCTGAGATTTTTAAAATCATAAATGTGTACTGTCTTTTTTGAGCTATGTTTGCTGTAGATATTACTATAATTATGTTGTTTTGGTCTTTTAATCTGCTATCACGCTGAATTATATTCATTGATTATCATGTGTGAAATCAATCTTTTTATTCCTGGAGTAAACCCATTGGTAAACTTTATTATGGTATACTATCTTCGAAACAGATTTTTAAATTTGATTTGCTAATGTTTTGTTGACAAATTTTCTATTTATGTTCATGGGCAAGATTAGTATGAAATTGTCTTTTCTTGTAATTTTCTCATCTGGTTTTGGTATCAGGGCTCTAGTAGCTCATCTGGTTTGACTCTGTGTCCCCACCCAAATCTCATCTTTGTAGCTCCTGTAATTCCCACGTGTTGTGGAAGGGGCCCGGTGGGAGATGATTGAATCATGGGGATGGGTCTTTCCCATGCTCTTCTCATGATAGTGAATGGGTCTCACGATATCTGATGGTCTTAAAAATGGGAGTTGCCCAGCACAAGCTCTCTTTTTTGCCTGTTATCATCCACATAAGATGTGACTTGTTCCTTCTTGCCTTCTGCCATGGTTGTGAGGCCTCCCCAGCCATGTGGAACTGTAAGTCCAATAAGCCTCTTTCTTTTGTAAATTGCCCAGTCTTAAGTATGACTTTATCAGCAGAATGAAAACGGACTAACCCAGTAGCCTTATAAAACGAATTGAATCATGCTCTATTTTTCTAAGGTTAGTATTATCTCTTCTTTAAATATTTGAGAGAACTCACAATGAAAGTTATCTGACCCTGGAGTTCTATTGTGGGTAGAATTTTATTAAAAGTCAATTAACTCAATGGATGTAAGGATATTTAGATTTCAACTTCTTCTTGCGCCAGTTTTGGTAGCTGGTGAGTGTAACTTCAATTATCACCTTTTTAATATATTTTTATAAGATAAATTATTTTGTTATTTATTTGAAATACTGTTTTTGCTTATATTCTGTATCTCCTTCTAAAAATAATTTCTATGCTTAGGTTCCATGATTATTTTTAATTATTAACTATTTTAAAAGAGATGACAACTCTCAATATTGGTTCAAGACTTTCTTTATAAGTTGGGCTTAGGGAAATAATCTGTTGGATGGGTGATTTTCTGGCATTCCTTGATGATAATTTGCTTAGCACTGTACAAAAAGGAACACGAGAGTATAATGATGCTTGCATATGGAGAATGTTGGTGGTGGGCTATCAGAACCAAAACTTTCATTTAGGGGAGCCATTTGTATAGACCTGTGTAATTGCTGAAAAATAGAACGTGGACTGACCACCAAAGGGTTGTGAAATGGGACAATATTGGCTATATCTTTGACTTATTGTCTTAAATGTCCTCTCCTAAAAAGAGAAGCATACTATATGTGTTTTTAAAAAGGAAATTAATTTCATCAAGGAAATCATCAAGATGGTGGGATAGGAAATAACTTGCATGCCCCAATGAAAAACCAATTATACAGCCATCCATGAATAAAAATAACCATGGGATGGCTCAACAGTCCAATTAAGAACCTATAGAAAGACAATGGAGCAAAAATAAAGGGAAGAATAACTACACAGGGATTCTTCTGGAGATATTTGCTTGGCAGAGACACATGGAAAAATGGCTAGGAACACAGAAAAAAGGTGGGGGTTATCTGGATCAGCCATGAGGCAGCTGCCATTGTGTTCCCCAATGGTCTTCTGTTGGGAGTTTTATCAGCCTTTGCTGTTAAGGACCTCAAAATTTCCTATGACAACAGTGTATGCCTACAGCATTCACTGCAGTGGAAGCTGTAGTGTTCATCAGCACCAACCCCAGGGACCTGCTCTGCAGAGGCATCAGCAACCTTCACCACTGAAGTCACCAACAGCCATAGCAATTATAGACACTCTGGAGAAAGAGACACTGCTGCACAACCACCACCACCTCCAGAAGGATCTGCTGTCCCATCACATTGGGAGCGTGGCTGCCAACTTCCTACAACTATTTCTATGCTCCAGATCCCAAGACCACAGCTGCATTGTGTATGTTCAGCTCCAGACCCTGAATCTGCAGGTGATCTACACAAGACTGTATTCCACACCTGGCTCTGTAGCTGACAAATGCACACTTATGTCTCAGCCACCAGAAACAGTGCTATCAGGAGCTAGCCAGAATTCTAGATCCCAGAGACTGTCATTCCATGAACTCCATGCTCCAAATCCCATATCCATGGTCGTTCTACAAGCACTCATGCATCAGACTGTAGTGCTACCACCACTGCAAAGGTGTCCACGAACTGATCCTGTCACCAAGAGTGACAATATCCTCAATGGAAGATAAAGAAATCAGGAGGGCCCTAGGAGCCTTTGCCACCAAAGATCTCTAGTGCCTTTGCTGGTACTGTGAACACTCAGTGTCTTGGCTTTTGAGGACTTCTACAATCTTCTCTAATGCTGATCTCAGGTAACAGAGATGCATGGAGACTACACTGTCAGGCCATCCTCAGAGCTGTAAGTGCCACATTTCATCTTGTTGGTGGCCTCATCCCACCTGAAGTTAAAGGCTTTTATCGACCAAAATTTTCCTTAAGTCAAAAAGAGGTGACTGTTTCTTCAGCTTCAAATGTGCAGGCATCAATGGAAGACTACCAGAAACATAAAAAGTAAAAGAAACATGGTATCAACAAAGGAATTCAATAATTTTCTAGTAATCAACTCCAAAATAGAGATATATGAGTTTCCAAACAAAAAATTCAAAATAATTGTTTTAAGGTAGCTTGTAAATCTAATAGAGTACACAAATAGAGAAATCAACAACATCAGGAAAACAATACAAAAGCAACATGAGAACTTCAAAAGAGATGTGGAAATTATAAAAAGAGAACCATATGTAAATTCTGGACCTGAAGAATACAATAAATGAAATGAAAAATGTAATATAAAGCATCAAGCAGAATTAAGCAAAAGAAAGAATCTGTGAACTTGAAGACAGGTGATTTCAAATTATTCAGTCAGAGGATAAAAATAATTTAAAATAGAGAAGAAAGTCAGTGTAAATTACGGCACATCATCAAGTGAAATGGTATTCATATGAAATTCCAAAAGGAGAAGAGAGATGAAAAGTGGCAGAAAGCTTATTCAAAGAAATAATGAATAAAAACTTTCCAAATCTTGGGAGCGATATGAACAACAAGTTAAATGAAATTCACAGGACCTCATACAGATTTAACCCAAAGTTTTGACTTCTTGAAGCACATTTTATTATCATAAAGCCCTTTTTAAATTTTTTAATTATTATGGATACACAATATTAGGTTGGTGCAAAAGTAATATTAATTTTTGATATTACTTTTAATAGCAAAAACCACAATAACTTTTGCACCAGCCTAATAGTCATACATATTTATGGAGTACCTGTGATATTTTGAAACATGCGTACTATGCATAAGGTTCAAATCAGTGAAACTGAGAAATCCGTCATAGCAAACCTTTATCATTTCTTTGTGTTAGGAACATTACAATTCCACTCTTTAGTTATTGTGAAGTATACAATAAACCATTGTTAACTATAGTCATCCTATTTTATTAAACAACATTAGGTCTTATTCCTTCTATCAAACTGTATTTTGTACCGTTCTCTCTTTGTTCCCCCTTTCCTTCTACCCTTCCTAGCCTCTGTTAACCATCATTCTATTCTTTATCTTCACAACTTCATATTTTTTTTTTTAGCTGCAGTGTGTGAGAGAGGACATCCAATATTTGTCTTTATGTACCTGGCTTGTCTCACCTAACTTAACATTCTCCAGTTCTATTTATGTTTTTGCAAATGACAGGATTTCATTTTTTTATGGTGGAATAATATTTTAAAACTTTGAAAATCAAAGCCAAAAAAGAATTTTGAAAGCAACAAGAGAAAAGAAAGTCACCCATACAAAGGAACATCATAAGGCTATCAGTTTCTCTGCAGAAATGTTGCAGGTCAGGAAAGTCTGGAAAGTGTTGATTTTATTCAACTGTGGCAGAATACACATTCTTTATAAGCACATGCAGGAAATTCTCCAGCATGGATTATATGTAAGTTCACAAAACAAGTCTGAACAAATTTAATAAGTTTGAGATCACAGAAAGTATTTATTTTCAGTACAGTGGTGTGAGAGTAGAAATCAGTGACAGTAGGAAAGCTGGAAAATTCACAAATATGTGAAAATTAAACAACATAGTTCTGAACAATGAGTCAAAAAATCAAAAAGGAAATTTAGAAATATCATCATGAGATATATGGAAATAAATGACCACATACCAAAACTTATGAAGTACAGCAAAAGTAGTTCTAGAAGATAAATTTATAGTGATTAATTTGTACATTAAAAAGAGAAGTGGAGCTAAAATAAACAACCTACCTAACATCAAAGCTTAAAGAACTAGAAAAAGAAAAGAAACTATATCCAAAGTTAGCAGAAGGAAATAACGAAGATGAGAGTAAAAATAAATTATACACTAGAAAAACAGCAGAAAAGATTAATGAAACTAAGTACCCATTTTTTGAAAAGATAAAATTAATAAAACTTTAGACTAAGAATAAAAGAGAAAAAAGAAAATAAAAAATGAAACAAGAGTGATTACAACTGATACAGTAGAAATACAAAGAATTGTAAGAGACTTATGAAAATTATGTCAATAAATAAGGTGAATAAATTTACAAATTTCTAGAAACATACAACCTACCATGAATGAATCATGAAGAAAGATAAAATCTGAACAGACCAATAATATATAAGGAGATTTGATCAGTAATCAAAACCTCTAAACAAAAGAAGTTGAGATCCAGATTACTTCATTGGTTATTTAAATGAGCATTTATGTCAATCCTTCTCAAACATTTCCAAAAAATTGAAAGAAGGGAACAAACTAATTTTGGGAGGCACTGTTCCCAAAACCAAACAAAGAGACTACAAATAATTGCATGCCAATATCCTTTATGAACATAGATGCAAGAATTCTCAACAAAATATTAGCAAACCGAATGAAATAGTACATTAGAAAGCTCATGCGCTGTGATCAAGTGGGATTCATTCCTGGGATGCAAGATGGTTTAATACACGCAAATCAATAAATGTGATACATCACATTAACAAAATAAAGGATAAAATGCAACAAAAACCCACAATAAGATATTAGCTCATACGTGTTAGGATGGTTATTATAAAAATATCAAAAAAGATAAGTGTCAGCAAGCTTGTACACTGTTGGTGAGGATGCAAACTGATTTATTTATGTAAAATGTAATGCTATTCAGCCTTCAAAAAGAAGGACATTCTGCCATTTGGGACAACATGGATGAACCTGCACAACATTATGCAAAGTAAAAAAAACAGGCAAAGACAAATATTGTAGGGTATCACTTATATATGGAATCTAAACAAAAGAAAGTTGAACTCACAGAAAGAGGGAATAGAATAGTGATTTCCAGGGAATTATGGTGGAGGTTATTAGGAGATGCTAGTCAAGGGGTACAAACTTTCTGTTATAAGATGAATAAGTTCCAAAGATCTAATGTACAGCATCATGATTATAGTTAATACTACTCTATTACATATTTGAACTTAGCTATAGCATTTATCTTAAGCATTCTCACACATAAATAAGATTACTATGTGAGGATATAGACGTGTTAACTAACTTTACTGTGGTAATCATTTCACAATGTACACATATACCAAATCATCATGTTGTATACTTTACATGTATATGATTTGTTTGTCAATTACACCTCAAAACCTGAAAAAATAGTTACATATATTATATATAATTGTGTTATTATATGTATATAGTATAACTATATATATTAAATTGCATTATATTATATATATTAGGTTAGTGCAAAAGTAATTGTGGTTTTTGCCATTACCTTCAATATTTCAAAAATATGTGCATACAACATTATATATATTTTTATATATTATATATTGTATTTTATTATGCATTATATTTTGTATATCATATAAAATATATTTTAGACATTTTATATATTATATTATATATTGTATGTATGTAATAGTCCATTAGGTCAAAGGTTTTTGTGTTGGACCTAGTATTTTCTACTATTCCTAGCTGCTGCTCAAGGGATATTATGGAACTACTCAACTATTCAATCTGGCACAATATTTTTATTTTCAATGTTAACACCTTGAAGTTTTGTAAGGTCTAAGCAAATGTGTGTAGAAGAAAAAAATAACAACTTTAGCATGACCTCTCCATAATCTTAAACTTTATTGCTTCAATGGAAGTTTGGTTGGTTATTCCTTTCATGTAGGTGGCATATATGTTTTAGAATAATCTTTATTTCCTGTAAAAATGGGGGTAATCTTTATTATTTCTCATGTGATCTCATTTTATTCCAGATATTATAGTATTTAGCACTGTGCTTCATGATTTAGGTTTGGAGTTGAGGTAATTTTCTTATGTTCTCATGCACGAAATGATTTTTTCTATATTTATTATTTTTATCATTTTCGTTGCAAATGATCTGAATCTATGTTAGCATTTATTATCACATGTTATTTACTTATACTGCTTGAGACTGGGAAATCTAAAAGTTTTGGCATGTGGCATGGAGTAAGTCCTTACTTAAAATCATCAATTGGCTGTCGGATAACTACAATTTTAAGTATAACAACGACGTATAGCAGAAGCAATTTCACCAGAGGCTAATTGATATATTAATAATTTATATAAATAAGAGTTAAGTTCCAACTGCATACTGGCATATTTCTGGTTATGAAAACATCAACAATCTCCTAAATAAAGACCAAAACACTTTTAAAATTGAACACTGAAATAAATGTGAGCTATACATACATTTAAGAAAGATTAGTTAAAACAAGTAAGATAATTAATTACCCAGTTATTCCAATTCAAGTTGTAGGTAGGTCCAGTCAGCTCAGGGAGCAGGGTGGGACAGAATTCGACAGAATTCCATTCCATCCCAGGATGCACTCACACACACACTCACATTCACGCTCACTCACCCTGGGACCATGTAGACATGCCGTCGAATCTAGGGTGCACATCTTTGGGATGTGAGAGGAAACTGGAGTACCCAGAAAAAACCTATGCAGACATGGGTACAACATGCAAGCTCCACACAGAAAGTGGCCCCTGCCATGAATATATATATAATTTTTTTCTCATCAACATTGCAACAAAACAATGTAGAACAAAACAAAGTTATTCACTGTATTTATGGTTATATCAGCATGCATAGTACACTAGTACATGGTAAGGTTTATCAAATGTTAATTAAAAAATGAATACATATTTGAAAGAATAGGTAAATCAGACTGGGTGCAGTGGCTCACGCCTGTAATCCCTGCACTTCGGGAGGCCGAGGAAGGTGGATCACCTGATGTCAGGAGTTTGTGACCACTCTGGCAAACACGGTGAAACCCTATCTCTACCAAAAATACAGAATTATCTGGGTGTGGTGGCACTCGCCTCTAATCCCAGCTACTTGGGAGGCTGAGGCAGGAGAATCGCTTGAACCCATGCGGCAGTGGTTGCAGTGAGTCGAGATAGCGCCACTGCACACTCTAGCCTGGCAGACAGAGTGAAACTCCATCTCAAAAAAAAAAAAAATTGGAATAAATAAATTAATGAATAATTACTGAATAACAGTTACCATAAAATTTAATTCTTATTTATCTTTTGTTTTATAATTTTATATTTACAGCTTTAACATCTTCCTTAGGCTTTTTGAAAAACTAGTTATTTATTTTAAAATGGCATGTTCTTCCAAATATACTTGGTTAAAATAAAATGGTTATGACTAGAGGAAATGATGACTTGTTATCATGATTTATACTCTATAATGAATTTTCTGCTCAACAAATATCAGTTTCATGTATGATCATTGAAGCTATTCAATGTATGATCAAACTAATGTATAATTATTGAAGCTATTTGGTAACAGTTAGTAAATTGATAATCATGTATAAAAAGCACTTTCTGTAAGGGTTTTATTTGTCCCAATAGGTGCATCAAATATCCCTATCTAAAAAGAGAATATTTATATATAAAGATACTGAGTGTGAAGAGTTACATTATAAATAGGATCAGTTAGATTGGCCATAACTTCTCAAGGTTTGGTCCCAAGAAAGCATCACCTGTGTTTTGGTTGGCATAAGTACACTTCTGTATTAATTTCTCAGTAAAATAATTATAAAACTTGAAAAATCAGCATTTATATGAAGTTTAATTAATTTCACACGACTATTTTTATAATGCAAATGCTAATCTTATTTTTAAAGGAAAAGACAAAAGCATTCCTAATATTCCCAAGTCAGCCAGCTCATTCTTGTATATGTCCTCAATCAGCATCAGTTTTTTTCTTACCAATGGAGGCAGCGCATCCTAAATGAAATCTCTGTGATTTCACTCACTGTTAAAATGCTGCGTAATTCAGCTTTAAAAAGAGAAGAGCTAGCTTACTGTCTTTGAATAAGCCCTGGTTTATTACTGGCAACAGGATGATCAAATAAAAGTCTAGCTGAATCTCAGTTACAGAAGAGATCTATTCATTTCTTCTATGAACTTAAATAAAAGCTGTGTCAGCGCTTGATAGTAGTTTAACAATACTAATCTTGATAATCTCTTATATTTTTAGAACAATTCTCTCTGTTTCTTTCGGCCTGATATGCAACTAAATTTGTTAATCCACACTAGATCAAAGAAAACCAAACTAAAACAAAACAAACTTTTCTTTCCAAGAAGATTAACAAATTTGTCCTTGCTAGTTTTGTAATTAAAAAGGAAAATAGCTTGTGCCATAAATCAGATAGAAACAAACACTGTTGTAATTCAAGTCTTTATAAATGCAATTAATCTCTCAATTTCATTTAAGGAGGCCAACCAGCAATTTTATTTCTATTTGTTGACTAAGACAAAGATATTGAACAAAAAGGATTAGACTTTCTATCCCTACTGGATTTTATTTCTATGAATAAAACAAACTCAACAATCTTCTATTACAACATATAGGAAACTATAAGTATCCTTTCTTGTCTAAATCTATTATTTGCCTCCTGATCAAATAGTAGTCCAAGTATTTCTTATTTACCAGAATCTGATCAGTCCCTGGAAATTGACTGGGTAATGAAATTTCAGATAGCGGACATCTATATACCATTACTTGAAAAAGAAAAGCAATAACGCATTTCAAGTCTACACAGAACCCCAACTTTCTTCATGTACCTTTAAAACACTATAAAATACCTACATAAAAATTCATCCAGGATTTGTAGAATACAGACTACCTAGCCACTAACCAATGAATGAACTGTGATGATTGGTTCCTTTCTTTTGGTGATTAGTTTTCTCTCTCTCTCTCTTCCTTCCTTCCTTCCTTCCTTCCTCTCTCTCTCTTTTTGGCATAACATGATAGTGCACACAGTCTCAAATACCAATTCATTTTTTTTTCTAAACTGCAACAAATATCTGCTGTAGCTACAGTGGCCATATTGAAAATACAAACCATCAGTTTTGAGTACGAATCATGTACTATTAATAATTACATCTGGATAACAGGTAAAAACTGTGATAGTTAATCATTCAACTCTAATGTTACTAAGAATAAAAATAACATGATTGGGATACATAAGGAATTCAAATTACACCAAACACAATTGCTACTTAACATTGGAAGGGTTGCTGGAATACGTTTGGTGAGGAGGGCAATTAAGGACAGTCATCAAGTAGGTTAAGGTGAGCTCCAGGGAAGGAGCCAGGGTAACAGTAAATATGAGAGATTAATCGATTTCTGAATCCAAGAAACTACTATGTATGCGCATTTGATCATAATTCCAAGAATCCAGATACCATAAGACTGACGTGCCATTACAGTTTTTTTTTATGTGATGCGTCTATTCACATCAGGAATTATCATTAACAGGATTTTTTAATCTTTTTTTTGCATAACCTAAAATTTCAGCCAAATTGTTGATGTCTGGTTTTCATGTCTACTCATTTTCTCCTCCCTGTAATCAATGATAGCATCAAAATGAATACATTAGGATTAAGTTCTTCATTGTCACAAAATCCTGGCCTCTCTGAAAGATCCATGATGTCTTTAAATGTGAGAATGGGGTGATCATTCAGACCTTTAGCACTTTGGACATCCTCAAGAAAGTGACATAACCATTTCTTCCATTATCTTTTCTTTCTTGTGATACTTTCCTTTCAAGCCTAAGTGCCTCTTGATCCAAAACTGTTTTGTAAGTCCTTCATGGAATCACTAACATCTTCATGAGCACCCCTAATCAGATACTGCTTAGAATATGCTGTGAATGTTGTGCATAACATTTAGCCCAAAAAAATGCAGTTAAGTATGTATTTTGAGGCAAAAAGCCCACTTCACTCTACTCTCTATAAATCAATAGTTTAGATATTAATAAATACATTCCTGATGTATTGTCTATTATCCAGGGGCACTATTTGTAAGATTTTCTTTCTTTCAGTATAAATGTGCCCAAAGTTAAATAACCTACTTTCTCACTGGGCTTTACTATTTGAGCACTATATAACAAGCAGCGCACACTCCAACATTATTTTAAGGTCCCTGGAGTTTTGGAGTAATAAACCAAGGAAGATTTTTACCTTTGTTTTCATAATTTCTGCTCCAGAACAGAATGTGTCTATCTTTGGACACTTAAAGTGCCACATGTTTTTTTTTTTTTTCACCTCCAGTATAATCAGAAAATGGCCACTTGCTTCCAATGAGTATTGCTTTATTCGATTTACAATATTTGCTTTGCATTACAGCCAACTTTTGCTACCAGGAGTGGCTAGTGGCTAATGCAGTCTCGCTTTCAATGTAACGCATTTCACCATTGATCTTCACATTATATAGTCATGAAAGATTCTTTAATCCCCCAAACCATCTCAATCTTGCTTTCAAACTCAATTCTCTAAACCATCTCTTTGTTTCATCACTTTTTTTTCAGCTCCTCAAAGACTTTCCAGCACTTTCTTCTATGTCAACAAGATTCTCAATGGTATATATAGGAACTATGACTTTTAGATCTTTTGTGACAATGTTTATCTAGCATTTCAAAAATACTGCACAGTGCTCAAGTATCCTGGTGTGACTACCCAGAACCAATAAAACTCCAGTGAAACTTGTGCATGGCTAAGCTTATGTTGTTTAGGCTTATACAACTCTCAGTAAGTTTCCTTACCAAATTTTCTTCTAATGAGTGAGTTTTTCTGGGCTTCTTAGGCCCACCTACTTTCTTCTCAAGATTTTACAATGTATATGACTTTTCTTTCTTACTTAAAAATGAGGAGTCTAGCAGGGTGTACTGGCCCATGCTTACAGTTCCAACACATCGGGACGCCTCAGTGGGAGGATTAGTTCAGGCCAGGAGTTTGAGGCCTTGAGGCAGGAGGATTACTTGAGCCCAGGAGTTTGAGGCTGCAGCTCACTGTGATCCCACCTCTGCACTCTAACCTGGGCAACAGAAGGAGGTTTTATTTCAAAAAACAAAAAGCCTATAAAAATCATAATGCACAACCACAAATACAAGATACAATTTTGCTATGAGGAACCTGAGATATAACTACAGCACACACTACAGCTTCTCACTTAATCTTATGCAGTTGGAATGTTTTCTCTCCTTGCATGAACACATCAAATTGCTATACAGACATTGTGTTTGGGGCAAATTTCACAAGTTATGACAACCGGACAGGAAGAATTAAGATAGGGAGGATACCTATGCATTTTATTTCAGGAGTTCCTAAGTGAATTCTGACATAAAAGTAAAAGACGTTTTGGATGAATTAAATTGGATTCTTCCAAATCCAAGCCATTGTTTGTTTGTTATCCCATACCATGTCAAAACAAAAAGCACTTATTGGGAACCAAATAGTCCATTTTCAGCTCAACTTCAAAGGCATCTGTCAGTAACTGGACAGGGAGAAACTAAATTACCTGGATGAATTTTGCCCATTTGGAGAGGTCTTTGACATACTAACTTTTGACCTATGACAAGCCATATAATCTGATACCTTTAAAACGTGAGGCTGGATCAGACTATAAAATCTCTTTTTTTCAGTTTTTCTTCTGCTGTCAAAACAGCTTATAAAATCATGTGTTCACATATAAACCCCTATGTCTTAACCTCCCCAAAGTAAGAAATCACTTCAGAAATAAGATTTAGTTGTGTCCAGCAAAAACTTTGCCAACACCTGCCATTCATATTCATATAGATTGAATGTATATTATTTAAAATGCTTTATTTATGGTACTTACACATTTTCCCATGAATATATTTGCCTTATTAAATTTTCACAGTTATAGCTTTCCTTTTGAATAGATTATAAATTCTGAGAAATGATGAGTTATATAAAATCCTCTTTTTTGTTTGTAGCACCTAGCACACTGCTGAAAAAGAGGTCAAACATCTACAATACTTCATTTCTTCATTTTTTTAAAGAAATGATAATCTCTTGAAATCTTTTAAAAAATGATGATCTCATGAAAATGAGGTGTTGCAAGAATGTTCTCTGTGGTGGAGGTTAAACTTCATTTCTGGAAAGAAGCTGTGAGCAAATGATCCAATAGAACATAGAAGGAAAGACATGGCCAAGAAAGGTGGTCAAAATAAAAATGAGGACATAAGTGATCTCATTTTATTAATAAATAAGAGATCATGAAATTGAAATTGAATTTAAAATTAATCATAAATTCAACTTTTTATGATTCTGCCAATTTATGAATCAATTAATTTTTAACGATATTTAAAAGTTTTACAGCATGAGCATTTTGTATCATGTCATACAGAAAACAATAAATTTATGCTAAGGTTGAACATATGTCTTATTTCTCAATGACAACAACAAACTGCTACTTTCTGTTCATTCTACAATTATTAGAGGTGTTCTACATAAGTATGTTGAAGTGATTCACTCTTGGAAGTTGAAAGACGTTATGTCATTTTTGTCTTCTAACCAGATAAAGTCATTATTTAAAGACATCAGGTATATTTTAAGTGCTATTGGTACCTTATAAACAACATGACATAACATTAATCATTTGATAACTGATGGTAAGAAATATCATTGAAAAATTTTCCCAATTCAGTTTAGATTATTTCTATCCAAACCAATTCTCTGTAGGAAATAATGCCAAACAACAACACCATTAGATATGATGGGATTCTTTTCAAGCAAACTTATTCAAAAATGATTTTTTTTTGCAATTGAATGTAACAGAAATTGATTGGGTTTTTCTCAGTGCCTGCAGTACAACAGGGAAGCAACAATTTGCTAAAGGTCTTCTGTTACTCTTAGAAAGGCATTTTATTTCACAACAAATTTATAGACTTTATGTTATTCTATACATTTCTTGTCACTTTTAACCATACCAATAGAGAAAACTATTAATGGAAGAGAGACAAATATTTAAAAAATAAAACTGTATATGACTTCAACTGGTTTAGACCTTGAAGATTAAATATTATGATCTTGAATTAACCAATGAGGCTTTTTTTGCCCTTAAATTGTCCATGCAATTAGTTATACTTTCCATATAACACCCCTTATACATGTTATTATGACTTATGTCATTATGTATGATTTAAGGGAAACAATATGGGCTAAATGGTATCCCTCCTAAAATTCGTATACCGAAGTCCTAATGCCCATTACCTTAGAATGTGAGCTGATTTAGAGAAAGGGTCTTTAAAGAGGTGACTAATTTAAAATGAATTCAATAGGGAAGACCTTAATCTAATGTGAATAGTGTTCGAATAAGAAGAAAAAGCTTGGGCAGAGGTACAGTGGGAAGACCACGTGAAGAAAGGAAAGATAGTCATCTACAAACCAAGAAGAGAGGCCTGGAATAGATTGTTCTCTCACAAGCCTCATAGGAGCCAAGCCTGCTGACACCTTGATCTTAAACTCCTGGTCTCCATAACTACAAAGAAATACATTTCTTTTGTTTGACACACAGTTTGTGGTGCTCTGTTGTGGCAGCCCTAGCAAACTAAAACAGAGAGTAAACAAATATTTGCATAATTGTAAAAAGTTTAAAAATGATCCGATATTGGATAAATAACAGAAATTTAAATGGGAAGACATGTCTACAATATAACTGAACATGAGGTGTTGCAAAAATGTTCTCTGTGGTTGAGGCTGAACTTCATTCCTGGAAAGAAGCTGAGTGAGCAAATCATCAAATAGAACATAGAAGGAAAGACATGGCCAAGAGAGGTGGTAAAACATAAAATGAGGACATAAGTGATCTCATTTTATTAAGAAATAAGAGATGATGAAATTGAATTATATATATATATATATATATATATTTTTTTTTTTTTTTTAAGACAGGATCTTGCTTTGTCAACCAGGCTGGAGTGCAGTGCTGCAAGCAAGGCTTACTGCAGCCTTGACCTCTCTAGGCCCAGACGGTCCTCCCTCCTCAGCCTCTCAAGTAGCTGTGACTACAGGCATACGTGACCACAGTCCACTAAATTTTGTATTTTTTATTTGTTTGGTTTTTTGTAGACAGGGGATTTCTCCATGTTGCTCCACCTGGTCTTGAACTCCTGGGCCCAAGCAATCTGCCTGTCTTTGCATTCCAAAGTGCTGGGATTACGGAAGTGCACCGCCACACCTGGACTAGAATTTCCACAGGTTCAAATGGTGATATAATCACACATTGCTGTAGACATAGCAAGAGTGAGGTTATGGGCATGACAGCACAAAGTCTTGTGAGAAGTACTGAATTGGAAAGTACAGAGCATACAGAAGGTTAAAAAAGTTAGTAAAGTGTTCGAGAATTTGAAAAATGCCTAATCACTTGTACGTAATTTTAGAGGCAACAGGGAGACCTCAAACATTTGTACTGAATGTTGACTTTCCTATAACTAGTTTTAAGAAAGATCATTCCACTGGCACTTTGAACATAGCTGTAATGAAGGTGGTGCAGACTGGAAATATGCCCCAGAAATCCTGTATTTGGAAATACTGGATGTATGAAGATGCATTGAGCGGGTATCTTTATTATTTCATTAATTTTCCATCACTGGCCTTTTTTTAAATGTGTTGAATGTCAAATATATGAATGTACCCCATTATGTCATAAGTTCATTAATGTCCTGGGCTACTCTAGCTAGGGGAGGGAGAGAGCAAACAAACGCATCATATTATCTCCTGTTTCATTTTAGCCTTCTATGGAGTTTGGATTCTTTGGATGGAAACCAATGAACACAAAGAGATTGAGGAAGATCTGATGATGGTCTGGATTAGGGTAGTAGGTTTTAGTGTGCATGAGAATAGACTGGGAAATTTGCAGAGAAAAAAAGGACCAAGAAAAACGAATGGAAAAATAAAAGCAGATTGCTGCGTCGTGCCTCTAGAATTTCTGATTCAGTTGGTCTAGGATGGGGATATTGAGAATTTGCATTGTTAAAAGATTCTCAGATAATGATGATGCTTCTGGTTCCAGAAAAACACTGGGCTAGAGAAATGGAACTAAGAATGGAAAGTGAAGTGGGTGGCAAACAGCACTTCCTCAAGGACTAGACTGTTTTAGTTTTGTTTCTTTGTTTGCTTAATGGAGTATACAAGAACAGGGTATAATGGAGTTTCCACTCACTACATTATTACGTTATTTTAAAATTAATTATCTTGTTAATTACTCTTTTTAAAATTGTATTTAAATAGTTTTGGGGGAGCGGGTGGTTTTTCGTTACATGAAAAAAGTTCTTTAGTGGTGATTTCTGAGATTTGGTGCACCTGTCACTCGAGTAGTGTACACTGTACCCAATATGTAATATTTTGTCCCTCACCTCTCTCCCATCCTTCCCCCCAAGTCTCCAAAATCACCCTTTATTGTTACACTTTTCCTACTTTATATTTCTTTATTTTCTATTTTTCTTTCTCATGGAATTTCTGACTTCCATTTCTTGTTTTCCTCCATTTTTCCAAATGTATAATAGTCAAAAGAAATTGCTTTACGTTATTAGGCTTAATACCTGGGTAATGAAATAATCTGTACAACAAATCCCCATGACACAAATTTACCTATGTAACAAACCTGTACATGTACCTCTGAACTTAAAATACAAGTTAAAAAAGAATAAGTCTTTAATATAAGAGATTTTGTATAAATTCATAATTTTCTCCGTTTCTGGAAAAATGTGTTGGGTGTGTTATTCACATCTTCTTTGAGCTTATTGATAATTATATTAATTAAGCATGGATCAACTTCTTTTTTGATGATGACTTTCGTTAGCTTAAAAGTTGCATACATCCAGATGTGTTTTTTAAAGATCGGTAGGTAATTAGAAACACTTCATTTCAATCAAGGAAAATTATGCCATTATGTATTAGAATAACAATGCAGATTCAATAACATATTTAATGGTAATTATTATGTTCTACTGTACTTTCTGAGTAGCTAAAAGTTCACTATTTTTACGAACATGTCAAAATGTTAGCAGGTAGAGTGGTCTAGTAAGGTTCGTGGTATTTGATTCATGTGATTTTTAAGAAAAGCATTGCAGGATTCATTGGTGGTTTAAAGTGTATTAAAAAGCTCAGTATTTCTGATAAATTTCTGTCCTAAATCATAGAGTAATATCATGGAAATTGTCTGCATTAGTCATTTTAAATGTACTTTCGTGTTCTACAATTTTACCCTCCCAACTCAAGACGAATTCTTTTCAAAAACCACATATTTTTCGAAGTATAGGCAGCATATGCATATAGTGTTTTCAGAAGACTTCTGTCTCTCCGTTGCTTGTTATGCATTAGTGCTTGATGGAAAGATATTGTTTCTGAGAAATGGTGAGCCCCTTGCAATTCAATTAAGTTCAATTAATCACAATGCTCCACATGTTCTTGGAACAGGTAACTAGAGATGGAATCTACAGATATTGTTGTAATTCATGTCTCTTCTGAAAAGAAATTTAAGACAGCAAGAAATTATAGTCATATACATTAAATGATTGATTCTCAGGCTATGTCTGTCTGTAATATTTATAACTGTGTGCTAAATATTTGTGTGAATTACCTGCATTGTCTGATATCAAACAGTGAGAAAACACTGTATTTTTTTTTTTTTTTGCTGGTATGCATGTCATCACTGTTTGAATAAGTAAGTCTGGGGACATGAACAATTATAGGAGTAGCAGACTTTGCTTTCACTTATTATTTCTAAAACCTGACAAAGAGACTTAATTGGTGATGGTGAAAAGATATCTGATTAATGTGAAAACAACTGTGGTGAGCTATTGGCAAACTGAATAAATCAGTGTTCACAAAGTATATAGCTGTTTAATTGTTGATTTGGTATTATTTAAATTCAACATATAAAAAACAACTAGCTTTGTTATTGATAGCACATCTAATCAATTCTACTTTATCTACTAATAAATTAAATTAATATTATTGTCCAGAATGTAAAAAATTATGCAGAGATATAACAGGAGTTTATAATTATTATAAGACCATTGTCACTATGTAATTGTGAACAAGAAAATCTGACATTGTAAGATCATTTGAAAGATGTAATTCACCATCCAATTAAATTCAGAAAATTTTAGATGCAAATATTAGTTTGCAAAAACAAAATGGGAGAAATAGTTAAATGAAGAAAATTTGAGAATTATACTTTATACCATTTGTCTTTACAACTGTATTAAGAATTGTATTTACATATGTATACATATGTATGTATTTATTTTAGTGAATAATATTAAACATTTATGTCTCAGAGACTCGTAATTCACTAATTCAAGCATGATTCTTAGATATCCAACTCTGCTTAAAACAATTCCAACTCAAACGGTGAAAATCCAGAGAAGGTACTGGGGTTTTATTTGTTCAGAGAATCACCATTAATAAACTATAGAAATTTTATTGTAATTGAAGTTAAGGACCAATATATAGAGTAGAAAATTTTACTAAATTATAGGGACAGTATATTAAGTTTCTAGAATATGTGTCTTTTTATGTAATCTCAATAAAAGTTTTTCATCATCAGCCTTTTATCAATGAGGAATAACATCTTCACCTATGCTTTGATTTCATGTCATTATCATCCATAAAAAGTCACCTTAAGACATTGTTTCAACAGTCTTACTACACTGATGAGGCAGAAACAATATAGCATGCCAAAATATAGGGCTAATTTATGAAACATTGTAGCATATTAGCATTTGTTATAAATAGAATAGTACCCCTCAAAGATCCACATCCTAGAATCTCCAAATCTTGCAATGTGTTGCTTTAAATGATGTATTATTTTTCTGGGGCTTCTATAACATATTACCATAAAATGGATGGCTTTACACAAAAGAAATGTATCTTATATTAATAGTTAGGGAGGCCAGAAGCATGAAATCAAGGTCTCGACAGGGTTGATTCCTTCTGGAGGCTCAGATGGAGAACCCACCTCTATCTTCTATTGCGCATCAGTGTATAACTTTTTTTCTGTCTCTTATAAGGACAGTCCTCATTAGATTTAGAACCCACTCTAATTCACAAGGCTTTCATTCTATGATCTTTAACTACATTTTCAAAGACATTTATTCCAAATACGGTCACATTCTGAGGCTCCAGTAGGCATGCCTTCTGGGAATGCTGTTCAACCCACTAAACATAGCCTAAAAGGACACTGCACATGTGATTAAATTGGGCCTTAAAATGAGAGAGGTTACCCTGGGTTACCTGAATGTGCTCAGTATAACCATAAAGTGATTTATAAGAAAATGGATAAAGCAGGATAGTCAGAGTCAGAAAAGGAGATGTTACAGTGGAGGCAAGAGAAAGAGAGAGAAAATTGAAAATGTTTTTGCTGGCTTAGAAGATATAGAAATAGGCCAGGAGCCAAGGAAAGCAGGTAGCCTCTAAAAGCTGGAAAAGACAAAGAAACAGATTCTGCTCCAGCGCCTCCAGATGAAACACAGCCCTATTTACCCCTTGATTTTCAGACTTTTGATCTACAGAACTGTAAACTAATACATTTGTGTAATTTTGAGAGTCAAAATTTGTGTTTACTTGTTACTGCAGCAATAGAAAATAAATACACATTTTCACAAATCCACATAATCAGGAATTATCTACACCCTGTCCTCCTATAGTAGGAATACTTATAAATTATTAAGATTCTTATTTCTAAGCCACATTGATAAGTATTTCCAAATGATTATATATTAGTTAGATACCAAATCTCAAAAATACTTGTGGACATTTATAATTAATAGCATTTTCCCTAATTTATCTTGGTTTTCGATACAAAACAAGTGTTGAACTATGAAAGTTTTTAAATGATTAATAAATGCAAGTTTTATGTGAAGAAATAAACTTGTTTTTATTTTATAATTATTGCAGACACACCTGACAAATTCTTGTCTGTGGATAGCAATAATATGTTTCATCAAATTATGGAGCTAACTTAATACTAATTGTTCTGTTTAACTCCATTTTGTTTTTTAATGTAATGAAGTTTTACAATTAGAAAAAATCCATTATACTTTCACATCTGACAAGTTTTTGCTGCACAAAAATTTCAATTTATTTAGGCACTAACATTGCAGCTAGCAACAATTTTAGAAAGTTTAGTGCTAATGCAAAAAAAAAATACCCTTGCAAAATTTACCACAATTGTTTACTTTCTGAAAATGAGCACTAAACCATTTGCATAACATCTGTACTGCTTGGAGGGCTGAAACACTAAAGCAATTAGCTCTGTATTCTGTAATGTATGTCGCAACAGAGCAACACTGAAGTGAAGCTAACTTAATATTTAGTTAGAAGAGAAAAGGCACTTTGTTTGCCCTTTACTATTAGTGCTTCTTTAAACCACCCGGTCATGGTAAATGTGTTAAGAACCTTTTTTTAAGACAGTTCCAGGAAACATTACTTGAATTAAAAAATCTCTAAGGGACATCCATTTAGTCTTTCTAATATGTGTTTGTTTACATCTATTGTATGTGCTTGACTATTACAGACTTTATATACTAGTTATTGTAGAGTCTATAAAGCTTCAGATCTATTACAAAAATTACAAGAAATAACTTATAATAATCATATGCCAGAATAACTGTGTTGATGTCCATTAGATGTATGGCCAATACTTCTGATATCCCAAATAGATGACTTTATGTACACTCTTATTTTTAAGAAAATATGATATAACAAGAGTAGGCATGCTTGTTTTTGAATAGTCATTAGATTTACCAATAGACTGTTTTCTGATTTCCAAATGTTTAAATTTACAATTTTATATTTATTAAATTACATTAAATTTTGTATTAAAGTCACCGTGATGATATGTACTATACTTTAATTCTAGATACTAAAGTATCACTATGTAACTTCATATATATATATATATGAAGGCTATATATATATATATACCTATACATACATATATCCTTTTTTTAAAAAAGCATTCTTACATTTGCAATTTATATAAATAAATAGGATGGTACAAGTGAAGTTTTATTAGATAGGTACATTGCATAGCAGCAAAGTCTGGGCTTTTAGAGTAGCCATTACCCAAACAGTGTACATTGTACCTTTCAAGTAACTTCTCATCCCTCACCCCCTCCCACCCTCCCACCCTACGAAGTCTCCAGCGTCTATTATTCCACAATCTATGTCCATGTGTACACATTATTTAGCTCCTGCTTATAAGTGACAACGTGTGGTAAACTGAGTTATTTCACTTAAGATAATGGCCTCCAGTTACATCCATGTTGCTGCCAAAGACATGACTGCATTGTATTATTTATTCCATATATATGTATGTATGTATATATGCCACATTTTCTTTTTTTTTCCCCCTCTGAGACAGAGTCTCCTTCTATCACCCAGGCTAGAGTGCAGTGGTCCTATCTCAGCTCACTGAAACCTCCACCTCCCAGATCCAAGTGATTCTTGTACCTCAGCCTCCCAAATAGCTGGGACTACAGGCATGAGCCATGAGGCCCCGCCAATTTTTGCATTTTTGGTAGAGATGGGGTTTTGTCATGTCGGTGAAGTTGGGCGTGAACCCATGGCCTCAAATGATCTAACCACCTTGGCCTCCCAAAGTGCTGAGATTACAGGCATGAGCCACCATGCCTGGCCTATGTATCACATGTTCTTTATCCAATCCTCTCTTGATGGACACTTCATTTGATTTCATATTTTTGCTATTTTGAATAGTAATAAACATATAGGTGCAGAGGTATCTTTGTGGTATGATACTTGTCCAATTGGAGGCAGTGGACAATTTGCAATAGACAATTTTCTTTTTTTCCTTTCCAACTTTTATTGTCGGTTCAGGAGGTACATGTGCAGGTTAGTTACATGGGTAAATTGCATGTCACGGGGCTTACTGTGCAGATTATTTCACCCCCTAAGTAATGAGTATATTACCCAATAAGTAGTTTCTTGGTCCTTACTCTCCTCCCGCCCTCCACCTTCAAGTAGGCCCCAGTGTCTGTGGTTCCCTTCTTTGTGTCCATGTGTACTCGATGTTTAGTTCCCACTTATAAGTGAGAACATGCAGTATGTGGTTTTCTGTTCCTACATTAATTTACTTAGGATAATGGCCTCCAGCTGTATTCATGTTGCTACAAAGGACATTATTTTACTCTTTTCCATGGCTGCCTGGTATTCTGTGGTATATGTGTTCCACATTTCCTTTATCCAGTACACCACTGATGGGTATCTATATTATTAATTCCTTTTTTTTTTTTTTTTCTTTGAGACGGAGTTTTGCTCTGTCACCCAGGCTGGAGTGCAGTGGCATGATCTTGGCTCACTGCAACCTCCACCTCCCAGGTTCTAGAAATTCTCCTGCCTCAGCCTCCCAGGTAGATAGGACTACAAGCATGCGCCACTAAGTCCAGCTAATTTTTTGTATTTTATTAGAGAAAGGGTTTCACCGTGTTGCCCAGGCTGGTCTGGAACTTCTGAGCTCAGGCAATCCACCCGCCTAGACCTCCCAAAGTGCTGGGATTACAGGCGTGAGTCACCGCATCTGGCCTATTAATTTCATTTCTTTACTTTTGTGACTAGGGCTGTGATGAGCATGTGTGTGCCTTTGTTTTTATGGTAAAATGATTTATATTCCTTTGAGTATATACTCAGTAATGGGATTGCTTGGTTGAATGGTAATTCTGTTTTTAGGACTTTGAGAAATTGCCACACTGTTTCGTTCATTCCTTTTCATTCTTTTTTTCTCTATTCCTGTCTATCTGTCTTATTTCAGAAAGATAGTCTTCAAGCTCTGAGATTTCCTCCACTTGGTCTATCCAGCTATTGCTACTTGTAATTGCATTGTGAAGTTTTTGTGTTGTGTTTTTCAGCTCCATCAGGTCATTTATGTTCCTCTCCAAACTGGCTCTTCTGGTTATCAGCTCCTGTAATGTTTTCTCGTAATTCTCAGCTTCCTTGCATTGGGTTAAAACATGTTCTTTTAGCTCAGTAAAGTTCGTTATTACCCACCTTCGGAAGCCTACTTCTGTCAATTCATCCGTCTCAGCCTCCGCCAAGTTCTGTGCCCTTGCTGGAGAGGTGTTGCAATCATTTGGAGGAGAAAAGACACTCTGGCTTTTTGAGTTTTCAGCATTTTTGCGAGGATTACTTCTCATTTTGTGAGCTTACCTACCTTCTATCTTTGAGGTTGCTGACCTTTGAATGGGGTTTTAGCGGGGTCTTTTTTGTTGTTGTTGATGCTGTTGTGGTTGCTGCTTTGTGTTTGTTTGTTTTTCATTTAACAGTCCGGCCCCTCTTCCACAGGTCTGCTGTGGTTTGCTGGCAGTCTACTGCAGACCCTAGTTGCCTCGGACCCTCCCGCACCTACAAGTATCACCAGTGATGGCTGCAAAACCGCAAACATGGCAGCCTGCTCCTTCCTCTGGGAGCTCTGTTCCAGGAGGGCACTGACTTGATGCCAGCCCAAATGCTCCTGTAGGATGGGTATGGAGACGCCTGTTGGGAGATCTCACTCAGTTGGGAGGAACAGAATCAGGGACCTGCTTAAGGAAGCAGTCTGGCTGCCCCTTGGCAGAGTAGGTGCACCGAGCTGGGGAGAATCTCCCGCATTCAGACCTCTGGGACTTTCCAGAGCCAGAGGGCAGGAAAGGGTGTTGGCTGAACTGCAGGTACAATGGTCACCCCTCCCCCAGCTGGCTCCATCCCAAGGAGTGATCAGAATTATTTCTTGTCTGCTAGCTTTGGGGTTGGTTTGCTCTTGTTTTCCTAGCTCCTCTAGGTGTGATATTAGGTTGTTAATTTGAGATCTTTCTAACTTTCTGATGTGGGTGTTTAGTGCTACCTATAAACTTTCCACTTACTACTGCTTTAACTGTTTGCCAGTTTCTGGTATGTTTCATCTTTGTTTTCGTTAGTTTCGAAGAATTTCTCGATTTCTGCCTTAACTCATTTTTTACTCAAAAGTTATTCAGGAGCAAGTTGATTAATTTCCATGGAATTGTATGATTTTAAGATATCTTCTCCATATTGATTTCTATTTTTGTTGCAGTGTGGTTTGAGAGTGTGGTTGGTACAATTTCAGTTTTTTAAACTTTTTTGAAAAGTGCTTTATGGCTGAGGGTGTGGTCAATTTTAGAGTGTGCAGATGAGAAAAATGTATATTCATGTGCAGATGAGAAAAATGTATATTCTGTTGTTGTTAGATGGTGCTCTGTAGATTCCTATTAGGTCCATTTGGTCAAGTGTTGAGTTTGGATCCCAAATATCTTTCTTAGTTTTCCACTCGATAAAGTGTCTACTACTGTCCTGCTGAAGTCTCCCGCTATTGTTGTGTGACTATGTAAGTCTCCTTTGTAGGCCTCTAAGAACTTGTTTTATGAATCTCGGTGCTCTAGCTGGGCGAATATGTATTTATGATACTCAAGTCTTCTTACTAAATTGAATCATTTATCATTAGGTAATGCCCTTCTTTGTCCTTTTTGATTGTCATTGGTTTAAAGTCTGCTTTGTCTGAAATGAGAATAGCAACCCACTTGCTCTTTTTTTTGTTTGTTTATCTTTCTCTATTCCTTTACCTTAAGCCTATGAGTGTCACTGAATTGTGATATGGGTCTCTTGAAAACAGTACACAGTTAGGTCTTGCTTTTTATTCATGTTGTCACTCTGTGCCTTTTGTGTGGGGTGCTTAGCCCATTTATATTTAAGGTTAATATTGTTATTTCAGGACTTGATCTTGACATGTGTAGTTAGCTGGTTGTCACACAACAAGTCTACATAGACCTGCTTGTGTTGTTACTTTCAAGTTACAATAGACAATTTTCTACCAACAATACTATAACTAATGCAAACTGATTCAGAAATAAATAAAAATTATAATAGATTTATAATCGCTGAAAAAAATTGAGTAAATCAAATAAGCTTACCAATTTATCTCAAAAAATGCATTGGACACTTGCTAGAAATATCTGAAGAAGATTTTAGGGCTATTGCAAGAAAGCAGAGGGAACTCAATCTTGCTGAAATAAAAAGAGAAGATTTTTAAATACAGGTGTGAGCTAATGGAAATGTACTGAATGATATTGAGGAGAGGCTGGTAAAAGTAATTAGGCCATCTGTATTTGCCAACTATTGCTTGATTATTGACTTTAGGCTTCCATCTTCCACAGAGATTGGGAGATAGAAGAACTATCTCCTCAGATGATTATTGTAATTATCACATTTCAAAAACATAACTCCCAGGTCCTTGAGAAAGATATTTCTTGTTTGTAGAAGATTTACATAAAAAGGACAATAGAAATAATTTACAATCCCAAATGTTCTAAAGTAAATGCTCTAAGGGAGGACAGGGACCTGTAGTTTGGAAGAAACTTCTCTCAAGTTTTCCATCTTGGCCATGGATAATGATAGAAGTATCAAGATTAAAATTATCTTCAGCCCCAGCCCAGAAGCTTGAGGGTGGGGTAAATAGAAAGATGATGGTCAAAAGGTACAAAGCCTCAATTATGCAGGATGAGTAGCTTCTGGAAGTCTAATGTACAGCATGGTGACTGTAGTTAATAATATTCTACTGTGCACTTGAAATTTGCTTATCTCTAACTGTTCTCATCACACACATGCAAAAGTAACCATTACATGAGATGAGGGATATGGTAATTAGCTTGATTGTAGTAATTGCATTACAATGTATCTCTATCTATAAGGAACTTAAACAATTCAATAAGCAAAAAACAAATAACTCCATTAAAAAGTGGGCAAAGGATATGAACAGACACTTCTCAAAAGAAGACATACAAGCAGCCAACAAACATGTGAAAAAATGCTCAACATTATTAATCATTGGCAAAATGCAAATCAAAACAAGGTGATACTATGTCATACCAGTCAGAATGGCGATTATTATAAAGTCAGAAAATAACAGATGCCGGCAAGGTTTCAGAGAAAAGGGAACACTTATATGCAACTGGTGGGAGTGTAAATTAGTTCAACCACTTGAAATGTAGTTTAGAGATTTCTCAAAGAACTTAAAAACAGAGCTACCATTTGACCCAGCAAATGGATATATATCCTAAAGAAAATAAATTGTTCTACCAAAAAGGCACACACACTTGTACCTTCATTGCAACATTATTCATGATAGCAAAGACATGGAGTCAACCTATGTGCCCATCAACAGTGGATCAGATAAAGCAAATGTGGTACATGTACACCATGGAATATTATGTGGCCATAAAAAGGAAAGAAATCATGTCCTTTGCAGCAACTTGGATGTAGCTGGAGGCCATCACCCCAAGCAAACTAATGTAGGAACAGAAAACCAAATACCAAATGTTCTTATTTATAAATGGGAGCGAATCATTTGGTACTCATGCACAGAAAGGAGGTGGTCAAGTGTTGAAAAACTAAATATTGGCTACTATGCTCACTACTTAGGTGATGGGGTCATTTGTACCGCAAACCTCAGCATCATGTAGTATATCCATGTAATAAATCTGCACACATACCCCTGAAGACGTACAAGGAGACTAACAAGCATATGAACAATGCTCAGCATCGCTAATCATCAGAGAAATGCAAATCAAAACCAAAAATAAAAGTTGAAATTATTTAAAAAAGCAGAATCCGCACCTCAGTAAAAAGGAGTGGGTGGCTGGTGTATGCTTGTCTGAATTCATCAAATGGTATATATTAAATATGTGTTTTTTCTTATACATCAATGATACCTCAATAAAGCTGTAAAAATAACACCACACTGTACTCCCAATATATATAATTTTTGTCAAGTGTGCCTCAAGAACACTGGAAAAAATAGAATTATATTTGCCAAGTATATTGGTACTTTAAAATTTCAAGATGACTAATTTGAACAATAGGGTAGATATGAATGGAGAATTACACACTCTGGTGTACTAAAAAAAGACTAATTTTATGAATGAATATATCAGATTAATCTTGCCTGTAGTATCTTTGCTGGGGAGTAAGGGACGTAAAATGCAAACTTGAGGTAAGGATAGAGTCGAGGAGTCTAATAGAGAAAAAGAAAGGAAAAGATTTATTGAGTTTAATTTTTACTTATTACCGGGACTCATATGACTCAAAATTACAAAATATTTCAAAAATGTATTTTTTTAACTTGAAGGTAAATTGTTCAGTCTTTCATTTTACTTGGTTGAAGATTTTCCATGGGAAGTTTCAATTGATTCAACTGAAACAAAGTTGCACTCCATCCCCCTACAGGTGCGGCATGAATTTGACACAGATCTAGGGGTCCTGGACATGGTGTTTAACATTAGATGAGATACCATGAAATACTGACCGCTATTTTTAATTGTGTAATTATTAAACCTAAAAGGCCATCACTCAATAAGATGATACAACTGAAATCTTACTCAATTCAAATTCCTCCCCATGAGTGTTGGGCACCTTTTTAGGAGTATTAACTTTTTCATGCCACCAACGAATTATGCGCTGCACTGCACAAATGATGTATTCAGCCCTGGTGGACTTGAAATGTTGATGCACTTTTTAAAAATGCCATATTTGCTCCATTTGAGTAAATTGGGCATTGGGAGAGTTGAGATGTAAAATTCAACATTGATTATCTGATTTCAGTGCTGAGCTCCTTTGGAGAACTGGGCAACCAGAAGCACATAGATACTTTTAATATTCAAATCTACCTAATGTTGCATGATAAATCATTTCAGTAATTGTATTCACTTTGTATTAATACGCTGACACATTTTTTAATAGTGTGCTTTAAAAATTCACATCGTTTTTTGATAAAATACTATTTTTCAGTTATTTTAATGTTATACTTTTTCAGCTACTACTACATATGCAATAGAAATTTGATATAGCATTATTTAATATAGAATTGAATTTTAGTGTCATACAATTAAGAAAACAGATTTAGTGATTGAAGCTTTTAAAAGAAATTTAGTAGAATATTTTCTTTACTACAAAGGTGTGTCTCAGTGTATATTTCATAAAACCATTATAACTAGACTCAAAACATTTTCTTTTATTGTTTCTAACTAATCCTAAAAGAAAATCTATAAATTCATAATCTTAAAAGGTCAACATATATAACACATTCATATTTAAGTATTTTTAATTCTGAAGAATTCTTCAAAGTTGCTCATAACAGTCTCATTAAAAACATGCAATACTAATCTCAAACCAAATATTAATAAAATTATCTAAAAACACTAATTGTCAAAATTATACTATTTTCACAGTAAAACTAAAGTTTATTGTTAATGGTGTTCATTCATGTTTATTAGTTTAAAATAATTATTAGTTTGATATTATAACAGTTCATATTTTTCAAATCATATATAACCAAAATACTGTATACGATCAAAATAGAAAACTGTAAGGATAAACAAAAAAGAAATAAATAATACTGAAAATGGTGTTAAAGGATATTAAGAAAGATTCTTTTAAAAATACAGCTATGTCACAATCACTTGAAATTCATACCACAGAAATATAATATTTTATACAATTTTAATTAAATTATTTAATTTGTTTTGAAAAAAGCTAAGATAAAGCTGAAGTTATTTTACTTGATGCATTTGTTAAATTTTTTTGACTGAAAACCTTTAAATACAACTTAATTCCAATGGGTTTTTAAAATGCTAATATATCATGTAGGTACTATTTTACTATAATTAGATGGGTGTTTACCACCATATAGATGAGCCTCAACACTATAATAATTTCCAAAATAAAAGAATGCAATGAGCTTTCTTAAGAGACTCAGCTTTTAAAAACACATTTCAAATGGTCTTGCCAGTTGTAGAGTTATACACAGCTTGTAGTGGAAAGCATTGCTGATATAAAGAATAATGTTGTGAACCATATTTTCAAATCTTTTTTTAGTTTATTTTATTTTCTGACCAACAGCCTCATTTCTGTTTGGTCTCATCTGATTTCTTTCGATATAGGTTTACATGACTGATGCGGAAAGCAAGAATGATAAAACTGAAGTATCAAATCCTTGATGAATTTAAATTTACTTACGAATATCCTGCTATAAATCAGAGCAGAAGAAATTGAAAGAATAATATAGAATACGATCTGTCAATGGGTATTAAGTAGTAGAGTAAAAAGTTATTTCATTAATCCTTGTATTTATTTTACTTAGTGAATAAAAGAAATTTTTAAATTGGAAAAATATGTTATTCGTTCATTTTAAGTAAACTTTTGGTAATGCCTATATTTATCTATACAAAATTAATCGCCCTTTTATATCATCATCTTTTCATAATAAATGTTATATTATGCAGATAGTAAAACAAATATAATTACCTTTCTCTCTTATTATCTTCTTATGTTACCTGTTTATATCAGGTTTGTTATGGTATAATTATATAGAAGTATTTTATGTAATCCCAAAGAACAGGACAAGTGGTAAGAGAAAAAATCATGTATACAAGTATATATGGAGTTTTTGATGGCAACAGAAAGGACTCATGTCTTCCAAGAGGAGTAGAAGAAATATCACCACTCAGCTTATGAACATCAACACATGCAAAAATTGGGTGTTTCATGGATGAAATGGAAGAATTTGGGGGATAGGCTATAATAAGGCTGTAGAAACTGAACAGCATGCCACTCATTTTCCAGAATATATTTTTTTAAGTTTTTTAATGACTTTTTCTCTTAACCACCTTTAACTTCACAGTAAAATATCCTTGGAAAACACATCATTTATTTTTATATGTATTTATAGCTCAAATATATATTTAGGATTTTCTATTAAGAATAATATACTATTCTTACTTTGCCTCAATTCACACAGGAGTACTTCTCTACAGGACTACACTTCATTTACTTTTTAAGCGTGTAACTCTGGAAATGATTTGAATATAATGAAAATGCTATTAAAAGCACTTTTGTTGAACAGCGTAATAAGCCTCACTTTAATAACCAAAATGTAATCCAGTCATTCATCTTCTTGGAGAACATTGCAAGCCTGGTATGAAAGGTAAAAGGGCTCTGAATGTGTCATTTCTTCTATTTTAATATCTAACCAAAGCCAAGAAAGAATTATAAGTTATGACACATGCATTATTTGTTAAAACCAAACTCATACAACTATACTTATATCCTGGGGATAAAATATTAAATGAATAGAAGCTGAAGAATGTATTTTTTATTTTTTACACCTTTATTGGTAAGAATAACATTAAGGACATGTAAAAATGGTGGAAATTATAAGACATCTTGTGAAATTATAAAGAAAAGTACATAGAATTATAGTGGGAGGAAAATACTCTATGTTGTTGAATATTGGCAAGACCCTGATTGAAAGGTTGTACTCATTCAGACCTCTTCAATTACAAAATAGTAATTACTTTTATTTTGCCTTTGTTTAAAGCACCCATGCAGATATGCTTAAGAGAAACATTATTCTTTGCAGAACACTACTGAGATTTGAAGAGTCAATGGTTAAAAGAAGGTAGGGTTCAACGTAAGACATCGATATATTTTAAAAGATAACATGATTTCACAATCGAGATTTAATATCCTCCCCAAATTGAGTATAACACTATGTAATATTCTCTTAATTTGAATATCATTATTTAGAAACACTTGCCCTCATTAGATATGATGATTCTTCCTTAGCATTGACGAAGACTCTCTCCTTTGAACAAAACTTTAGTCAGGTTCCTCAGAGTCTTCTTCTGCTTGGCAAGGCCCAACCTTGGGCTTCCCTCCATGTCCTTGTAGAATCCAGTTTGAGTAAGAATTGTGCTAAGTCAGTTTATTAACAGTCATCCTCACCCTCTGCTGGTACAGCATTGGACAAGCCTGGATGGCTGATCACCCTGGCTTACCTTCAGCAATAATCCCATCAAGTCAAGTTAGCCAGAAACCCCTTATCCTTGATGTTTTCTCTTAGCAATTTTCTATCCATTGACACCCACCCTGCTTCTTGGTTAAAAATCCCCACTTGTCCTTGTTGGAATCAGAGTTGAGTACAATCTCTCTTTCCCAATGCAAGACTGCATTTACCGATGGCAATGGTCACCTTGGATAAAATCTGCCTTACCATCCTTAACAAGTGTGATGAATATCTTTTTTTTTTTCTTTAACATCAGCACGTGGACTCTGCTTTCATTTGCAAGATTACATAATTAATTTTATTCTCTTACAAAAAAACTTGGTTTCTAAAACAACCTGATTTCATTCATGTTAAGTACTCCAGTGGCCCTTAGTTATTAGAAACATAATATAGGCTATATGTAATTAGCTGCAGTCAGATGTAGGCAACTGAAATCTGCCAAACTTCTGAACTTTCTCCATTGCTCCTAAATTTACTTCCCTCCCTGGATTCCTTATCTCAATTAATGCTACAGCTTTTACCACGGATTCATGCCAGAAACTGTGGAACTATCTTTGATCCTTCCCAGTCTGAAATCTCTAAGATTCTCTTTCTTAGCTAATTGCATTCAGAACACCACAGAATTTGACCTGGATTGCACGAGAAAAGCCATAAATTTAAGCTCTTTAAAGAGGTCATGCTTGAGGCCAAGAAGTCATGTTTTGAATTAGGCCAAGTTTGGGTTTACTGAATGCTCTAGACAGTGGTGCACAACCTGTCTGCATGTGGAACCACCCGGGAAACTGGAAAAAAAAAGACTGATGCAGGAATCTCATCCCAAGACACTCAGATTTAATTGGCCTGGGGTGTGACCTGGACAAAGGTCTTTTGTAAAAGTTACACAAGTCATTGTAATGTGCAGCCAAGCTTGAGAACTACTTCTGTTAAGTTATAACTGTCTTGCAGAGAGAAATAGAAAAACTCAGATTTTCAGAGAGTGTGTGAATAAGTGAAGAGGGGGTCTAGGGAACATTACAGTTGTGCTGCAATGATGTGTTACATGGTTTTCTCTTCTATTTTCTCATACTCTATAAACTCGATGATGTGTCAGTTACTTGGGGGTTGACGGTATGTTGCATGAGATGATGTTGTATTTCTACAAATCTCCCATCCACAAGTTAAGATAGTGCATAAAAGCCCCTCCATATCCTATTATAATTTCTTAGCTGATTTTCAGCCTTCTGTTTTAATTTGAAACTCTTCAAGAAAGATTAACTTTTCCATCGCTTTATCTTAAGAACTTTGTAGTATGCTAAAATCTACTAAATATTTGTTGAATGAATACTAAATAATGCCCAAGTTTAGTGAATTGTTTAAGAGTATTTGTGCGACTAGTTCAGTCTTTACTGGGCTAAATAATATATTTTCACATGAATACTGACTTTATCCCTTTCTTTGCTTTTAAGATTTATTTTACAAAGTCTCAGATACATTCTTTTGAGACCCAGGACTCAGTTAGGGCCTCCTTTATTTCCTTCTTCACCCTTGTAAAGAAGCTTCTGAATTCATTAATATAGAAGGGCCATCAGGAATAGTGAGTATACTGTGAATTATCAGAAGGAGTTGCTTTGATACCACTTCTTAGATTTAAGCAGTTTATCTTGGCTAACAAAGAGCTATTATCTGGGTCCCTCAGGATGAGCCATATGATGTTAGAAGATTAGGGTAGTGTGCTTATGCTAGCTTACTTGAAGAAAAATTCTGCTTTATAGCCAGCCAGGACACATCTTCTGATTTAACTGGATCCTCAGTAGGTATGTTTTGCTCTTTTAACTGGGAAAACATGAGCTTCCCTTGGCTGTTCCAGCAGCCTATTTTCCATTCAAATATGTTTCCCATTATTGCCCTCTGACCTCTTTCTCATCATTCTCCCCTCCCCACATTGATGAATTTTCTTAGCCATCTCTAGAGCCCACATTAAATGTATTAAAAGATCCATCATTTCACCCTTGTGCTAAGGTCTTCTCTTTTTGGTGTCAGGCATTCCAGCTATCACCATCTGGACTTCATTGCTGTCATTTATTGACCTGTCACTCACATTCTCTGAGAACATTGGCTTCAGTCTCCTTGTCCACCTGCCCTTTTTCTAAACTGCTGCTGCTGCCCAATTAAAGTGTTTAACTGTAACAACCTTCATTGCCATCTCACGTTTCATGCAATCTCTGATCACAAAACCCTTTCTTTAAGATGCTACACTCTCATAATTCCACTGAATTTGTCCTTTGACATAATTTAGAACTCTGTCCACAATCTACTTTCCTCATATTCATTTCTCCTACTGATGCAACTGGCTTCTTGTTATATTATTTCAACAAATGTCTTATTTTCACACTCAATTTCCTCAATATCTTTCAGTCAGAACCAAGCCATTTCCAACTCTACATTTATCCAAATTTACACTGTCTGAGATGGTAGCCACTATCCACATGGTCTATTGAGTACATGAAATGTGATTTATGTGAATTAATGTTTGTTAAACGTATGAAAAATGCAGTAGAGTTTGATGATTTGGTATGGAAAAATATAAGATCAAATTAGTAATATTTTATAATAGGAATTTATTATAATAAAGATTGTATAAAAATAAATATTTTATAATAGATATTTATAATATTTATGTTGAAATAAAATTTTGGATAATTGAAATCAATAGCAGATAGAATATAATTTTTAAATTAACATTACCTTTTCTCTTTTTTTAAATCTATTTTTACAAGGTTACTAGAACATGTAAAATTACATATGTGGCTTGCATTTGTTGGTTGCATTATATTTCTGTTGAGCAGTGCCGATTTACACATGGCAATCCGTATATGTCCTTTACTGTCAACTCTGGAGCCTTGAACTTGTTGTGTCTTCCTTGAAAAATGTTCTAACCTAACATGTCCATTTTTAACCAAATCAATTTTTAGCCTAAAATGACCATCAGTACTTCTAAGATGGCCTTTAACTTGTCCCCAATGGACTCAGTGCTCAATTACTTATTACAATTTAAGAGTAAATGCGTAATGAGTATCTGCTATGTCAATCACCAGTTTAGGAGTTGAGAATGAAGCAGTGAACAGCAGATTAAAATCAGTACTCTCTCCTGATGCAGTCAGACAATGGTACAGAATTCAAGTGGTCAGTCTGAATTGAAAATGGGATTCAGGGAATGGTGATAAAAAATGTCAAGAGGGGAACACTGTGAAATTTTTAGGATCTTGACTTGAAAAGGTCTCACTGTGTTGTAGCATCTGAAGGAAGTGAAGAAGCTGAGCACGGCTTCTTGGGAAGAGCCTTCCTGTTTGAGGAAACATCAAGTGGAAAGTTCTGAGCAATATTGGAGCACACATAGTGGCCTTCAGAAAGGCCATTGTGGCTGAAACCAGAGATCCAGAGAGAGAGATGTAGATGAGTCAGGGAATTTGAGAGTGAGGGTGGGTGTGGAGCTGAACGTTGGTTAATCAAATAGGTCACCATGAGTATTGTGGCATTTATGTCAAGTATCTGGAGGGTTTTGTTTGGGGTGGGTAACATGATGAAAAGTAAATTGTAATATTACTCTGGATGTGGCAATGAGAAATGTGTGAGAGGACATGAGGTTAAAAGTGAGTAGGCTGGTATGAGACAATTGCAATAGTCCAGGTGAGAGGTGATGATGGCTTGTGTCAGAGTGGTAGCTAAACAGCTAAAGTGCCTTCCCTCAGAGAGGCAATAACAGCCTCTTGGTTGAATGTTCTGTGTCCAGAGAATTTACCTGCATTCCAACCCAGCCTTACCTTTCTCCTTTTCTCAGAGGAAGCACTACCCAATCTCCTACGTAAGATTAATCCCCTCACTGATTTTCTGAATTCAATCCATTGTCTGTTTGTCACTTTTTTCCACTAATTGTACAATTTATTTTTATTATTTCTAACTTATCTACCCCTATTGGTTCAATAACTATAAAGTTAAGAGAATAAATTCTCCTTCAAACCTTCATTGTCTTCCTGTCCATTGTTAGCTGCATTCTTTTCATTTCTTTCTGTTTGGCTTCCTGAAAGTATAATCTGTAATTCTGATTTCCAAATTCTTACCTCCCTGTTAATTCCTCTAGCCACAGCAAAGTGGCTTTAGTCATCATCACTACAGAAAAATCATATTGACCTTCTGACTTAAAACTTTGTAGATAATTTTAAATCTTCACTTTATGTGATATCTTTGTGGCATTTGGTATTAATCATTTCTTTCTGGAATTTGGACTTTTCTCTGATCACATTTATGTCTTCACTGGTCTCTAAACCATTGGAAAGGATAAACCATATTCTGTTTAACTGTAGTCTCCAATATGATGTGTGTAATACAATTTTGCTACCCAAAACATACATATATATAATATTCATATTTACTTAAATGTAAAATAAGAATATTCAACTTCAGTTAATGTGGAAATAACTCTTTCCCCCGTTCATATCTTTCCATTCTTGAAAGAACTCAGCCTTCTCAAAGGGTCTATGATGCCTCCATTCCAAAAAGTAAAGAAATTGTTTTCCTTTGCTTGTAGTTTTTGAAAATAGAGCCCTCTTTACTCTCAAGGAAAGAGGATCCAGAGTTTTAGCTGCAATGATTTTGGTCCTTACTCCTTCCAGATCTATTGTAAAATAAAAGAAAATTAGCCTTCCCACCCTCCATCTTTCAGCTTTTGTATATTGAATAAAAAAGTTTTATATTAAGAGTTATAAGGCAGATTGCAAAGGGGATAGGTGAGGGAGAGGTTTCCTGGGAAATGTTGAGTTGGTGGATCAAGAAATTGGGCATTGAGTGACGGTCTAAAATCATTGAATTCAAGTCCTCTGATCAGCCTGGTTAACTTCATCCCTCATGTGAATGGGATCCTTCCCTTCCTGCACTCAGAGCCCATGCTGGTTTATCCTTGCCAGTGTCTCAGTAGTCATCCCTCCCATGAGGTTTGGTCCCTGTCTCAATAATCTGCACAGACCATGTTGCAATACTTAGGAAACCTGTAACCCTAAATTTGGAAGGCGATGGAGAGGTGGGTGGTGTGCGCGAATGTGGATGTAGAGTGGGAGAGAAAGCTCCTACAGAGTAACTGAGGGCATGAACTGGGGTAGCTCTCACAGGGGCACTAGTTACTGATAACAGCTTTATCTGGATGAACTGCTTGTCATCTGAATGAACTGCTTCTCATTGTCATTGTCCAACTTATTACCTACAAATCCAAATGGTTACATTTTCCATAGCATATGGATAATTAAAACAATTTTAATAAAGAGGATGTTTGCACAGAATAACGGATTAGAACAGTTATTGAAAATCACTTTATAAAAGAAAATTGTTACTATGTTCATAGTCCTTGAAGTAAATTTAATTGATTTTATTAATTTAATGTAAGAAAAACAACAAAAAACCCAATGTGTCTAATATCAAGGGAGACTTTATTCAGAAAAGATCATATAGAAAGAAGAAAAAAATGGACCAAATTATGTATGTGGTTTTCACATACTCTGAATGGGAAGAATTAACATAAAGACTTTTAAGTATTTTCGTACTGCAGAGAATAGTTTTTCATTTAATAAAGATATAAGGAGAAGATTTTCTCTGGATTCATCTAATTTAACATTTTCTATGACATTTCCCTGATGACCTCTGATTATTTTGTACCCATGTAGCTCAGCCTACAGGGAAGAAGATGATAATGCGAATGTGAGTGTTTTGATTCCTGTAAAATCCCCAGAAATTCTACTCATTAAAATTTACCTTTAAAATAATTATGAACTTACTTAATGTGGCTCAACAACTGAAGAAAGGGAATGGCTCTGGTGTGCTAAGAAAATAGAATTTTTGAGTCTGAAAGCTTGACGGCTTAACATTATTTCTGAAATGCAAACCTGAAGTCTGAATCCAACTACTGTCTGAAATCTCCAGTGAACTTTTTTTTTCATTTTTAAATTTAACTAACATCTAAAAATCTAGGTATTTCTTATGAAATCTGGATTTATTGTTTTTTTTTTTTAAATTGATCTGTGACAACTCGTATTCCCACATGACAGCAACTGGCTGAAGCTGAGAAAGAGGTGGTAACTTGGAAACTTCAGAATCCATGTAGTTGGCCTCTCTGTTCCTAGATGACTCTTTAGGAACCATCCACTATTGGGGTCAAATTGGGGCTTTAAAAAATATCAATGCCTTAGCCCCACCCCAAGAGTTTCCCACTTGATTTTCAATGGAACTGGGAATATTTGAAAAGCTTTGCAGTTCATTTTAATATGCAATTAGTGTTGAGAACCACTATTCTAGACCAGTGTTTCTCAAGCTTAATGTGCATTTGAATCACCTGGAGAACTTTCTGAGATGCAAATCCTGATTCAACTGAGAGTTTATACTTATAAAAGCTCCCAGGTGATCCAGTTGATGCTAGACCCTGGGTGGCATGTCTAGCATGATTCTAGAACCCTACTCAAAAGCAGAAACTCCAAAATGCCATGTTTAGGGCCCAAATTTCAACAATTTCTCAGCAACCATAGAACTTCTGTGTGTTGAATCCAATAACTTACAAAGGCTGTCCTACCCCTCTTTTCTGAGCCTAACTTAGATTTCATACTTAGTTGTCCTAATGAACTATTTGCATCTACTTTGTATAATTTCTTCTTTCTGTATGCTCCTGGTAAAACTCCATCTCTGATTAGAGACAAGGCTCTCCCTGAAGCTGAATAGCTGAACCCAATGGATTAAACATTAAAACATACAGATTAGCTTGAAATTTAAGATTACAAATCTCCAGTGGACAATCAGCATTGCAATTTAATCTGCAGATAATAGAGTCACTCTCCCACTTGCAGATGAAACTTTCAGCAAAGAAATACATTGTAACTGTACTCTACCTTCCCTCCCGTTATTAGGTTAACCAGAGATGCAGCAAGAACCAACAGAATGAGGCTGTGTTCACGCCTTACCTGTAAGATGATTGCCTTTTTTGTCTTCTTTTTTCCTGCCTTTGCCTTCAATGATAGAGGAGTTGGGGCATAGAAGGGGAAGGGAAAGATGGAATTGGAGCTCCAGAACCTCCCCCACCACAGGAGGCCCACATGCATGCACAACAACTCACACTCATGAAAGTCATGGCTTTAGCCTACACTGCAGAGATGAGAGGACTATTTACCCAGTTTTGAAATTGTCAGTTCAAAGTCAACATGACTATGTCTTAAACACAAGAATGGAATTATGATGATAGTACATGTGACCAAAAAGTTAAGTATTTTGGGAAGAACCATCAAAGAAAGTGGGTTCATAAAGCTAAGAAGAAGAAAAGCATTGAAGTTGGGAAAATATAAAGCCATTTCTTGGTGAGATTCCTCAGTTTACCAGAGATATTGTTAACTTTTTATCTCTCCTTTGGCCATTGATTAGTCTTTTAATAGCACATTAGTTGCATTGCTCACTCTAATTACCTTGTCCCAGAATTAGATCTCTTTACTTTGAACAGCCCAACTTTTTTCATCATTATCCTCTTATCTGAAAGAAATGTTTAAATATAAATCAACCATTACTATGTAAATATTATATTTTCCATTATAATTTTTCTTAATCAGGAGACTAGTTTCCTTTTATTTACATTGTGTGTTTATCCCTTTGCATTAAATATTTGATTTCTAGGGTCTTATTTCAAATTTTTAGGCTCATTAATTTATTTATGTATACAGTCACAAATGTTTACTGAGTTTAATCTGCATTCTAGACAACAGGAATTAGAAATAAATGAAATCAATTTATTCAAGGGGCTTATAGTCTACTTTAAAATTTGCCCAGCTTTTCTCAAACTTGGCTTTATTGTTCTTAAAGTTACGTCCATTTTTAGATATATAAATTTTTCAATACATATTTTAAGAAATTAGTATTATTTTCAAAGAGCTACATAAAAGTTTCCCTCCAATTTGTTTATAAAACAATTACAGGTTTTTAAAAATAAAATGTGTTTTTAAATCTTCTTTGAAGATTTGCATTGAAAGCATACACCTCTCTATCAAGCACATAGACTGAGGGAGATTATAGTATCGTTTTCATCTTTGACTTGAAACTGATGTACCATAGAACTAATTAAGCTTAAGCTTCACAGCCTTGTCCTTGCAATGCCACAGATAAATCTTATCACTGTATTCACATGGTCATATGCATCTTTTTAATTTTCAAAAATTGCATATTTAAACCCAAATTAGTTAAGATTGCTGGCTTTTTGTGTTACATTATTATTATTATTATTATTATTTGCTGTACTTTTCCTTGTTTAGAATTTAATAGATTGGACTTAGGCATCATGGGAAGGAAGATAGACTGGAAAACTACAATTTGAGGAAAAATACATTTTGAAAAGTTTCAATAAATTGAGAAACTGCAAATTCCTGAATTAAAACTACATGTGAATATTACATTTATTTAGTAAAGACCTGAGAGAAAATGTAGCTAAAATTGATGGAATGCAAAATTAAAGTAATAAGTTGAAATAATTCTGACATGAAGATGCTAATTGTAATGAAAAAATGACTTCAAGTTACACCAAAGCAGTAACTCACGTAAGAGAAGAGATACATGTTGAACACAAGTAATTAAAAGGCTTTTGTATTGTGTTATAATCCCATTAATGAAGTGGACTGAGTCATATAAACATGTTGGAAAAATAAATTTTTTGCTGATGTAATGTGAAATACTGATATGAACAAAGACAACATAAAACTCACCTCTGAAACCAGGACATCAGTACAAATTGGCCAATGACTGCTGTCAATTTAAAGCATGTATAAGATTAGCTACTGCAGAAGGAACCTGGAAGTGCTCTGCAATCCTTCATCTCATATGTAAAAAATATTTCTAGCAATTTTCTCTCATTTGAAAAAAATTATAAAATATACTTGAATTTTAAAATGATGGGGAATTGTTAGGGATTGTAAATAATAATTAAATATTGCTGAATGTATCCACAGAAAATACTGAATTACCCTGCTATTCTCTCTCTAGAAAATATTACGAAATTGTTGTCAAATGAGGATGCATTCAAAAAATACTGAGCCAAAAATTAGGAGAGAAAACTATTATATAATGTGTCAGGGGGCTAATTAATAAAAGTATTAATTTTTATGAACTTTCTGATGTTTGTAATATTTGCTAGCATTCAGTTTTAATCTGTTGTTATATATATTCACAATCAAATAACTATTTTGTGACTGATCTTGCACTTAACACTTCCTATTTTTTTAAAGGGCCCCCTACCTCTGAATTAGTATAAGCTTCAGTACTCATAAAACTGGATCTACATTTGCTTTTGCCTATTTTTCAGGCTTAACTGAGCATGTTAAAAACAAGATGAATGCAGTGAGAATAAATAAATGTACAAAAAAACCCACTTTTGCTTTAAATTGCGTGAGATGATTTCAAACAGGAGATTTCACAAGCAATATTGACTGAACCCAACATTGATTTACTAATTGCCATTTTTTAAAATTCATAAGAGATTTTTCTTTGCAAAAATACTTTTAAAGCAGTCAACAGTTTTTTTGAAATTACTTTACAAAATATGCATCAAATCAAAATATTCAAATTTTCTAAAATACCTACTCTCTGCTAGGCACTCTTTTTTTTTTTTTTTTTTTTTTTGAGACAGAGTCTCGCTCTGTCGCCCAGGCTGGAATGCAGTGGCTTGATCTCGGCTCACTGCAAGCTCCGCCTCCCGGGTTCCCGCCATTCTCCTGGCTCAGCCTCCCGAGTAGCTGAGACAACAGGCGCCCGCCACGACGCCCCTCTAATTTTTTGTATTTTTAGTAGAGACGGGGTTTCACCGTGTTAGCCAGGATGATCTCGATCTCCTGACCTCATGATCCGCCCGCCTCGGCCTCCCAAAGTGCTGGGATTACAGGTGTGAGCCACCTCGCCTGGCCTTTTGCTAGGCACTCTTAAGGGCCTTTAAATGCAATGGTCAATGATGCCTCCTTGATTCCCTCATGCAGTGGTGCTTGGGAAGAAAATAAAAGAATAGGCCAGGCTCAGCGGCTCATGCTTCTAATCCCAGAACTTTGGGAAGCCAAGATGAGCAGACCATTTGAGCCCAAGAGTTTGAGACCAGCATGGGTAACATGGCAAAAGCCTGTCTCAAAAAAATATTAAAATTAAAATTAGAAGAAAATAAAAGAATAAATAAACATAATTATTAATTGCCATAATGAAGAAAATCGGGTCTTGTCATAGAGCATAATGGGAAAAAAGAATGCTACTTTGGGTAAGATGGTTAGACAATTTCACTAAGAATGAGAATGAGTCATGGTACCTGAAAGTTGAGAAGAAGGCAGCCATCAAAAATTCCCAGGAAGAGCAAGTGCAAAGTCCACGGCAATATCTGGGTGTTTTAAGATATAAGCCTACTTTTTTTTTTTTTTTTTTTTTCTGAGATGGAGTCTTGCTCTGTTGCCCAGGCTGGAGTGCAGTGGCGCGATCTCTGCTCACTGCAAGCTCCGCCTTCCGGGTTCATGCCATTCTCCTGCCTCAGCCTCCTGAGTAGCTGGGACTACAGGCGCCGCCACCATGCCCGGCTACTTTTTTGTATTTTTATAGAGACGGGGTTTCACTGTGTTAGCCAGGATGGTCTCGACCTCCTGACCTCGTGATCTACCCACCTCGGCCTTCCAAAGTGCTGGGATTACAGGCGTGAGCTACCGCGCCCGGCTACTCCTTAATATTCTTAACACCTCTTCTCTTATTTGGTTTTAATTAAGCATATATTTATAATATTTTCTCCATCTAATATAATATTCTTTATAAGAGATACTTAAATGTGTTGAGAAATACCAGGTACACAGTCAGTTTTGCCTACCATTGACACTTCAATTAATAAGTCTCACAAGACGATTCGAATCCTGTTTAAAATGAGCTTCCCTGCAACTTGATATTTGTCTTGAATTAATTACGAAGAAACAACATATGATGGAACTTGACAACTAACTGCATCACTAGCAAAGGAAGAGTTCTTGTTAGGGCCGTGACAAGACTAATCGTGACCTTAGTGGTTTTTGAAGAAATTTTATACTTGACAGCTTGCTGAAACAGCTGCTGTCAAGTGTAAAGAGCAATAAAGTATTACTCTTTGAAAAGTAATGCAGCCATTCATCACCTTCATAATTGATAATATATCCTACAAAATGATTTCATTTAAGGACAGACAAATAAAGAATACCTTTTGGAAGGATGTAATGAATTTGAAAAACCAAAGAAATTTGAAATAGAAAAGCACATTATGAGGATAATAGTCTGTACAAAGTCTATTAATATGCACTTTATATTAGTCATTGGGTACAGGGCAAGGTCTCAGAAGTCAGCCTGAGTTAAAATGCCTGTTCTTCCACTTTTTAGCTCTTTAACCTTAATAACCATTTAAACTCTCTGTGCCTTAGTTTCTCAACAATAAATAAGGACAACAAGAATATTTAACTCACAGCTTTATTGTAAACACATCAAACAGAACTTTGTAAACAATGTCTATCACTATACATTTTATATATATATAACCATTACTTTGATTTTCTTAAAACATTAAAAAATATCTAACTTGTTAACTCTTTCAAACAACTCCAATAAGTGAAAATACATCGCCTGCTGGTGGTTTGGTAAAACACGTTGTCTTCAGTTGATGATATTATATTGGTCAGGGTTCTCTAGAGGAGCAGAACCAAAAGGAGGGATATGGATGCATGGGGTGTGTGTGTGTGTGTGTGTGTGTGTATAAAATAGACAATATATGTATTATATGTGATGTATTATATATATAGGTTATATTAGATGGTAAAAGAGATTTATTTTAAAGTATTTGTTATGTGATTACAGAGGCTGAGAGATCCCACAATAGGCCATCTGCCAGGTGGGCACCAAGGAAAGCTGGTGGTGTGGTTTGAAGGCCTGAAAGCAGGAGGACCAACAATGCTGATGGTGAAGATTCTGATCTAGTCCCGAAGGCCTAAGAAACAGGAGCACTGAGGGCCAATCCATGTTCCAGCTCAAGCAATCATAAGCAGAGAGTGAATTCAACTTTCCTCTGCCATTTTGTTCTGTTCAGGCCGTGAAAGGATTGGGTGATGCCCACTGTAAGAAACACACATTTGCCCATCCAAACCCAAGCCCAAATGGGCCCAGAGACACGAAGAACAGCAGAAGCCAGACTTTTAATGGCAGTCTTGCAAGATCGGGTGTCTGGTAGGCGGCACACCTGGGGCAGTTGTAGCAGGCAATTTGTTTCCTAGAACACAAGTCCCTCCCCAAGTCCCTCGTTGGTGGAATACTAGGGGGTTACAATCTTCCTGCACATGGAGTAAGTTTCATTTTCCCCTTTATAAGGTTATACCCCATCCCCTTCCCCGCTTAAGTTTCGATTTCTCAATAATAAAACTTCTACCCTACATTCTGTTTGCTTATTGTGACCTTCTAGGTGCATTAGCTGTGTGGTTTGTTACATCTGCAGGCTGGCTGCCAGTACTTAGATTTATCATGCCTTGAAAATGGACCATTTAAAATGTTTTCTCACACCCACCCACACTGAGAAGGGCCATCTGCCTTACTCAGACCACCCATTTAAATGCTAATCTCTTCTGGAAACACCATCACACATACACCTAGAAATAACATTTAGCCAATTATCTTGGTATCTCATGGCCAAGTCAAGTTAACATGTGAAATTAACCATTGCAGGTATTAATTATAATCCTTTTCCATTCTTTCCATTTCCTTTGGTTGTATTTAAATGTTTAAAATATAATACAGTGAATCTCAAATATTAAGTGACAATACAGCCTGTATCTTTCATTAAAAATGACTTCCAGTGAACTGATGTAACTGAAATTTACCATGTAATTCACATACTACTTGATATGATTTTTGTCCCAGCCCAAATCTCATGTTGAATTGGAGGAGGGATTGGTGGGAGGTGATTGGATCATGAGGGCAGATTTCCCTCTTGCTGTTCTTCTGATAGTGAGTGAGTTTGCACGAGATCTGATGGTTTAAAAGTGTGTGGCACTTCCCATTTCTTTCTCACTCTCTCCTGCCACCATGTGAAGAAGGTGCTTGCTTCTTCTTCGCCTTCTGGCATGATTGTAAATTTTCTGAAGCCTCTCAGTCATGCTTCATGTTAAACCCATGGAACTCTGAGTCAATTAAACCACTTTCTTCATAAATTACCCAGTCTCAGGTAGTTCTTTATAACAGTGTGAGAACGGACTAATACACCACTCCTGTGGTAATTATTTAAGATGTAAACATACATGTGTATGAGCCATCAATTCTTTGGGGCTTCTCAAGGCTCTAACTCTCAAGGATCTTGTTCTTTACCCTACTACAAACTCTCAGTCCCTGTTTATAGTTCACATTTTGTCTTTAATGAATAACTACAATCCCTCCAGAATCCATTCTGAAGCATTCTACTCTCTGATCACCATCAAATTATATTCCTAAACTTTTCCTCTAGTTTCAATTGCTAGTGAATCCTTAGATCCCACCAGAATTTAGGATTTATACACTTGCTTTCTCACTCCATTTTTTCACTTCTTTCTTTACAGAGTTTAAAGTCCAATCATCATACGCATGTCCTTGCATTCAGCCTCCACTATCTTTCTTCTCCGTAGCTTTGTCCTTGTTTGGCTAAACTTCAGCTCTGATTATATCTAACTCTTGATCTGCTCTGCACCTTTGCCCTGAAACTGCAGCTGAACATGTTCAAAGGTAAGAAAGACACCATTAGCTGACTGGTCTTACTAAACTCAGGATTCTTCTGTTGGTCAATGCAGTCTTTAGTGTTTCTTGGCCGTCACGCAATGTTTTACTCATTCATTGAGACTCACTCCTGTCTAAGAATGTTCCCCTGACGTCTCTTCTCTCTTTAAATTTTCAGCATCTCCTTTCCCATTTTTTTCGTTGTTAATAACTTAATTCTCTCTTTCTTTGAGAAAACGGAACAGACCAAAAATTCCATAAGCCCCATTACAACATTATCTACCCAGTTGTCTGTAATTGTGCTGATACAACCAATGACAATACTGATAACATTGATGCACTTTCTGTACTGCTAGCAAAGACCAACACTGTTATCTGTGTACTTGATTCTACTTCCTTTTAATTACTCAAGAACTTGACTCCAGCAACTTTTTCCCTTTCCAGCCATTAATTCCTAGTCCTCCCACATTAGGATCTTTTCCATTAGAATATACACATAATTGTATTTCTACCATCTTGAAAAACTATTGACTTCATTATTCCTTTCAGTAACCACTCAATTCCCTCCTGCCTTTAACAGTAAAATACCATAAAATGATCTCTTCAGTAGTTGTAGATTATTTTCTTATTCTATCTTGAAAAAGTCTGAATGGGCTTGCACACCGATCAAACAGATCTTGTCATAATTACCAATCACCTCCACTTTGCTAAATACAATGTTCAGTTCTAAAGCTTTGTCTCTCCATTGACTTATCAGACTTTGACATTCCCTTCTCTTCTAAACCTTTCTTATATGGCTTTTGGACATGGATATCTCAGTTTTCCTCTTACTTCTTTGGCCTTTACTTCTGTGTCTCCTTCCTCTGACCACCTTCCCTTCTGTTTCTCCTTATTTCCCTGACTCCTTCACAGTGAGCATATTCAGGGCTCTCCATCTTTACACACTTTATTTCTCTCTCTCTCTCTCTCTTTTTTTGTTTAAGTTCAGGGGTACATGTACAGGTTTGTTATATAGGTTAACTCATTCACAGAGGGTTGTTGCACAGGTTATTTCATCACCTAGGTACTAATCCTGTACCCATTTGTTATTTTTCCTGGTCCTCTTCCACGTCTCATTCTCCACTCTCCAGTAGTTCCTCTCTTTGTGTCCATGTGTTCTCATCTTTTAGCTCTCACTTATAAGTTATAATATGCAGTATTTGGTTTTCTGTTTCTGCATTAGTTTGCTAAGGAAAATAGCCTCCAGCTCCACTTATCTTCCTGCAAATGATGTGATTTCATTTTTTATGGCTGTGTAGTATTCCATAGTGTGTATGTACCACATTTTCTTTATCAAGTCCAGCACTGATGTGCATTTAGGCTGATTCCATGTCTTTGCTATTGTGAACAGTGCTGCAATGAACATATGTGTGCATGTGTCTTTATGGTAGAATGATTTATATTCCATTAGGTATATACCCAGTAATGGGATTGCTTGGTTGAACAGTATTTCTGTTTTTAGGTCTTTGAGGAATTGCCAGCCTGTTTTCCACAATGGTTGAACTTATTTACACTTCCACCAACAGTGCATAAGCATTCCTTTTTCTCCACAATCTTGACAGCACCTGTTATTTTGACTTTTTAAAAATAGCCATTCTGACTGGTATACACCTTATTTCAACATGCACAGGCCTGTGGTCAATCTCATCCTGACTAGTGGCTTCCTATGCCGTGCATACATAAGTGATTCCCAATTTCATGTCTCCAGACTTATCTCTTCAACCACTCCCTCAATATCGCCACTGGGTTGCATAAAAGCTATTTTAACCATAAGTTTATTTTCCCCATGCATTCCTCTCTTGAAATCTTCATCCTCAGTTAGTGGCTGTTTTATCCTTTCCGCAGTTCAGATGATTAAATCAAATATTTGAATCCACTCTCTCTCTCTCACACACAACATTTATACAACAATCAAATCTTATTGAGTCTATCTTCAAAATATATTTAAATTACAATAACTTCAAATTTCATCCACTGCTATCACTTTGGTGAAGACCACTATTATCTCTCTATAGGCTTCTTTTAACAGACTCCTAACTGATTCCCAGTTTCCTCCTTGTGCTTTCCTCTTCTCCTCATCAGCCAGAGTGATCCTGTGAAAATATAGGCCTGGTCATTCTCTTCTATAAATTCTTCAATGCTTCCAATGTCTTCTCTTCTCCTTTCAGGTGAACATCAAAGTTTTACAATAGCCTTATATATGTAACACTGCAGTCCTCACCATTACTTATCTAGCCTCATCTTCTACTTTTTTCTCTATAGCTCATTCTGCCCTATCCACGCTGGCCTCATGCTTTATCTTGTGGAAAGAGAAAAAAAAAGAAAAAGAAAAAAGCAGTTTTAGCTCAGGGAATTTTTATTTGCCCTTCTTATTGCTTGAAATCCTCTTCCCACACATATTTGCCTAGCAGGTGCCCTCAGTCCTTTCAGGTTTTCTCTCAAAATGCTGCCATCTCAAATCTCTCTTCTATATTATCTACCTTTTCATATATCTGAGATTCAGTCTGGATTGTTAATTTTTTATATCTTCCAGTTCACTAATTCTCTCTTTAGTTGTGTTCAATCTTCTGTTAAAGTCATACATTGTAATCATGGTTACAGTTATTATATTGCTCAGATTTTTATATGTTTATTTTTTGTTGCAATTCTTATCTGCTACATTTCTCAGTTTTGACATTTATTTCTTGAAGTATATTAAGCATAGTTATTTTAAAGTTGGGGCTTCAGACACAGTCTTTAATATACAGATTTCTTGTGCGTTATTTTTTTCTGTTGTTCCCTTTCTGTGTGTTCTCTCTTCTTTCATGCAGCTTTGTCCCCTCATGTGCCTAAATATTTTTGATTAAATGCTGGACATTACAAATGAAAAGCCTTTGAAATAATTCAAGGCCCATCTATCACCTCCAGATAGAATTTTTATTTTCATTTGGAAAGTAGCTAAGAACAATAGAAGTCTGAAATCATCCTAATCAAATTTCAGAGATTAAGGTGATTTGAAACTGAGATTTCGTTTCTGCAAGAACCAGTTGTCTTTTAGGTCACTTTTACTTTTAAAATGTGTACCTTGGGAAAGTCTTAAGCAAAAGTGTAAATGGTACTTATAATAAACATCCCCACTTGATGGTCCTGGACTCTTATTTATATACCCCTAGCCCATAAGATTTTAAAATATGCTGCTAAATCTGAGAAGTGGCACTTTCCTAGAATGAGAATTTCTTCTAGAAGTAGGACTCACAGGAGAAACCATCTTCACATGCTGGACTCACCTTTCTAGGTTTCAAAATATTTTTCTAGTTTTTGGACCTATAACTTTTCACAGTATTATTAGTTCTCTAGTGACATTAAGCAGATTTTTATAAATATAATCAGCTTTTCTATAAGGGTTCAGCGGGGAGGTTGGTTCAAATCACTCTTTATATATTTTTCTATTATTTCTGTATCTCTTGTCTTTGATTTCCTTCTCAATTTCAGCATGGCCTCTCCAAGTCTAAGATAAAAGTATTCTTTATATATAATGTAAATATAAATGAGGTTAAGTGAAAATTGTATAATTCATAGCACTTTGAAGAAAGTATTTTAATAATAATTCTTTCTCTGATATATTATTAGGTATTAAGTAACTGAAGAAATAAAAACAAAATTAAAAACTTTAACTACAGTGTCTTTTTGGCCTGTAATTAATGTATAGGTTTTCTACTTTTTATCATGGCTTTTTCTAACATGTTTTACTTGTGAGAAAAAAAATTGCAAATTTTGCATGCAAAGGGTAATAATTAAATGCACTATAGATTTCTGTCTAGATTTCTCACACAAATGAAATAAATTAGATCAGGGAAAGTAAAACCCAAAGTGTAATAGGCCTATTATACACAGTACTCTGTGCCCAAATTTATTTCCAAATTCAAGTAAAAATGATGACTTTTTCTATGGGTCTTAGAGTCACTACTATTCCATTGTCTTCTTCTCTAATGAATACCCTATTTCTAAAAGACTCCCTAATCTGAGAAGAGACTGAATATCATCATTTATGGCCTTTTGGCCAATATCTGGGTAAAGGTCCAATTGGATAGGCCCTCAGGTGACAATGGGTAGGGACAGAAACACATTTTGGGAATTCAGTCAAGGAATTCAGGGCCAAATCTAAGAAGATGAGGTTTATAAAAGAGAGTAGTGTGGTTGACTATTGTTCTCATTATTATGGAAAATAATTAACTTCATATAAAGTAGACAATTTATTTTGAAAAGTTGTATATGTTTCAAGTTTATCATTCATCAACGAAGTATATATTGATAGCATTTCTGACCAATGATAAAGATGAACATAGCTTTCAAATGCAAACTTAGACCTACAAAGGGAAGATGAGCAGCCTAAAAATCTTTAAGAAATAGCATATTCATTTCCTGGAATTTCTTTTTGTAACTCACTGTTTGTCAAGCCAAGAGCAAGGTAATGTTTAAGGGTGAATCTTCCTTGCTCTTAGTAGTGGAAAAAGCAGAAGCCCAGCAATGTATTAACAACAATGAACACCGTCAACTGAGGCTCATACACCTAAAAAATTAGCATCATTGAGTCATATTTTATTCATTTTGGTCTTTCTTTGAGGAAAAAACAATCACCATCTGCTTCTGCTTGCTCTTGCCTACTTCCTGTAAATATGGAAAGCATAGAAGTAGAGCTCCAAAATTCTCTAGACCTTGTTTGATTGCATTTAATAGGGTAATTGGGAGAAGAAGAAGGTGAGGATGTGATAGAACACTAGTGTATATCTCCACGTATTTTGTACTCTAATGGTGTATTTGTACATTTGTGTGTCTTTTATGCACATTAATCCATAAAAGTTACCGCCTATGTAACACTGATCATTACACCCTTCCCCTTTAGAATCCTCTGCCACGTGCACTTCACAAAATCAGTTTCATAACAAACCTGAAAAGAAAATATTGTCTACCTTGAAAATTAAATTTTCTAACACCCAAATGAAAGGCAGTGGCATATTAAGGAAAAGAAACTTTCAGACAGAGCCATAAATGTCTCTTCATAGATCCTAAATACTGTGGCAATATAACCACATTTAAAATATTCTTGGGCCTCAAACCTCTTTACTTTGTATACTTATTTTCCCAATTATGAATCACCAACAGTCAGTTTTTCCTTTTTTATTCCCTCTGAAAAAAATTTCAACTTCTTTTTTTTTCAGACAGTCTCTCTATATCACCCAGCTTGGAGTGCAGTGGCACGATCTCGGCTCACTGCCACCTCCAGCTCCCAGGTTCAAGCCATTCTCCTGCCTCAGCCTCCAGAGTAGCTACAGGTGAGTGCCACCATGGCCAGCTAATTTTTGTATTTTTTAGTAGAGATGGAGTTCTCACCATGTTGGCCAGGCTGGTCTTGAACTCCTGGCCTCAAGTCATCTGCCCTCCTCGACCTCCCAAAGTGTTGAGATTACAGGCGTGAGCCATCATCATGCCTGGCCAGTTTTCAACTTCTTAATGTTGGTGCTTAAATTACATAATTAAAAGTTTAGATAATTGATTAAATTTATGAATTTTAGAGTTATCCTAAAAATATATGTGCACATTACATGTTCTTGGCTATGTTTGATGTGTTAAGTGGCTGGGCTGACCTAAGTCCCAAGTGTTTTAATCAAACATGAATCTAAGTGCTGCTGTAAAGGGATTTTGTAGATGTAAAAGCTCTATAAACAGTTGACATTTTTTCAGTGACATTATCCTGAATGGGCCTCATTTATTCAATTAGAAGGCCTTAAAAGATGGCTCGGCCTCCCTTTGAGAGACAGAAATTGAATCTCACCCCTGGATGTCTCTCCTGCCCTTGCCTCTGTGGGGTTACATTCTGCTCATGATCCATCCTTCTTGTCTAATCTATTTACTACAAGAATACAAATTTTGGACTTGCCTAGACAGCATTCACAGTTGTTTAAAACAAGCCTTTATTCTGTCTCTGTTTCTGTCTCTTTTTCTCTCCTCTGGTGGTTCTGCTTTTCAGGTTGAACCCTGACTGAAAATTCCTGCAGTGCTTTTAATAAAAATCACCTGTATTGAGAACAAAAAAAAAATATTGAACTATAACTTAAACCCTAAGCTTCTCTAAAAAAAAAAAAAATGTAATGAAACTTTCTATTGAATTTCATCAAGAGAAAGCCAAGTCATTTTCTTTACTTCTTATATCAGTCCTGGTCAAGATTAATCACAGTGTTTTTTAAAAAAGGTCTATGGGAAAAATTATTTTCATATTGCACTCAGGCCTGCGTCTTCATAATGCAGTTTATTTCATTTTTCTTCTAGATTATGCTAAATGGGATTGAACTTATAAAACAAAGTAAAAGTTCTTCAAGGATTAATTTTCTGTTGGCTACAGAGTATTAATTGATATCTTTTGTCCCATTCCATAGTTATATAAATATATATGTGTCTCATAGTTTGTGAATTAAGCATATTCTAGCTAATTTACTATAAATTATAAGTAGAAAATTTTAATATTCCATGCAGTATCAATGTAACTTTGTTGTGGAATAAGATTAAGTTTAAAAGTTTTTGGAAAGAGGTTGATATGACAGTGGGTTTCTAGCTTGCAGCATAATGTTATACAGAAGTAGATTTCAGCTTCTGAGATTTTCTGACCTACCAATTCTCATTCCCAATGAAGCAAGTTTTGGCCTGAAAATCTTTTCTGTCACTCAGTCTGGTACTTTTGTGGACCATAAGAATATCTCACATACATAATGAATATTTTAATGAGCCTCTGATTCCAATCTTAGAAAATTGATTTTCTCTTCTAGTTTCATAATAGTATATATTGCCTAAAGGAATTTAACCCTGACAGTTCTCAGCTCAAAAGTCTTTAAGATGGAATGTTATGGTTTTATAAAGTAAATTAGGTTACTACTTCATAACTATATCAATTTCAAATAGTTATGTGTTAGATTTTTGAAACAATGAGTATCTAGAACCTATAATACATAGGATATTTTGTCAATGTATGATTTTGAATATAATATTTTACCAATTGTCAAAATAAAGTTTCATTTTGGGTTACTCCATATATTATGAAAATACACAGCCTCTTTCTTTGAAGAAAAATGCATTGCCTTAATCTTTAAAACACATTGCCAATAATTCATTTTAATGAACCTCTAAAAACTAATACAAGTTTTTTAAATGACCACCTGTGGGAGAGGGCATTTTTTAAAATTCTATTATGTTATTAGTTATATGAAAATTGTAATGCCATAGTATTCCACACATTTCCAGTTCCATTTAGAACAATATATCTATGTCATATCTCTATTTTTAAAGGATGAATTTGTCTGTATATAACAAAAAACCTAGGCAAAGAGTGTCATGAAGAAATAGCAACTTATTTGTCCTATATAATAATTGGAGAGATAGGAGTCTTGGACTAATGTGGCTATTTACTCACCTCCTCAGTAATTCAGGCTCTTTCTTTCTTTTCTGTCTCCCATCCACAGTGGGTAGACTTCTATGACTATACTTGCCAATTCATGGGAGCAAGAGTTCTGCTATTCATTTGTGTCTGTTCCAGGAAGAGAGAAAAAGAAAGTTTAAGGGGTATAAATATTTCCACATAGCAAGACTTTGCTTTTATTTTATTTTACTATTATTATTTTGATTTGGGAAGACACTTTATTCAGAGACTTCACCTGTATCTCATGAAACATTTTTATGTTTTGTGTACTCCCTAGTTAAAAATATGTTATTAGATGGAGTATTTAGTTTACTATTCCCAACATCAGGGAAAGTAAGTGGGAACAATTGGTAATAGGTGTTGAGTGTGTTTGTTTGTTTGTTTTTGGTCTTTGGTTTTTGGTTATTTTTTCTCCTGTGTAATAAACTACATCAGAACCTAGTGGTCAAAAACAACAATTTTATTTGATTCTTACATTTGGAAATCAAAAACTTGGGAAAAGCCGAACTGTTTGGTTTCTCTGTGATCTACAAGATATCAGCTAGGGCAGGTGGAAACAGATAAGAAGATTATTGATTAGAGCAGGTAAAACATCAGAGTTCTAGCAATCTCATAAGGTTGAAGAGACAAAATTTTGAGTTTGAGAATTTTAAGGAATACCAAACTTAGAGGTCCAAAATTCCAGAGAGAAAAGAGAGATAGAGAAATAAATATGGCAGTGCACATTTCTCCTAGATGGACATGCTAATTTCTTAAGCTCCTCAGTGTAAAGAGATAAAAAGGTAATCTCAAGGCCTCTGAAAAGTAAAGTTTGTATCAGTTTTATAGTGACAGGGGGACAAAAAACAAGGTATAGAATCTGCCAAAAAAGAAAGAACCTAGACTATTAAGTCTTGGTGGGGAGTTCTGATAAAATAAACTATAGAGGTTGGCATTAATCAGTAGTCTTATAAAAGCTGTACTCAACCTTAAGTTAGCTCAGTTCCTGCTCTGTATGCTTAGCAGATAATATACTCACTCTAGAGCAAAGTAACATTATCAAATATCTCAAAAATGTTTCATACACAATATCCAGCCATACTGGGTTGAATTGTTTCTCCCCAAAAGATAAGTTCAAGTCCTAAACTTGGTAACTATAAATATGACCTTATTTACAAATAAGGCATTTGCAGATGTAATCAAGCTAGAATGAGGTCACACTAAGTTAGTGTGTGTGATTGGTGTTCTTCTAAGAAGTGAGGAGAACATAGAGACACACACACACATAAGGAAGAAGCTATGTGATAATGGAATCAGAGGCTGGAGTGGTGCAGTTAAAAAATAAGGAATGACAAGGATTGCCAGTAGACATCAGCAGCTGGAAGAGACAAGGAAGGAAGAAGTCTTCCCCAGAGACTTAAGTGGAGACATAGCCCTGAAGAAAATTTGATGTTAGACGTCTAGCTTCCAGAACTGTGAGATAATAATTGCTTATTGATTTAAGCCACACAGTTTGTGTTAGTTTGTTACAGCAGCTTTAGGAAATGAATAAACAATCATTCAATTATATATGACTACAAATACTAAAAACTAGCTTTAGAAAAAGATCAAAAATAGAATCAGGCCAGTAAATGACAGAGTTATAATTACCAGAATAACCATAAAATATGTGTTCAATAAAATATATGACATTTTGGAAAGTTTTTAGTCAGAGAATTAAAGTTGATAAAAAGGTCACACGTAAAGTCCAGAATAAATATGTATATAATACATATTCTGCATCCAGAATACACACACACACAGACATGGACACACACACACACATTATTATGCAAATAACTAATTTTAACCACATATTGGAATCGAATGAGGAGAAAATCCATTACTTGTAGAAAGATCAGTGGAAAAGATTCAATCTGAACAATGGACTATTAAAGGACTAGTTCATTAATATTAAAAATATCTTAAAAGTTGTTTGTATAGGAGTCAATAAAAAGGTCTAACAGTTGTATAATTGGATTCCCACAAAAGTAGGATACAAAGAATGACAAAAAATTGAAAATATAATGTTTAATAATTTTCTAAAACCAATAAGAGAAATCTATCTACATCTTCAAGAGATTCTTCTAACATTGATAGGGTCAATAAAAGTAAAAATCATCCTAGATTTTCACAATGTAGAAAAATAAACATCACCAACAAAAGTAATATATTAAAAGATTCAGAGAATAAAGATACATTTTCTTATAAAGGGCAAAAATGAGAAAGAAGGCTGACTTTTTAATGAAAATAATGGAATTATATGCATATTGAAGTTCATAGCCCAAATGTATATATAAGTAAAGAATTGTTGAATGATAGAGCTTTAGGTATCCATTTTACAAATTTATAAAGAGCTTATTTAAAAACAGAATATCAATAAGAAAGTAAAAGAAAGGCAATAATAATGATAAAAAGAGAAAGCAGTAAAAGTTATAATAAATACACAATAGAGAGAATCAATGAAACCAGTTATTTTTGAAAGGGGAGAGGAAAGATTAATGAAATTGAAAACTTATGGCAAAATTAGTCAATAAGGAGAAAAGAAAATAGGTGAAAATTTTAAAAAGGAGAAATAGCACAGATTCTATAGATGTTAGAAGTTTATAAGATGATATTATGAATAATTATGGCCAATAAATTAAAAATGCTTCTGGAAGATAAAATAACCAAAGTCAATGACCTTGGAGCAGGCAAAGATTATTTTCTTTTTTTTCTTTTTCTTTCTTTTATTTATTTATTTATTTATTTTTGAGACGGAGTCTCACTCTGTCGCCCAGGCTGGAGTGCAATGGCACGATCTCTGCTCACTGCAAGCTCCGCCTCCCGGGTTCACGCCATTCTCCAGCCTCAGCCTCCGGAGTAGCTGGGACTACAGGTGCCCGCCACCATGCCCGGCTAATTTTTTGTATTTTTAGTAGAGACGGGGTTTCACTGTGTTAGCCAGGATGTTCTCGACCTCCTGGCCTCATGATCCGCCAGCCTCAGCCTCCCAAAGTGCTGGGATTACAGGTGTGAGCCACCTCACCCAGCCCAGTTGTTTTCATACTGGTCTAATGTAAAGGATAACATAGAACAACTGGACTGTGTTAAAGAATTTCCGTTCATTAAAAGCCACACCGTTACAATTATGCAAATAAGTCATAGAATAGAGAGGAATATTTGCAATTTTTATGTCTGATTAAGAACCAGTGTTAAGAATAGAGAATTTTCCACAAATCAATAAAAATGACAGAAAGATCAAGTTTTTAAAATGGGCAAAACCCTGAGTGTCTGTTTACAAAAGAGAGTGTACATATGGTCAGTAAATGTATATGAAAGCTGCTTGACCTTATTGGTAGTTAGGAAAATCCAAACCAATATCTCAACTTGATACTACTAATAAGATGACTACTACAATAAAGAAAGGAAAAAGACTGACAATGAAGACTGAACAGTGTTAAGGACATGGAGCAATTGGAATGCTCAAACAATGCTTGTTACTCTCATCCACAGCACTTTGGGAATCTTTGTCATATACTCAAACAACAAATTCCATTGTTAGGCAAATACCCATCAGAATAGTTTAACAAATGATACGTACAAAGATGTTTATAGCAATGTTATTCATAATAAACAAAAACTCTCAACAAATATTCATCAACATTTGAACAGAGAAATACAGTACAACAAAACACCATGAGAATGAATGAACAATTGCTATACTCACAAGTTTCAATCTTACAAACACAATGTTGAATGGATGAAGATAGACACACATATATATTGAACAACTGTCTTTATAGAAAAAAATAAAAAAAAGACAAACAACAAATATCTAGTGTTAGAAGTCAAGATAATTATTTTTTTGTATAGGGCTTAATTATGAGGAGGGGTAAAAGTTGGAGTTCTGAGGCACAGATAATATTCTATTTCTTGTTCTGTGTATCTAGCACATGTTTGCTTTCATTTTATTAATATTTATTGTTTGTGCACTTTCCTGCATGTATGCATGCATGTATTTAGCTCCATAAAAAGTTTATTTAAAAGTAATATGGAAGTAATGTTGATTAACAGCCACAATGGCCAAGACATTATAAAGTAGGAACTGGAGAATAAATCTCCTGGACTGTAGATTTGGTTAAAAGCAGACACTTTAGAGTCAGCTTGTGCTTGAGTCTTAGCAGTGAAACGTCTGTGACCTTTGAAAAATTACTTAACATCTCTGAGCATTCAATCAATCGTGTTATTTAAAACAGAAATGATAATAGTTGTCTGTGGCAAAAATTTTAATCCATTTTTTCCTTCTTCCATAGTAGAATTTACATTGTGTTAAATATGACAACGTCTCTATCTTTTAAAACAGGCAAACAAACAAACAAAAAAACCCTGTTTTTCATTGCGTATCATTAAAAACCTTTCTTATTTATTGTTTACAGCCAGTGTCAGTAACTATGTTAAATTCTGAGATACTAAATTGAATAATTCATGAATCTTTCTTGTAAAGAACTTGCAACATTTTAGGGAGATGCAAGAAAGCCTCTAAGTCTCATTTGAAGGTATAAGCTCCATGACAACAGAAATCAAGCTTGTCTTTTTCATTCGTTTAGTCTAATGGCCTCTTATGAAAACATTTATTGTACTCAACAATACTCAATAAATATTTTGTGGAATGAATGAATGAACAGATGAGAGAATTAAAATTGCTGTGGCAGAAGACCTCACATGCTATCGTGGAAGAATGAAGCAAATTGTGAGCACCTATATCTAGGAGGGTTAAAAGATTCTCTACATATGAAGAAAATTTTGGCTTAAAGCTTAAATTGGTAGGTATTCATCATCCTGTTTTGTGAGAGAAAACTGAGGGAAGATTAGCAAAGAAAGAGAAAACGTCTAAGTAAAAGCTACATCATCAACAAAAGCACTGAAATCTTTTTCACCCGAAGAACAGAAAATCAGAGCAAGTTTAAAATAAAGTAATGAAAGAAGCAGTGTTTCTCTGATACACTAAATCCTCATTAAGTTCTCCCTATAATTATAATGCACTAGTTTGCCAGTTTGGGTGACTATCTTGGTCTTCTATCCTGGGTAATCTCTCAAGACCAGTTGCCTTCCAGATTTAAAAGCTAGTTTACCTCGTTCCTTATCCCTCCTGGGATCTATAATATAATGTGGTTGAATAACTAATCTGATCAATAGATTTAAATCACAGCAATAACAGCTTAACATTTTAAATTTATGAGATACTTTTTCAAATGCATTACTCAAAAAAAATGGATAACTTGAGGATTTTACCCTCCATGGAAGATATTTTGGCATATGCAGGACTCTTTCTAGCATGACTTTGCTTTAAGATTTAGCTTTTCTGCTACTTCCTTTGTTGCACCTTGTCTGACAGGCAGGCCCAGACGTTATCCTTGACACGAGGAATAATCTTTGGTGGAACAGTTTTGCACATGACTGCTTGTCTGTGCTTCCCTTGGTCTATGAGCTCATTGAGGCCAATCATTTTATTTCCATTTTTTGTAGCGTTTGTGCCCAACAGTGTTCTTAGCAATCAGAAGTCAGTCAACAAATATTTGTTGAATGAATGAATATGTACAAAATGGGCATTACCTGATGACAATCTATGGTTTATATTGACTTGTCCAGGTGACTTTACCTGGTGGCAATGTATGGTTTCCTTAGATATACTGTTTACTTTAAATATACATGGGCTTCTTCTAAAGTTGAGCTTTTTGACTAAAGAGTTGAGTTTTCAGTGTTAAATCATTTTTTTAGGTAGGTTTTAATTTTTGTTGTTAATTTCTGGTTGTGATTCCAGCTCACCATCCAACTTGCCTGTGGTACCAGCTGATCCACTGTGTGGACTCAGGCCTCAGGCAGCAAGGGGTGTCTTTATTAAGAAGTGACCCAGGTTGGAAGATAATTTTCCTGGTGAATCCCTTTATCAACAAACTCAGAGACTCCTTGTGACCACATGTCCCAAAGGAGACCCTTCTATTTCCCGGCAGCATCAGGATGTCATTGTTGAGAACAGATATGGTAAATATGCCATTGCAGTAACAATAATATTAATAATGAATACATTGCTAAATATTCATAACAAGTACATTATTGAATCAGGCATTGTTGCTTGGTTTCTAAAGTCTATTTCATCTCTTAGTCTTTATACCAATCTTATAGTTTAGGTGAGATTGACCTTCCCTTACTGCAAGGAAAGGTCTGATTGGCATAATGTATAAAATACAATCTCATTCTCCTTAGCAAACGTAGCAAACAGCTCCATGGAACCATTCATCATATTATGACAATCTTCTGGGTCACAGCTATGGGTTTGTATCAGTAGAGACAAAAATGATTCCATCTTGGATGCTAATCTGCCATACTGACTTCTGATCAGCCCCAGTCTCATGAATACCCACTGGTTTCTACATTAGTTCTTGTCCTTTGTGTAAGAACAAAGCAACCTTGATGTTATCACACAAATTATAGGCTATGACATACATAGCATTCTTGTCTGTTCTGGAGGATGCCTTTAGTTGTCTTGCTGGAGAACGCATGCCTCTTCTCTATGGTAGATAAGTCTCAAGTCTAGGGAGTCACCGGGCAGAGATCTGCTTGTCTGGTGGCTGCCCAAGACCACACTTCCATCGTTAAGTTCTCTTAATAAATCACCCAATAATGACAAACTAGGTTTGTCTGCCTCCTTCTTTGGTTTGGCTCCTTCAGCATTTGGGGGTCACCTTGCATATATGGCCCTTTCATGGAGCAGTACTATAGAAGAAACATCTGATAATTTAAAGCACAATTGACAGATTTTTAACTTTATTCCTGCCACCATCAGTACGATTTGTTAAATACATGTGCAGCAAAATGAAAACTTTTCTATAGTAAGGAGTGTGAATTTGCTGAAAGTCACCTGCCTTTATTCTTACTGAATGTGAATTACCCTTCTGTATGTGGTATTATGCATTCTCAATGGGGGTGATCTTGTCTTCAGTGGAGTAAAAATTGGTTCTTATGGGAATAAGAAAAAAAAAAAAACTTAGACATTACAACGACGTGTGGGCCCCAAATGATATTTCACACACAACATATCTGTGGGTAACACATTTTAGGGGAAAGGGTAATTAGGGGAAAAAATCTTTAAAAGATACTTAGAAGAGTGATAATGAAAAAAAAAAGAAAGGTGTGAGAAACACATCTATAGATCATAAATGGCAAAATACAAATTGACTACTGGATTGTGTTTGTGTCTCTTCCTTATTCCCCCACCCTACTTCTCATTTTTAGGTGGTATGTGCAAGCTAATTTTATCAATAGTTCTAACAATCCTCTAACTAGGAAGTCAGATCTACACAAGATAAGTTGTAAGACTACAATTTATCTTGCAGCTAGTTACATGTATCTCTGAAGTGATTCTGGATTCTGTGGTGGACATGGCAGCCAGGAGCAATTCTCCCTGAAAAGAGAGCTGTTGTAGAGAATGCAGTGCTAGCTGAACCCAGGTGTTGGCTGGGCGGGCTCCGCAGGGGATGAGAGGAAAGAATATCTATATCACAGCCCCATTCAAGTGGCTTAAGTCACTGCCAGAAACGTCAGAACAAGAAGTAAGCAGGAAGGATAAATCTGGTTCTTTCCCAGGGTTCTTTATCTCAGTAAGTGACACTGTTATGAGCTGGACAGAAGGACACCAGTCCTTGATTTCTTCATCACTCTTCCATCATCAGCTCCTGATTATTTTAGCTTCTAAATGTCTCTTGATTTTTTTCTACTTTTTCTATCCTTAACATCACCACTTCCCTTGGTCAGGTTCATTTTTCATCTTGGCTACTATGATTGCCTCCTAACGTGCATCTCTCTCTATTTTTGCAATTCCCCTTTCCCCATCCATTTTTGCACTGCAGCTAAAGTTTAAACATAAATCATGACTTGGTTACTGATCTTCTTTAAAACCCTTAAATAGCTTCTCACTCTTATTAGTATAAAAATTCAAATCCTCTGTATTAGTTATTTTAGTGTAATGAATTTCCTCAATACCCAGAAGCTTAATAAAACAACACTCATTTATTTCCTACAGTTTCTGTGAGCCAGAAATGTGGCTTAGGGTCTGTAACTGCTATCAATGTTTTGGCCAGCACTTCAGTCTTCTTAAGGCTTTCCAGGGAAGAAGTTGCTTCCAACTTCGAGCATGCGGCTGTTGTCAGTCTTCAAGTTCTAAGTGGCTTTTGAATAGAGATATCAGTTCTTTGATACATAGCAGTTGGCTTGAGACAAAGTGACAGGGACAGAGTAAAATGGAAATCACAGTTTTGTAAACTAATCTTCTAAATGACTTGATATCACTTTTATAATCTTATAATTGGATCATGAGCCCAGACTCAATGGCGTGAATACCAGGTGGCAGGAACCATTGGCAGCCTCTTAGAGGCTTCCTTTCACACTGCCCATCATGAACCTCCACTTCAGGCCGCAATTCTCCTCTGTGCACTTAAAATATACCTCCCCATACTCTCTCCACACCTGCCTTTGGCACTCTTTCAGTCCCTGCTGTTCTCCAAGCTTTCTGCCACTGTGTCGTTCATATTTTCACCTTTTCCTGAGAAGCCCTTCTTTTTCCTCTTTGTTTATGTAACTTTTATTTTATTTTATTTTATTTTACTTTATTTAAGTTCTGGGATACATGTGCAGAACGTTCAGGTTTCTTACATAGATATACATATGCCATGGTCGTTTGCTGCACCTATCAACCTGTCATCTAGTTATTATTATTTTTTTTTTATTTAGCCCCGCATGCATTAGGTATTTGTCCTAAAGCTCTCACTCCCCTTTCCCCCCACCCCGCAACAGGCCCCACTGTGTGATGTTCCCCTCCCTGTGTCCATGCGTTCTCATTGTTCAGCTCCCACGTATGAGTGAGAACATGTGGTGTTTGGTTTTCTGTTCCTGGGTTAGTTTGCTGAGAATGATGGCTTCCAGCTTCATCCATGTCCCTGCAAAGGACATAAACTCATTCTATTTTATGGACGCATAGTATTCCATGGTGTAGATGTGCCACATTTTCTTTATCCAGTCTATCATTGATGGTCATTTGGGTTGGTTCCAAGTCTTTTCTGTTATAAATGATACGACAGTAAACACACGTGTGCATGTGTCTTTATAGTAGAATGATTTATAATCCTTTGGGTACTACCTAGGGATGGGATTCCTGAGTCAAATGGTATTTCTTGTTCTAGGTCCCTGAGGAATCGCCACACTGTCTTCCACAATGGTTGAACTAATTTACACTCCCACCAACATTGTAAAAGCACTCCTATTTCTCCATAGCCTTGCCAGCATCTGTTGTTTCCTGGTTTAGATTTTACATTTATTTCATTGTTTCCTATTTTTAGAGAAAAAATATCCCACCTTAGGTCCCATGAGTAGGGTTGCCAGATAAAATGCAGGATGCTCAGTTAAATTTGCACTTCAGATAATGCACGAATAATTTTTTTAGTCTAAGAATGTCCCAAATATTGCAGGAGACACACGTATACTAAAAATTATTTACTTTTTTAATCTGGATTTTAATTGTGCATTCTGTATTTTTCTTTGCTAAATTTGGCAACCTTACTTCTGAGAAGCATAATAAATTTCCCTGTTCCTGGTCAGTGTCTGTCCTAACTAGCTGCAAGATAAATTACAGTCTTACAACTTATCTTGTATTGATCTGACTTCCCAGTTAGAGGACTGTTTGAAGTATTGATAAACTTAGCTTGCATATACCACCTAAAAACGATAGGGTGGAGAAACAAAGAAAAGACACAAACACGATCTAGTAGTGAATTTGTCCAAAAATATTCATTGGATCCATGAGTGATAGTAATTTTTATTCTGGTAGGTTCTCAGAGGAAATGAATTATATAATCAGGAATGCAATATTTCTTAGTTGCTTAATAACTCCGGACCATTTAGAAAGATTCACGTTCCATACTTTTAGGCAGGTTTTGCTCTTCAATGAGCTGACAGAAACTATTCTGAGTGAAATTTTAATTTGTGTCCAATTTCTCTTCATTCAGCAAATCCCAGCATTATCACTCATTATCCAATACAGAAAGCAACTTCTTTCAAAGTTATTTGAGAGACAAAATTGTAAAAAGGAAAGCTTGGTAATTATGAGCAAACAACATAAACACTTTGAGCCTCAGTTATTTTTTCATCAAAGTGACAGGGAGAATAGGGTTGATGTGAGGATTAAATGGGTCAATGAGCAAACAGTAAGAAACATACCTGGCACTTAAAAGGTAGTTAATGACTCTTCCCTTAAGCCCTTTTTATTTCCGTATCATGTATGTATTTTAAATTAGCTAAGACAAAGTATATTGACGGTGAAAATAGAAAGGCTCTAAAATTTAGGGACTACTTCAGAAGCAAAGAACATGTATTATTGTACATTTCAAATCTATTTAGGGAATTAGCCAAACCACTCTTCAGAAAGGTAGCTGAAATTTAAATTTAATGGTTTTTTTTGTTGTTGTTGTTGTTGTGTTTTACTCTTCTTTTTTAAAAAAGAGAATTGAAGTATATATAAAAATGTTGCTTAAAAATGGGTGTATAGAATCTAAAACATGTTCTATGTAATGATTTAAATCTTTAGCTCTGTCAAGAAATAATGAGCTTTAATAATGTCAGATTAGGGCAGGAAGAATCAGAAGGATCACCGAGCAAGGGTAGCCAGGTTTGCAGCACACTCCCTCCCCATTCAAGCTGCATCATTTAATTACTGGTTCAATGCAAGGTTAATAATTAGTACCAACTGTCACATTCACTTAAGACTTTTCTGAGAAAATATTAACAACTCACTGACATTGTAGAGCTTGGGATTTCTATCAAGTAAGAGTGCCAGGGCAGGAAGCTTATGTGGGGGAATCCATTATACAGTATGCAGGCAAATGTAGATTTACAGCAGCAGTTTAGCCAGTTTTGCTAGTATAAATAATATTTAAAACCTCATAGAAATCTGTAATTTCTCATATTTTATGCTTCCTAATGGAATTTTGGTGGGAATAATACAGGTTAGGAAGACTGTCTGTCAAGAGAGCCACTGTGTACTATCATTGAAGATTAGATTTAGATGAATAATTTTAAAAAAGAATTAAAAATTATTTTTATAAACATTCTGAATAACTGTAACAAAATACATTAGCCAAGGTTTGCTGTTATGCTAGAGGGAAAAGTATTTTTTTGAGGAATATATCTATAATATGATCTATCCAAAATGACGTGCCTTGTTTCATAGGAAGAGGTAATCTTGACTGTACAAATTTCAAGCTGTTTAAATAATTGGAGACATGACAACTATTTTAAAAATCTTTCTTTTGATGTTTGACAGAAAAAACTCAACCTTTCTCTTCACATATTGAAGATAATTTAAATGTACTGATTCAAGAAGCTACTAATGCCCAAATATGTCTTTATTCTGTTTATGAGGATATAGAAGGACTAAAAGCCCAAATTGGATAATAAAATAGACATTCAGTTTAAAGGATATGTGAATCATATTATATAATGTTTACCAAGATTTTTAAAAATAATATGTAACATTTCATTTGTGAAGCTAATGCTATAAAATGTTGGACATTCAATAGCAGTTAATTTATTTTTCTATTCAAAGTTTCATTTTTAAAAAATGCATATTTTACATCTTTTTTCCTTAAAAAATATTTGCACTTTAGAAAAGAGGTTAGATCTGTCTGCTTCTTACCCGTAGGTCAAAAGGTGACTTTATTAACATTTTACTGTTGACAATTACTATTACTTCAATAGTTTGGAGTCCTTAGTTGTCTTGTCTGTGTTGGGTTGTGGTTGCTGCAATGAACTATTAATGGCTATCACTGAGCACAGAAACACAAAGATACATCCGAGTGAATTCATTTGATTCCAGGCATACTGCTCTGTTCCTGTGTGGCAGCAATCCTAGGCACGTGGGGTAGTCAAAGTCGATTATCCCTGCCAGAATTGTTACTCCTTCAGTTGGCCCCCAATACACCAGCAAGAGAATACTAAAATGATCAGATGTCACTCATAGCTTTCAGTTAACCTGATCTAACAGAAGCTTTCTCGACCTGTAAACCCAGAACCTTTAACTGGTAGAGTTTAAGATTGTGGACTGAGAAACAAAAGTTCATAATTGAGTTCCCAGATGGGTAGTGATAGAACCCAGATATGCTGTCACTCTTTTGTTCCTGACCTACATATTCTAGGTATCAGGAATACCATACTTTATATCATCCATTTGGGTCATTTCATATAAACTGTTGGGATTCAGAAAACAATACCCCAAATTAAAGGCCTCAGCATCAGCCTGAGAAGCAAAGTTTTTCTCTAACCTTCTCAGTCCCATTCTCCCTTGAAGCTGGCTATAGAAACTAGAATCCCTCTTCCCCAAGGTGGGTCATAGAAACCAGAACTCTTTTCCTGAAAGACAGCCATAGAACCTAAAAATATCCTGAGTAAAAACTGGCTATAAATAAACTCTCTGATCTACCTTATTTGATTGCAGATGAACATAAGACCCCCATTCCAGGAAGGTCCCTGCCCCACACTGAGAAGGAAAGAATGCATGCTCAGAGAGACCAAGAAGACTCTAAACTGACAGGCCTTACTGCGTTTCCTCACTCAGTCTATTAACATTAGATCATGTGCTCTTCTCCAATCATATTTCTACATAGCTGTTCATACTTTGTTGAACCTAAGCATAAAAATGGACAATTTCCCCTATATCTTTGGGTCTCAATTCTGAAGGCATTCGTGTATATGCTTTAAACAAATTCATATGCCTTTTCTCCTATTAATCAATCTGTCTCATGTCAGTGAACTTCAGCGAACCTCCAGGAGGCCAACAGCCTTGGCCCCTACAAACCTCATGGAGAATAGAATATTCATCTTCTCAGGTTACCATAGCTAAATGCTATAGCCTGAGTGCTTATGGAACAGAAATTTATTTCTTATAGTTCTAGAAGCTGGGAAGCCTAAAGTCATATAAACCTGATAGCCAATTTTCTTTCTAGTGAGGAACAGAACTGACTATCAATTCTGTTCCTAGTGAGCCAAAGATGTTATTCAAGCTTATTGAAATAGGTGGGGCCATAACCTAGCCTGGAACAGACTAGGCTAGTGAGGAACAGAATTGGCTGTCAAGTTGTCTGTTTCCTTCCTGGCTTGCAGATGGCCACCTTCTAGCTGTGTCCTCACGTGATAGAACAAGAATGAGCTCTCTTGTGTATTTTCTTACAAAGATTCTAATCCTATCAGATTAAAACCCTACCATTATGACCTCATTTAACCTTAACTGCTTTTTTAAAGGCCGTTTTCCAAATATAGTCACATTAAGAGTTTGAGGTTTCAAAATATGAATTTTGGGGGCACAAAATTCAGTTCATAGTAATAGCATCCTCAATTCAGAAGATATTTTCCATGAGGTGGCACCTTAGCTGCGCTGAATTGGCTTAGGACTGGTGCCAGCTGACATCCAAGGTCAGGTCATCCATCCACCTGCTAGTTGAGAGCCTCCTCTTAGGTGGATGCCCTCTGGCTGGCATTAATGTAAGCTCTATTCACTTGATGCCCATTCCAACAAGGACAACCAGAGGGCATTTTCCAAGAGTTTTTTAATCTTCTAGATGTTTCTCCCAGCCCCTTGACCAAGCAGCCAAGCGATTCACTACTGCTCAGTAAGTAATGTGCATCCATAAGTTGACTAACTCTTCCTTGGTATGAAATGAACAACCTCATGTACTACTTGCAGCTCTTCTCACCAGAATTCTCATTCAGAATGGTCAGCCACTACAGTGAGGGCTGCAATTGATGGGGGTCCAATTTTAACCACAATCAACATATCCCATCAACCACTTTGTGAAGCTGGCCTGAGTTATCTCGTATTCTGTCAGTTGGCCAGAGGTGTGAGTTGAAGGAGGACCATCAGTGCAATAGAAGTGATGACAGAAGGGATAGGTACCTGAGCTACCTGCTCATGTCATTTACCTCTTCTTTCTCATTTTTCCTAAGCCCACTTCAAATAACCATTTACATTTGACAGTAGAATGCTGATGTGCTTGCTTGACATTGTCCTTGATGGATCTGTAATGCACAACTCATAATAACAATTACTTGCAGTAACTATCACTCGGCCTCTATTTGAGCCAAGTAGCACACTAACAGAGTGTGTGTGTGTGTTTGTGTGTATGTGTGAGTGTGTGTGTGAGATAAAGAGAGAGAGACAGAGAGAGAAAAAGGGACTAGTTCTCTGACACAGAATGATATGGCCATAAATGTCTGTACTGCAGCTTTCTGAGGGAGCTTGTTAAAGAATCTGCACAGCATTTTTACCAATTTGTATATTTCTAGCATTATTTTGATCTGTTTCGTTATATGGCCAAAGAGGTAGGGAAGCTCACACTGCAGCCCAGGCCTGCTGTAAAGTCCTCTCTTAATCTAGGCCACACTCAAAATGACTGTGAACATATCAGTTCACAGTCATTTTGAGTGTGGTCTATATTAAGATACATTGAAGCAGTATTTTCGTTTTACTTCTGAAATAAAAACGGCCCACCTGGTGCTGTACTTCTTTCTCAGGTAGGGGATGCACAGAGCAACATTTGTCCTCTAGCTTAGAGGAGATGCTCGGGAGTATTACAAATCACTGGATTCCTTAAAATGTACTAGTGTTGTAGGCTCCTGAGTCCTTTCATTGTTTATCTATCAAGTTCGCCATGTGTGTATCTTATTAGAGAACCTAAGGTTCTGGCCACCTCCTGTTCACTTTGTCTAATTAGGCCAATTTTCTTTGATATAGTAAAATACGGTGATGCTATCAGGAAGGTCAAAATGACCATGATCCTTACAGACTATCTGACAATAAAGGGCAAGAGAGTTAATTTATCCCTGTGGGAAAAAAAGGCAGGGGGGAATGTTGTCTTTAAGAGGTAAAAATGACCTGATTTTAGCCCTTCGTGCTAAGAGGATTGAGAGAAATGTCATTAACAAATCCAAAGCCTTATACCAATTTCAGAAGTTGTGGTAATAGCAGGGAGGAGCTGCAAATGAGGCTAACTAAGAGTGGTCCACTATGAATTACAATGATCCATCTTTTGGTGGTTGTTGTTAACTGAGATTAGACTGGTGAACTGAAAGATTGAAAGAGGAAATACTGGAGACTATTATCCTTAAATTTTTCAAATATTTGATGGTGGCATTAATACATGAACTTCCTCCTCAAATGAGATATTGCTCCCAATATAAACTCCTGGATGGGAATGTGGGGTGGGCTGTTTCCTTGGCTTTCATATTTCCCCTTCTACAATAATGGCTCTTACTTTACAGGTCAGAGAAACAACATGAAAGTTCTGCCAGCTGGTAAATATATTCAACCCAAATAAACTAATCAGGAAGCATATTAGTACTTATAAGTATAGCTTGAGTCCGTGGATGCACTGTATCTACAGTGAGATGGACTTGGGCCACCTCCTCATTCATTCCTTGACCTCCATTATCCCCCTTTAACTTGAGAACCCTGATGACATTTTAGGACTCTGGTTTCCGCTCATACATTATATAAAAAGTTCTTCAAAATGTCTGTATTTCCTCATTTCCTCAGTGCACAGCTCCCTGAAGAAGTGGCTGCAGGTCCTTTGAGGCATGATCAAAGTATTTTTGACCATATATTTATGGTATTGAAGGATCTTTCCTCAAGATGACCTTGTCTTCCTGTCAGTCAGTATATTATGGTCATGTGAACTAATTTGAGATCTGAAAATTGAGATAAGGATATATATTTTGCATTGTAGTGGATGAAAGTTTGCAAAGTCTCACTTATTCTTATTTCTTATACAAATTGTGGAAACCTCTGCTTGACTGTCATATCCCTTGTGTTCAGTACAGCCACTTTAATTGTGGTAGGAGATTCAGACATCTTTATTGTCACTTTACTATACCCATTAAGTTATTTGCATTCTTTGCTTCTGACAATAAGTATTGCCACTGGCCTCTAACATTCTAGATTCTTGTTATTCACATTGATATGGGGCAGGTCTACAACAGGGTCTCTAACTCTCAATGCTCTTTTCCAAGGACACCTACCATTGAGCTTCTCAAACATTTTGATAACATCCTCATTAGGAAATTTTACACTGCCTTAGTGAAAGGATGGATTCTAGGACCTCCTGAGAAACGAGGGTGAGATCTCAGGTCTTATAGTAAATTTATTAATGCATATAATAAATGTACATGTAGTAAATCTATTAATACATATAGTAAATTTATTAATACATCCCTATAAGCTTTCTGACTCTTACTGACACACAGTATATGTGTGCGTATATATATATACACATATATACACACAGACTAATTATATGTATATTAAACATATATATTATACTAATGTATAATTATCAATATACACACAACATATATATATATACACTAATTCCAAAGCAAGAATTGAACTTCATCACAAGCGCCAAGGCATACCTTGAGTTATTGGCCTAACTCAAGGCAAACCAGAGTTATTGGCCTAAAAGCAATATCCTTACTCCTTTGCAGATTACCACTCACTTGTACCTTATCACAGTTAATTGTAGGTGAAGTTTTAGTAATGATGATGCTAGAAACGAAGTTTATACTGACTTCAGATTTCTTGGCAAACTCCAAAAGCCCATCTGATCATATGCTTTCCAGAGTAGCTCTAACTACTCAACTTCTTAATCTGAATACCTTAGAAAAGAAGACTGGATGTGAAAATTTATGAGCCAACATTTTATTAGGGAGTGGGATCCTAGGGGAAGTCATCTGAGGCAATCAAGGAGGGAAGAAAATACATGAAAATGTATGACCAAGTTTCATGAAAAATTAAAATTTCCAGCCTAAATGGATGTCTTCAGAGAGCCTGAAAAAAAATTACTGCATCTCTGAACCATGGCTTGTGAGCAGGATGAGAGAGCAGAAGAATTCATCCAACATCTCTTGCTCCTGGTGTAAGTTCACTGAGTAAGGACAGCGGCAGTACAGAGCATCAGCAGAAACACGGGACACAGGGTGGAAGGTGAGGTATGGATGTGGAGCAGGGATGGAGATACCAGAGTCTGGTACCAAAGACCCTGGTAATACAGGCTTCAGCCACAAACCGGCAATGCACTGAGCTATGATGTGCATAAGCTAGAAACCTTACATACACATTTATGAATTTACTTCAGTTTTTATTCAAATTAAAGTCTTATAGGAAATATTACACACATTATAAAATTAATTACTAGTCATTAATTTAGTACCTAATGGCCATCAAATATTAGGAGGCAACTTCTATATAAGAGACAGAGGTGAGCAAAAGGACAATGACAAGCACATAAATAAGGGTTATTTGGGGTAAAAAAATATATAGCAGAAAGAAAAATGACTGGAAAGACTATAACACATGTAGGTAAAGGACAAAGGTAGAGAATGGTTAGTAACTTACTCTGTGCATTTGTACTAATACCCAGCAAGACCCATTGTTTGTACATCACAGCTTGCCAACAGTGCTGGTTCAGCCACTATTTGGAGTGAACATGTAATAGTTTTTATAACTATTATTTCATGTATGAAATACGAAACTTGTAAAAATAATTAATGTGAATTATCTGCAGGATATCATCTTTGTTCTCAGTCTTAGAGACTTCAAATAATAGAAAAACAGCATTTAGAGTCTATCTGCCAACATTTTCCTACTCACTATAACAATGGTGTCTACTAAAGCAGAATATATAAATAAGAATAATATTTTCATTTTAGAATAGAAATTAAATAGTTAATTACTATTATTTACTGAATATATCCAGTATGTGACTTTGTGTGACAGAGAAGGCCTTAAAATGTTTAAGGTGAAGGTTTAATACATGTATAGAAACTACTTGAAAGCTCATGCAATATGCCGTTGAGCACAAATGATGCAGTATTTCTAATCTTGGCAACTGCAATCAGATCCCAATTAAACAAAATGAAATGTTCATGGGTAAAATACAAATGACTTAAAATTTTAAATACAAAACTAATTTCAACTCGAACGCCTACGTATTTCTACAGAGGCCTTATAGCAGTTTATAGATGAAAAAGCGTTTTGGCTCCTTCTAGCCCTCCAAATAATGAATGTTTGAATTGGGTTTAAAGTATATGCACCTTATAGAATACGAATTCTGTCTTTTAGCATGCTGAACAAATACAACCTTGAGACTTAATATGCTTCTCTTTGTGTGTATGTTTTGAGTATGAAGAAAAAGATGAGAATTTACCTGGAACTTTTTTACTGGAACTTTTCCCGCTAGATTTAAGACAATATCTGTCAATCACATGCCAAAAGCACTTTATAAGCAGATTAAAGAAAAGGAGCTAGCTTCTGAATTATTTAGTCCCTGTCACTCTGCATCTGACAGTATCTTTATAGTCCCCCACGTTGTCTAATTTGTGCATATGGAAGTTAGTGGGTCCTCAGATATTAGAAGACGATAGACCAGAAAGAATATATGCTTCCCACACAACTGTGTTGGGAACTTAAGCAAAAGAACAGAAGAATGTATTCTTTTCTCATTTCTAGAGTCTCACTTGGATGTGTTTCACTCTGTGTCAAGCAATTCAATCCCACCTTAACACTTCAGTGCTTACTGGTAGAGCTAACATTTGACAAAAAGATTGGCCGAGCTGCCAACCCCTGTGATAAATTTCTGTTAGGCTTTATAGTACCAAGAGCGTCACGTACAGTCTCCCTCTGAAATAACACAAATGGCAGCATGTGGTGGGGCAGTCAGACTTCCAGGCATTCTTGCTGAGTCTGGGCATCCACCAGCTGTCGTGTTCCACAGGAAGCTTGATTGATGGTGGCTTCCCTTGTCTAAACACATTCCTTACACAGAAAATCTCCAGCCTTAAAACTCACATCCTACTAGTCTATATAGGACCGTTCAGACAAGCGTAAATCCATATTTCAAGTTATGCCTTAGGGTAAGTTTTGACTTATTATTAACTCCTTCAGTTCTATTAAGGCAGAAAATAAAATAATTGAAAAGTCATTTAGAAGAAAGATCTGTTGCTTTTACACCAGTAAATACTTTGGGCCCCATATAATTGAACAATCATAAATGTATTACCATTTGATGTCAGAATATTAATCCATAACACAATTACCCATATACCTCCTAACATCTTTGCCCTAGTAAGAAAACATACATGTAAAATTGAGTCAATATATTAATCTTTTTATTGCCAATGTTAGAACAAACTATCTCTGTGCACTACAAATACACATGGGATCAACTTTATTTTCTCCAATCTTCTCAATAAAGTTCAGCCATCAGAGAGCTATTTGCTCTTAAACACCCATTTTACATTGCCAAAGACATCTCTTCCTCTTTCACAAGCTGTCTGAGGTGTTGTTCCTGTCAATGGCAGATTCTTTTCCACTTTGAAGTGTTTTATAGCTAATAATAAGCTACCAAATTCCATAAGTCATCAAAATGATAAAAACTGAAGCCTAAGAGAAATCTCAAGTTCTCTGTTAGGGAAGGTGGTGACCCACACATACGACACTAGCATTCACAGATTTTCTGTTCCTTTCAGTCTTTCCTGGTTCTCCTAAAAAAGAAAATTCTGATAAAATATCTGGAAACATTACTAAAAAATCGTGAAAGCACTGAAATATATTTTAATACTGCTTTCTTTCTCTTAAGCATTAAGAACATCTCCTTTTTAATGTGAGTAAATGAGGTGGCATTATTAATTTTGGCACTGAAGAAAGACATTCCTCCTATTCCAGAGAAGAAAATAAGTTAACTATATAACCGGTTTTTTTTCATATAGCAGATATGTGGTAGAGAGAAACCTGGCAAGATTTATTTCATCTCTCAAATGGTTATGAAATTAAATAAACTGCCATTTGCTGGAATAAAAAGCACAAACTCCCTTGAGTATGCCAAAAAACAACAACAACACACATTGTTGGTTTGGGTCATTTTCAGCTTGCAGTCTTGCTCTAAATAGCAAACACAGTATGTGCTTCACAGTGTTAACATTTTAAACTGCACACTTCCAAATCAGATTAGAGTTACAAATGGTAAAACGGTCTTAACACTTGAAAAATTCTTTGGTTTGAAATTTCGTCTAGCACTGAACATGTTGGTGAACAAACTGAAAATTAAAGCTCCGTTTCTTTCATTCAGTAAAGAAACAGAAACACCAAGTTAACACTCAGATATTTTTTAATCAAGTAAAATCTGATTATCTTACCTAGATAAAACTACCATTCAGAGAAACTTTATTCTCAATATTTTGTTAAGATTTTGTCAGTACAATTTTGGAAAGAATACTGATGTGATTTCTTATTCTATTTTCACTTTCCAATTTTTGCAATGCACCATTTTACAAAATAAGTATCCAAGTAAAGGTTTACATTACAGTATACAAAACAGAACAGAGTATGCAAACACACATAGGGTAAAAATATGTGTCTATCTATGTCTATGTGAGTGTGTACTTTAAGAGGCAAGCAGGGAATAATTTAGTTACATCAGTGATGCAATAGAAGATCCTATTTGCCCACCTAAACATGTTTCTAATATTTCATAGTAAATGCCTAAATGTTTAAATAAAACAATAGACAAACATTTCAGAGTAAAACTGTTGTTTTCCAGTGAATGTTTACTAAATTGCATTTCAAACTATGTGTTCACAATGTGTGTAAGTCTAGGGCTTGAACAAAGCATAATGCATTCTCAATGCCCTGGTGCATTTGCAGTGCTCCATGGCAGACAGTGGTACATGACAGTACACCACGTGGATACATGTAGCTTGAAAGTTTCTTGGTCAATTTAAATGCCTATTAGGGTACATTTAGCCAGTAAGATGATCTTTCTAAATAACATAGAGGTGGAAAAACTTGTTTAATATTCAGATAATTTGAATCAGTGATACCAGTATTATCAAATATCTCTCTGGCAAATATTTATCAAATACGGCCTATATGGAGGCAGAGGGACTGCAGAGGAATTTTTGTTTTTGTTTTTAATTATATATTTATTTTCTTATTTGTGTGTCTGCTGACTTACAAACACTTTTAGCACAAGGGGTGTGTTTGGCGCACTACTTTGAGTCGCCTGTGTCTAGTGCAGTGTCCAATACCTGGTAGAATATTAATCAATTAGTTTTATGATACTAAATTTCTTTGAGCATGAAAGAAATTATAACTGTATATATATTCACCATGCCATAAACTCTAGCACATGGAAGAACACATAAGTAGCACATAACTAAATATTATTATTTTCTCAGTGTTTAGATATATATTTCTGGTTTTAAAACATTTTTATAGAATTTCTACTGTATCTACAAAATTGTTATATCAGTATATTTTTATTTTTTATGAAAAATCTTCTGAATACATCCATAAAAGTTTGTTTAAATACTTTAGTATACTTCAGTATTTTGTAATGAAACATGATTTAATGTAAAGCGTTTCTTAATTATGTAAGAATATACATAAGTTGCAAGGACTTAGTTACAACTTAAGTCTATGTTGTAAAATTTATCTCACGATGAACTGCTCATTCCTGCGAATGAGCACAGTGAATTCTCTCTTTCTGGGATATGTGAAATCTGAACATAGTACTACCATTCTTGGGGACTTTTATTTTATTATACTTTAAGATTTAGGGTACATGTGCACAATGTGCAGGTTAGTTACATATGTATACATGTGCCATGCTTGTGTGCTGCACCCATTAACTCGTCATTTAGCATTAGGTATATCTCCTAATGCTATCCCTCCCCCCTCCCCCAACTCCACAACAGTCCCCAGAGTGTGATGTTCCCCTTCCTGTGTCCATGTGTTCTCATTGTTCAATTCCCATCTATGAGTGAGAATATGCGGTGTTTGGTTTTTTGTCCTTGTGATAGTTTACTGAGAATGATGATTTCCAATTTCACCCATGTCCCTTCAAAGGACATGAACTCATCATTTTTTATGGCTGCATAGTATTCCATGGTGTATATCTGCCACATTTTCTTAATCCAGTCTATCATTGTTGGACATTTGGGTTGGTTCCAAGTCTTTGCTATTGTGAATAGTGCCGCAATAAACGTACGTGTGCATGTGTCTTTATAACAGCATGATTTATGGTCCTTTGGGCATATACCCAGTAATGGGATGGCTGGGTCAAATGGTATTTCTAGTTCTAGATCCCTGAGGAATCACCACACTGACTTCCACAATGGTTGAACTGAGTTTTAAGCTATGACATGTACATAGCTTGTGAGTTGTCATTCTTATGCTTACAACGAGAAAAAAGCAGAAAAAAAAAACAATCAACAACTCTTTTTGAGCCCATCAGAGCACTGAGGTCACAAGAAAAACACACCAAACATAATAAAAAACAAACTATGCATGCCTAAGTATGTCATAGACAGACCGCAGAAAACCAAACACAATGAAAAAAATCTTAGGTGAATCCAGAGGAGGAAAGTAATTTTACCTTGTAAGAAATGTGAGAAATATATTGAGAAATATATTGGATTCCGCATCACAAAATTTACAGGTGAGGAAAGAGTGGACTTAATATTAATATATTTAATGTACTGAACAGAGACCTGTGATCCTGTGCCACAAATGGAGTCTGCCAGCCACTCACCCACCAGTGCCCTGCCCCTGTGCTGACACAGCTGCCAGTGCAAATGCATGCAAAGATGCCAGTGTCCTTGACCCCTGGCCCATGCCACGATCACCACCAGCATGAACATGCACACAGAAGTCGCTGGTACTTCCCGTCCCCACACTGACATCACTGCTGGTGAGACTGTGCAAATGGACATGGCAGCCCCGCCCTCCTCCCCATGCCACCACTACTACTGCTGTGAATTTCTACTGGAGGCCAACCACTCCAGTGCCTGCCAGCACTCAGCCCCAGCCAACAATCATGCAACTCACTGCGCTGCCACTGCTGCTGGCACATGAAAACAATCATGAATTCTGCTGCCTCTGCCCAAAGAAACACTTTGGTTGCCACCCCCCAGTGGAGTGTTCTGGCCAGCAGTCAAGGAACATCTCAGCCACTCCAGCCAGCAGATTTCTAACCTTGAGGAGCCAGAGAACAAATTTAGGGGCCAGTACTAAACCCCCAGAGTTAGAACATGCAGCCCAGGACTGCTGAGCTGAGTTTTGCCCCTTTAAAATTGTCCAGAAACAAAGCCAGTCAACTAAACCTGCCTTATACTACAATCAAACTCCTGAGGACGTCAAAGAAGATAAAAGCAAAAAAACAAAATAAAAAAAATGAAAAGGACAGTAACTTCAAAGACAAAAGGAACATCAGCCTGCAAAGATGAAAAAGAACTAATGTAAGAACTCCGGCAACACAAAAAGCCAGAGGTGTCTGCTTACCTCCAAATGATCACACTAGTTCTCCAGCAATGGTTCTTTTTTTTTTTTTCTTTTTTTCTTTTATTATTATTATTATTATTATTATTATTATTATTATACTTTAGGTTTTATGGTACATGTGCCCAATGTGCAGGTAAGTTACATATGTATACATGTGCCATGCTGGTGCGCTGCACCCACCAACTCGTCATCTAGCATTAGGTATATCTCCCAGTGCTATCCCTCCCCCCTCCCCCCACCCCACAACAGTCCCCGAAGTGTGATGTTCCCCTTCCTGTGTCCATGTGTTCTCATTGTTCAATTCCCATCTATGAGTGAGAATATGCGGTGTTTGGTTTTTTGTTCTTGCGATAGTTTACTGAGAATGATGATTTCCAATTTCATCCATGTCCCTACAAAGGACATGAACTCATCATTTTTTATGGCTGCATAGTATTCCATGGTGTATATGTGCCACATTTTCTTAATCCAGTCTATCATTGTTGGACATTTGGGTTGGTTCCAAGTCTTTGCTATTGTGAATAATGCGGCAATAAACATACGTGTGCATGTGTCTTTATAGCAGCATGATTTATAGTCCTTTGGGTATATACCCAGTAATGGGATGGCTGGGTCGAATGGAATTTCTAGTTCTAGATCCCTGAGGAATCGCCACACTGACTTCCACAAGGGTTGAACTAGTTTACAGTCCCACCAACAGTGTAAAAGTGTTCCTATTTCTCCACATCCTCTCCAGCACCTGTTGAACAAAGCTGGAGGCATCACGCTACCTGACTTCAAACTATACTACAAGGCTACAGTAACCAAAACAGCATGGTACTGGTACCAAAACAGAGATATAGATCAATGGAACAGAACAGAGCCGTCAGAAATAATGCCACATATCTACAACCATCTGATCTTTGACAAACCTGACAAAAACAAGAAATGGGGAAAGGATTCCCTATTTAATAAATGGTGCTGGGAAAACTGGCTAGCCGTATGTAGAAAGCTGAAACTGGATCCCTTCCTTACACCTTATACAAAAATCAATTCAAGATGGATTAAAGACTTAAATGTTAGACCTAAAACCATAAAAACCCTAGAAGAAAACCTAGGCAATACCATTCAGGACATAGGCATGGGCAAGGACTTCATGTCTAAAACACCAAAAGCAATGGCAACAAAAGCCAAAATTGACAAATGGGATCTAATTAAACTAAAGAGCTTCTGCACAGCAAAGGAAACTACCATCAGAGTGAACAAGCAATGGTTCTTAACCAGGCTGAAATGTCTGAAATGACAGCAATAGAATTCAGAATATGTATAAGAGAGCAAAGATCATCAACATTCAGGAGAAATCTATGGATGTGAAGGAATAAAATAAAATGATACGGGAGATGAAAGTTGACACAACCCTTTAAAAAAAAAACAAACTGATGTAATAGAGCTGAAAAACTCACTTCAAGAATTTTTTAATACAATCACAAGTATTACAAGCAGAATCCACCAAGCTGAGGAAAGAATATCAGAACTTGAAGACCAGTGCTCTGAAATAAGTCAGACAACAATAAAAAAAAAAAAAAAAAACAGACAGAGAGAATGAGCAAAACCTTTGAGAAACATGGGATTATTTTAAAAGACAAAATCTATGTATCATTCACGTCCCTAAAAAAGGAGACAAAGCAAGCAACTTGGAAAACATATTTGGGGATATCTTCTCTGAAAATTTCCCAAACCTCATTGAAGAGGTCAACATTCAAAATCAGGAAATGCAGATAACCCCAGTAAAATACTACGCAAAAAAAACATCCCTAAGACACATAGTCATCAGATTCTCCAAGGTTCAAGTGAAACGAAAAATGTTAATGGCATCTAGAAAGAAGGGGCAGATCACCTTCAAAGGGAACCCCATCGAGTTAACAGTGGGCCTTTCAGCAGAAACCTAACAGCCAGAAAAGATTGGGGGCCTATATTCAGCATTCTTAAAGATCAGAATCTCCAACCAATAATTTCACATCCAGCCAAATATTCATGAGCGAAGACCTTTTCAGACAAGCAAATGCTAGGGGAATATGTTACCATCAGACTTGCCTTACAAGAGGTCCTGAAGGGAGTGCTAAATATGAAAAGGAAAGATCATTACGAGCCATTACAAAAACACACTTATGTATACACACTTGTGACACTATAAATACATTACATAAACAAGTCTGCATAATAACCATCTAACAACACAACAACATGATCAAATCTGGACATATCAATATTAACCTTGAATGAAAATGAGATAAATTACCCAATTAAAAGACACAGAGTGGCAAATTGGATAAAGAAGCAAGACACAAAAGTATGCTGTCTTCAATAGACATATCTCATATGTGATGACACACACAGATTCAAAATAAAGGGAGGAGAAAAATCTACCAAGCAAAAGAAAATTTTAAAAAAGCAGGGCTTACTATTCTAGCTTCAGACCAAACAAACTTTAAACCAATAAAAAAATTAAAAGACAAATAAGGGCATTACATAATAGTAAAGGACCCAATTTAACAAGAGGACCAAACTATTCTAAGTATATATGTGACCAACACAGTAGCACCCAGATTCATAAAGCAAGTTCTCAGAGACCTATGAAGAGACTTAGATGACCACTCAATAATAGTGGGATATATCAACACCTCACTGACAGTATTAAATTATCAAGGCAGAAAACCATCAAAGATACTCAGAATTTGAACTCAACACTTGACCAAATGGATCTAATAAACATCTACAAAACTCTCCACTCAAAAACAACAGAATATACATTCTTCTCTGCACATGAGCACATACTCTAAAATAGGCCACACAATTGGGCATAAAACAATCTCCAGCAAATTCAAAAACACTGAAATCATATCAACTCTATTCTTGGATCATAGCACGATAAAAACAGAAATCAATAAGAAGAAAATTGCTCAAAACCACATAATTACATGAAAATTAAACTTGCACCTGAATAAAATTTGGGTCAATGACGAAACTAAGGCAGAAATCAAGAAAATCTTCAAAACTAATGAGAAGATACAACAAACATGAATCTCTATAACACAGCTAAAGCAGTGTTAAGAGAGGGGAGTTTATATCCGTGAATACCCTCATCAAAAGTTAGGAAGATATCAAATTAACAACCTATCATCAAGAGCAAACCAACTCCAAAGCTAGTAGAAGACAAAAAATAACCAAAATCAGACCTGAACTGAAGGAAATTGAAACATAAAAAACTGTACAAAAGATCAATGAATCAAGGATTTAGTTATTCAAAAGAATTTAAAAAACACAGATAGACCACTAGCTCGATTAGTAAAGAAAGAGAAGATTCAAATAAACATAATCAGAAACCACCAGGGAGATGTTACCATTGAGCCCACAGATATATAAAGAAGCACTCAGAGACTACTATGAACAACTCTGTGCACACTAACTGGAGAACTTAGCAGAAATGGCTTTATACAAACAAACATATAACCTCCTAAGATTGAACCAAGAACAGATAGTATCCATGAACAGACCAATAACAAGTTCCAAAATTCCATCAGTAATAAAAACCCTACCAACTAGAAAATGCCCAGGACTAGATGGATTGACAGCTGAATTCTACCAGATGTATAAAAAAGATCTGGTACCATTCCTACTGAAACTATTCCAAAACATGGAGGGAGAGGGACTCTTACCTCCAAATGATCACACTCTAACTTTGTGAAGCCAACACAATTTTGATACCAAAACCTGGCAAAGACACAACAAAAAAGTGAAAAACTTCAGGCCAGTATCCTGGGTGAAAAATTCCTCAACAAAATGCTGGCAAACCAAATCCCGCATCATATCAAAAAGTGAATCTACCATGATCAAGTAGGCTTTTTCCCTGGGATGCAATGTTGGTTCAACATATACAAACAAATACCTATGATTTATCACATGAACCGAGTTAAAGAAAAAAACGGACATGATTATCTTGATAGGTGCAGAAAAGGCTTGCAATAAAATTCAACATCCCTTTATGTTAAAAACCTTCAACACACTAGGCATTGAAAGCACATACTTCAAAATAATGAGCTATTTATGAAAAATCCACAGTCAACATCATACTGAATAGGCAAAAGCTAGAATCATTCCCCTTGAGAACTGCAACAACACAAAGATGTTCTCTCTCAACACTCCTATTCAACACAGTACTGGAAGTCCTGGCCAGAGCAATAGGGCAAGAGAAAGAAATAAAATGCATCCAAATAGGAAGCGAGAAAGCCAAAATATCCCTGTTTGTAGACAATGTAATTACATACATAGAAAACCCCATAGCCTCTGCCCAAAGGCTCCTAGATTTGATAAACATTTCAGCAAAGTTTCAGTACACAAAATCAATGTACAAAAATCAGTAGCATTTCACACACCAACAACATCCCAGCTGATAGCCAAATCAAGAACGCAATTTGATTCACAATAGCCACTAAGAAAATAAAACCCCTAGGAATACAGCTAACCAGGGAGGTGCAAGATCACTACAATGAGAATTACAAAATACTGCTTGAAGAAATCAGAGGTGACACAAACAAATGGGAAAACATTTCATGCTTATGTATAGGAAGAATCAATATTGTTTAAACAGCCGTACTGCCCAAAGCAATTTACAGATTCAATGCTATTCCTACCAAAATACCAATGAAATTCTTCATAGAATTAGAAAAAAAAACCTTTTCTAAAATTTATACAGAATCAAAAAACAGATTGAATACCCAAGGAAATCCTAAGTAAAAACAACAAAGTGAAGGCATCACAATACTCAATTTCAAACTACACTACAAGGTGACACTAATGAAAACAGAAAGATGCTGGTACAAAAACAGACATGTAGACCAAAAGTTAAAAGTTGAAAGTTTTTCGTTGAAAAGGAAAATGATATAGGTAAGAAACTTGAATCAAATAATATAACTGCATTAGAGAAGGAATTAAGCAAGTTAAATGAAATCTTTTAGATTTTATTTTTTATTCTATATTGATTTAAAATTCAGTTTGTAGAAAATCATGATATTAACAATATTATAGCATTGGATGATTATAATACAAGAATAAGTGAAATGAATAACAGCAAAGCCATAAGGAATGGGTAGGAGGAACTGGGAATATAAGCTACTTGCACCGCATGTAAAGCAGTAGAGTGTTATTTCAATGTAGAGTCAGATAAGTTTAAAATGTAAACTTTAAACTCTAGGAACTCTGATTAATTTTTTTAAAGTAAAATTGATGTACTAAAAAAAGAGTTAAAAAGGAATCTTATGAAATGCTCAGTGAAAACAAGAGATAACCAGAATAGAAGAAAAACTGATAAAACGATTGCAATGACTAAAAAATATTTGCAAACAATGGCAGATATTAGTCCAACTATATAAATAATCTAGTGTTAAGGGTCTAAATATGCCAATTAAAAAAGATTACTAGCGTGGATCAAAATAAAATAAGACCTACCTATATGTTCTCTACAAGATATTCAATTTAAATATAAAGATTCAAATATGTTAAATAATGCATAAATAGATATTATACTTCATTAGTTCACTTGAGATGCTATAAAAAGTACTGTAGATAGATTGGCTTATACAATATTTATTTTCTCACAACCCTGAAGGCTAGGACCTCCAAGACTAAGGTGCTAATACATTTAATTCTTGGTGAGGGCCCTTTTTCTGGCAGATTAGTTAATAAGGCACAAATAAGGTCTCTATGAAATAGGCATAAAACATAGATTTAGGTCCTGCAAACTTGCTGAAATGCCTGAGTGCATTAAGCAATGGGAAGCAAATAGCTATGACTCACCTTTGTTTTTTTTCTACCTAATCCCAAATTCGAGAATATAATTATATGGCACTTCAGCATACCATAAAAGACTGGACCAGAGGATTTTTGCCTCTGACCGTATGTCATTTAATATACTACTTATTCAATACAAAATAGTTTCAATTTGAACTTTAATATAAATTATAGAGATTACAATAAAGTTTGAGTCCACACTATACTACCATTTGAAAAGGTCCTTGTAAAGTTGCCAGTAGACATCTATAACTCATCTATAAAGTTATTTTGCACACCTTTTTGGAAGAGTAGTAAGAGTAAAGATAGTATAAGGCAATTAAGAATGATGAATAATCATATTTCAAATAAGAAAACGTTAACTCTACTGAAGCCATGATTTATTATCTATACTGGAAGAACACTCAATCAACATCAGGATATTTACATTTCTTAATCAAATTAACTTTTTTTAAAACAAACAAAAAGAATATAAACATTGTAGAATGACCACTAATGAAGTAAATTTGTGGGAAAGTCATATTATTTTAATCAGGTATTTGCAAAGTCCCAATTTCTAATGAAAGCGTCAAATAAAAATTGACTAAGAAACATTTTTCAGTGATATTTTGTAAGGGTTGTATTTTTTCTCCTTTATGGATAATATTTGTAATTCTTCACAGTACCATGTCTACTAAATTAAATAAAAATTTAATAATATTTGACAGATGTATGGACGAACTCCTTGAACTTTATTGATTTACTGGGCACTAAACCACATATAGCTTGAAAGAATATAGTCTTTCATGAGTCACAGGCCTAATTATTGAGATTTATTTATTTCTTTTAAATTTTAAGCAGATAGCCTCGCTATTTTTCTCAATTTGGCAAAACTAAATTTACCTAGTGCCTAAAATCATAGATTCACTGATCCTAGATTATTTAATATTCAAACTATTCAATATTCCTCGAAAATAAGGTATTTGATTACTCTAAAAACCAGGATTTAATCTTTGTTAAATATGGGGATATTATTCTTGATAGATTATATGCATGAATCTTATGTTTTGAAAAAAATCAAATCTGTGTAGCTGTTAATTTTCTTAATATAAAGCTATAGGACAAACAATGTCCATTTATGGGAAGATCTAAAGCTGACTCATGGGTAAGCTGGTATTGGATGTGCTACGTAGCTCTCTAGTTAACCTGCAATGTTTATATATATGTATACAAACACACATGTATATATATATACACACACACTTATATATACACACACACATATATATGTGTACACTTGTATATGTACGCACACACATACTTGTATATATAATTTCCTACTGTGTAGTTAATATATAAATATATGTATAAACTTCCTATATATATATATATACATATGAGATGCACAATACAGAGTTAACTAATCTGCCATCAGAGGCTGCTACAATCCATAGATGGAAGAGAAAAAAGTTTAATCAAGGTCACATCAGGATTAGCTCCATCTCTGTCAGAGAGTGCCAGGGGATTTTTAATACCCACACATACCAGACAAGACCTTGGTTTTTACGGTCTCACCTGAAAGACCCTCACATACTCTACTCTATAATTAATTTACCTCAGAAAGGGTGAAGGTTAGTACAGCTGGGATTTTAAAGGAAGTTTTAAATTCTTCAATTACACACATAGACGAACTAAGTATGTTGTAGTTTACACTCATTTTTAAGCCATAATCATAAACCTTATAAAAGTAATTATACATGCAATTCACCTTTTTTCTTGCATTGTTTTCATTGCTTTCCCTCCCTTCCTTATTTCTTCCCTCTCTCTTCCCCCTTTTTTTCTTTCTGCTTTCTCTTTCTTCCTTCCCTCCCTCTTTCCTTCCCCCTTTTCTCCTTCCCTCCTCCCTTCCTTCCTTCCTTTCTTCTTCCTTCCCTTCCTCCCTTCTTCCTTCCCTCCTCCCTGTCTTCTCTTTCTTGCTTTCTTTTCAATTAGACCTCAATGAATATAACAAGTTAATATTTTCCGGAATCAAAGTTTATCCTTATGGTTAAAGTTGGGAGAACATATTAACCCTTGGTATATTCTGAACTTAGCACCTATAACTGGATTTGACATAGAAAAGCAAAACATTTATTAGCTCATTAGCTAAACTAATATATTCATTTCTCAGGGGAAAGAAACTAAGGTTAAAGCTGTGAGAAAGTGTCCCAAGACTACTTCTGAATTTTGCTGCTCCTATAATCTGTTCTAGTGACTTGGCACATATCCAAAAATATAATGAATAAAGATATACTTGTTCTGTATGCCTCATCCTGAGTTATTTGGTTTACTTTGGCAGAACGTTCTTTTATATATTTCTATATAATATGTTTTAGGAGAAAGTGCTTAAGAGTTTTGTTTTTTTTTTAACTTATATTTTAAGCTTTTTAAATTCTTGGATTCAAGTAATATTTACAGTACCTACTTTTACCTTCAAGTTTTGCGCACCAAATTCACCAAACAAGCAGAATGGTGAAGTAGAAATACCATCATTATGGAGACATTCTTATCATGATGAACAAGTAAATAAAATATGAATTATAAAATTATCCTCTTACAGATCCACAATCGAAATACAAACACAAAGAAATTCTCACTGCAGAAGATGCTGTGAATCATAATCGGTATTTCCTTTGAACATATACATTCTACTTTTTCCACTGAAATCACAGCCTACATCATTGAGACTGTGCTTATACCACACTAAAATTTCCAGCACATTGGGAAAATGTGGCAATTTTCTGAATATTAATGTTACATGATGATGGGTACAGAGATGTTCACCACATCTCTGATACCAAATAGTTTCTGCATAGTTGAAAGTCTATGAATATTGATATTTAAGTATTGCCAGAACATACTAACACGACAATTAGATTGTTTTACATATTTATTACAAATAACAACTATGCATGATCTATTCTTAGCCATATTACCTGGTGTGAGTGATAATATTGAGGGAATTTTGAAAAATAAATATTGTGAAATTTAGATGTTTGTTCTCTGGACATGTTTGTAGTGACTGTTATGAGCATGAAAACAGCACTTCTGACTAGCAGGTTACTCCAGACAATCTCATTTACTCCACGGGGTTATTCATAAGGTTATTCATGTCTGCATTCAACAAACTTCCATGAGAGGTTGCCAAATGCATATCACTCAGGTAGATGCTGAGGAGGCAGCTGATTTGATCCTTACCTTCTCATAGTCTGGCAGGCACAGTAGACATTAATATGTGCTGAGACACGCTACATGGGAGAAGTTATACAACAGGGTCATAAACAAGGAAACCTAATTCTTCTGGGGAAGGAATGCTTCTCAGATAAATTATGTTTATAGGATTTGAGATTTATGGGCTTTGAAGGATAGGTAGATGTTAGTTTGGTGATAATTTCCTTATGGGGCAAGTGTTCAAGGCAGAACTAAGTTTACACGCAATAGTGCCGAGGTGAGAGAGAGCATGGTTCTCTAGAAAAATGTGCAAGATAGAAGATGTGAGTAGAGCATAGAGGGTGAAGGAAAAATCAGTTCAATCTGTGACTGTCCAAGGAAGAAAAGCCATGTTATTCAAAGTCTTATAGGTCAGTGCAAAACTTTAAGACTTTACCAAAGAGGCATTGGAAGCCATAGTTAAGTTTCAGCCATTGGAGTGGCATGACCTGGTGTGTACTGTTAGGAAATTACAATAGGAAATGAATATTTTCCAAACCCAGAAAACCTCTCCACAAAGTAGAAAACTTTCCCCCGATAGGCAATCTGTTAAAAGACTGCAGAGAGAAAATATCACCCTTTTATATAGCCAAGCAGATACAAACCATTACATACATGTTCTCATGATAAACTAGTCCTCAAATAAAGGGATTTGACAGCACCATTTATCACTCACAGTTTTTCCTAAATTTATTAGGTAATTAGGGTTACCATCTGTGGTATCTAATTGGTTTATCCAAAGGAAAAATAGACTTCTCATATCTTTATGACAGGCGGTAGTATTGGAGCAAGGCCTCAGCCCCTTAGGCTCTGATCCTACCACATAAAGAAGAGAGAGAGGCGCTGTCTTCCCTGAGGGGGCTTTTCCTTTCAAAGAGACAGAGGTCCTCAAGGGCTTTAAGAAAGACTTCCCTGGTTTGCTTAACTGACAAGAGGCTTATTTAGCATTTAAAAAGATGAAATAACAGAATTACAAGTTTTCTAAAGTAAATGCTGTAAAGAAGGGAGTGGGAAAAAATCCCTTTCTTTATATTCAACAGAGAGAATTAAGCCCCCTTTTAAATTTGCTTTGTCTTTAACAGATTTTTTTTCTATTTTTAACATTCCTTTTTTTGTTTTTTATTGAGATATAAATCTCATTGTCTTATTTCTGTATCAATATCACAGTCTCCAGATTTCTCTACTTTTTGAGAAAGTCTTAAAATCAGGTAGCCTATTTCTTCACGTTCACGCCTCTATTTTTCTTTTCTTTGTTTTCTATTTTTTTGTTTTGTTTTGCTTTTTAGAGAGGAGGTCTTTCTGTGTTGCTCAGGCTGTCCTGGAGCTCCTGGGCTCAAGCGAATTCTCCCACTACAGCCTCCCAAGTAGCTGGGATGATAGACACGTGCCACGCTCTGAATTTGCTCATCTTTTTAAAGGTTGTTTGTACTTTTCTAGGTCCTTTTCTTTTCTCTATTTTGTAATATGCTTATCAATTTCTTAAAACAAAAATGCCCACTGGGATTTTGATTGGATTTGCATTGAAACTAATTAATTTGGAAAGTATAGTTAATCTAACAACATTAAGTCATCAATCATAACGATAATATGTTTTCATTTGCCTTCTTTAATTCTTTTAACAATATTTCTTAGTTTTCCATGTATCTACCACGTATTATGTTACACACTGTATATATTTTGAGACTAGTGTAAATAATATATTATATTTTTTATTTGCTTATTACTATTAGACGCACAGTCTAATAATTTTGTTGATCGTGCAATCAGCAATACTATCCATTTATTTTTTACTGCTAATAATTTTTCAGGATTCTCTACAAACACAATGATGTTGTCTGCAAATAAAGACAGTTTTACTCTTCCGTTTCAATCTTTCTGACTTTCTTTTTTTCCTCTTCCTTGAAAGAGCCAAGGTTTTCAGCATCAAATTGACTAGAATTATTTAAAGTGGATGAGACAGGCAATGCACATGGGCCCACAACAATTATGGAAGCACTCGATTTTCTCAGGTGCAGATCCTGTACTTATAAGACTCTAATAGGGAGGACCCCCTTGAGAGAGAGGAGCTTGTTATCTAGTCATGACAGGATCATTTTTTAGGAGCTTATTCTTCTATACCAGAAGTACGGTAATGTCTATAATTGAATATTAATTCTTCCAGTGTTTAAAAGAAAAAAAAACTTTAGAAAGTTTTAGTTGTAAAGTGATTATTACTTTGGTCAGTTTGCATCAGGTTTGTATAAAATTACAATCACGTCAAATTTTCTGAGGAGGCCCCCATATTTTACATCTAAATTTATTTACGCTACTAAGAGAATTAGGATTATATTATTTTTGCATGTTTAATGCATAGCTCAGACTGTCATGTGTTACGGCTGGAAAAAAAAAAAACTTTGGCATCTTCTTCTTTTTTTTTTTTTCGAGACGGAGTCTGGCTCTGTCGCCCAGGCTGGAGTGCAGTGGCGCGATCTCGGCTCACAAGCTCCACCTCCCGGGTTCGCGCCATTCTCCTGCCTCAGCCTCCCGAGTAGCTGGGACTACAGGCGCCCGCCACCACGCCTGGCTGATTTTTTGTATTTTTAGTGGAAATGGGGTTTCACCGTGTTAGCCAGGATGGTCTCGATCTCTTGACCTCGTGATCTGCCCATCTCGGCCCCCCAAAGTGCTGGGATTACAGGCGTGAGCCACCGGGCCCAGCCGGAATCTTCTAAAACTTTTTTTAAACTGAAAAAAAAGACTATTTGCTGATTTTTTCTTATTCTAAGCACTACACTAGTTGCTTCATGTATATTGTTTCATTTAAGCCTTCCAATAACAATGCAAATTAGATATTCTTCATCTCCATTTTACAAGTGAAGAAACTGAATCTGAAAAAAAATTAATTTATCTACAACTCTATAGTGAGTTACTGGTGAAACCAATCCTTTAGATCAGGTATTTATAATAATAATTATTATTACTATTATTATTATTATATTGTAGTTTGTTCATTGTTGTATCCCAAAGCCTAGAGTAGTGTCTGGCAGGTAAACAATGAGCAGTAATTAACATTTGTTACATGGATAAAATAACTTTTATGCTCAGTTTATTTTTAATTTCTATTGTTCCTCGTGTTTGCTGGTAAATGTGAATATCCAATTATACATTATATGTGAATATAATTGCCATATTTTGAAATTATATTTGAAGCAAATTTATTTCCTCACAATAAGAAGGCATTAGGGAAGATTCAGAACTATTCTTTAGACTTGCCTGTCTCATAAGGTCATTTGGAGGCTGTGGTGTGCTGACCTTCAGTGTATGTTAAGACAGCGCAAAAGTCCTAGTCATAAAGCTTGAATCATGATAAAGAAAATGAGTATCTTAGTAGGTAAACATTTTGTCAGGTTGTGAGTCATACTCACAATGCGAGACCATTAGCATACTAGAATGTCTGTCCACAGGAAACAGATTATGGACAAGAGTTTCAGACTCAAATGAGGACAACTGGGTCAAGTTAAGTCAGATTCTAAGAATAGAGAGTAAAGGAGAATCTAGTATAAAAATAATAAATCTAAATGCAAGTATAGAAAAAGTGCTATATCCTGGGGAACAAAAATGAAACAAATGAGCAGCAGTTCATATGTCCTGGTTATGCCTAGCAGAGACAGGAGCCACATTTTCTTGAGTGAAGGTATTGATAAAGTACTCAATGCTTTAAGTCAAGATAAATCTTGCAACTGGGAGAAGACTGAGTCTACAGAATTGGGACTTACTGGGTTTTTTGAAAATAACTAAGTGAGTATTGTCAGAAATAATCTTAGTTAGGACAGCTATTCAGAGAGTATGTTTTATGTGTAGCCTGGGGAAATCCGAGTTTTTCCTAGGCCTGGGTTTAGTGTCTCTGAGCTCTATTGAAATATGCGGTTGTACAAAATGTATGTCCCAGCTCTCAGAGAACTTACTGCCTTGTGTGGGAGATAGACATTAATAAAAACAGTATCATAATTATGAATGTGTTACATAAGGCTTACAGCCCTAAATAAGTGCTCTGAAGCAAAGCAACAGGCTTATGAGAATGTGTAAGAAACCCTATGACCTATACTAGGAGTATGGGGAGGTTTTCCTCAGAAAACAGAAGTTCAGTTAATACTGAAGCCATGAGTGACCATATTACTCAGGATGTATACAGAGTAAAAAGAAAAGGAAAGAAAAGGAAACGAAATAAAACATAATTTAATCTTAAAGAATGCCATCATTTTCCTTAGAAAATAAAGAAAAAGCAGACAGACAGGTAAATGGAGAATAGGAGAGAATCTCTCCATGCAAGTCAGGAAAGATACTATTTTCTAAAAATTCAGCTCCTGTGAATTTTCCACTAGAGTTGTTCTGAACATAGAAAGGGAATGGTGTTTTTACCCTCTAGAGAAGAAATCTGGCAGTGTCTTGAAGCATATTTTGTAGCTACGACTAGGGAGGGTGCTCCTCTCGTTTAGTGGGGAGAAGCCAGGGATGCTGCTGAATATTTTGTAATGCAAAGAAAAGCCTCCCACAACGAACATCCACCCTAAATGTTAGTGCTACTAAGCTTGAAAGCAAGCACTAGTGTGAGTGCAAAGATGATAGAGTAGCTACAGACTGAATGAGCTGAGAGGAAGTCACAGGGATTCTGTGAGCATTGTCTGAGCACTCCTGGGAGTCCTGATACCAAGAACCGCTTATAAGAGAAGCAGCTTATAAGAGTTTTGGTAAGAGAAGGTAAGCCAGAAGTTATTAACAGAATAAGAGCTGCCACTGATGGCAGCAGTTATAGGCAGCTACTGCTGCCAATAGGAGTGGAGATATAAGGCCTGAGGGTATCCTAAGAAGGAAAAAGATACACTCCTGTTAAGACATTCTGGAAACACTGCCTTTTGAAGTTGATGGAGATGAGAATGCTGCTGTACTTAGAAGCCATGAATATTATCCCATCATTTGCTTTGTTGACATTTTACGAAATGTTAGAAATCATTGGATCTATTTACTTACTCCTACTTGAGATTATCAAATTAAAAAAAAGAATTGTATTAGTCATTCTTAGACTGCTATAAAGAAACATCAGAGTAATTTATAAAGAGAAGAGGTTTAATTGGCTCATGGTTTCACAGGCTGTACAGGAAGCATGGCTGGGGAGGCCTCAGGAAACATTCAGTCATGGGAGACGGGGAAGCAAACACATCTTATGTGGCTGGAGCAGGAGGAAGAGAAGGAAGAGAGAGGTGCTGCACACAACCTTTAAACAACTAGATCTTGTGAGAACTCACCATCATGAGAACAGCAAGGGGGAAATATGCCCCCATGATGCAATCGCCTCCCAGCAGGTCCCTCCTCCAGCCTCGGTGATTCCAGTTCAACTTTACATTCCAGCAGGGACACAAATCCAAACCATAGACAAATTGGCGTGAAAGGCCTTGAAATTTCAGAACAAAACTTTAAGTTGATTCTAGAATGAGAAAACATTCCCAAGAATGTTCAATGAATTGATTTATTCTTTACTTATTAAGTGCATCATATTGTGTCCGGAATTGGTGGGTTCTTGGTCTCACTGACTTCAAGAATGATGCTGCAGACCCTCGCGGTGAGTGTTACAGTTCTTAAAGGCGGCGTGTCCGGAGTTTGTTCCTTCTGATGTTCAGATGTGTTCGGAGTTTCTTCCTTCTGGTGGATTCGTGGTCTCGCTGGCTCAGGAGTGAAGCTGTAGACTTTCGCGGTGAGTGTTACAGCTCTTAAGGCGGTGCTTCTGGAGTTGTTCGTTCCTCCCAGTGGGTTCCTGGTCTCGCTGGCTTCCGGAGTGAAGCTGCAGACCTTGGCGGTGAGTGTTACAGCTCATAAAGGCAGTGTGGACCCAAAGAGTAAGCGGTAGCAAGATTTATTGCAAAGAGCAAAAGAACAAAGCTTCCCCAGTGTGGAAGGGGACTGGAGCGGGTTGCCACTGCTGGCTGGGGCAGCCTACTTTTATTCTCTTATCTGGCCCCACCCACATCCTGCTGACTGGTAGAGCCCAGTGGTCTGTTTTGACAGGGCGCTGATTGGTGCGTTTACAATTCCTGAGCTAGACACAAAGGTTCTCCACGTCCCCACCAGATTAGCTAGATACAGAGTGTGGACACAAAGGTTCTCCAAGGCCCCACCAGAGTAGCTAGATACAGAGTGTGGATTGGTGCATTCACAAACCCTGCGCTAGACACAGGGTGCTGATTGGTGTATTTACAAACCTTGAGCTAGATACGGAGTGCCCATTGGTGTATTTACAATCCCTGAGCTAGACACAAATGTTCTCTACCTCCCCACCAGACTCAGGAGCCCAGCTGGCTTCACCCAGTGGATCCCATACCGGGGCTGCAGACGGAGCTGCCTGCTAGTCCTGCGCCATGCGCCGGCACTCCTCAGCCCTTGGGTGGTTGATGGGACTGGGCGCCGTGGAGCAGGAGGTGGTGCTGGTCGAGGAGGCTCGGGCCGCACAGGAGCCCACGGAGGTGGTGGGAGGCTCAGGCATGGCGGGCTACGGGTCCCGAGCCCTGCCCCACGGGAAGACAGCTAAGGCCAGGTGAGAAATCCAGCGCAGCGCCGGTGGACCGGCACTGCTGGGGGACCCAGTACTCCCTCTGCAGCCTCTGGCCCGGGTGCTAAGCCCCTCATTGCCCGGGGCGGCAGGGCCGGCCGGCTGCTCCGAGTGCAGGGCCCGCCAGGCCTGCGCCCACCCGGAACTCCAGCTGCCCGGCAGCGCCGCGCGCAGCCCCGGTTCCCGCTCTCACCTCTCCCTCCACACCTCCCTGCAAGCTGAGGGAGCGGGCTCCGGCCTTGGCCAGCCCGGAAAGGGGCTCCCACAGTGCAGCTGTGGGCTCCTCAAGTGCCGCCAAAGTGGGAGCCCAGGCAGAGGAGGCGCCCAGAGCGATGGAGGGCTGTGAGGACTGCCAGCACGCTGTCACCTCACAATATGTTTACGTGTTCTAGGTGTTGAGGTTTCAACAATTGGCAGTCTTGACAATGGCCTTCTCGTCCTGAATCATATATTTCAGTTGGGAAGCAAAAGATAGAAACAAAGGAAATTAACAGGCAAGATAACTTTAGAACATGGTAAGTTCTAGGGACACAATGAAATTGGGAAGTGGTATGAGGTAGTCCTTGATTATTTTAGCATATATATCTCTCCACTCACTTTCTAAATATTTACCTGATTTCACTGCCATTTGGATTAAGATCAACGTGCTGGGAAAGATCTAGCTGTGGGATCCTGTAGTGACAGAGTCTTCCAAATTATGGCTAGAACAAGGAACAGAAAGAAGTCTCAAGTGCCTGGATTGTATTTGGAGGATGGGAATAAGGTAGTTGTAGTGAGAAAGACCACCTCGTGGAAAGCTTGAAAGCCATGCAAAGGAGATTGAATTTAATTCTGAAGGCTTAAGAGATAACCAGAAGGTTTTATGAAGTGGAGTAATATGACCTAAGATATATTTTAGAAGGCCATTTTGGTCCAGTGTAAGAACAGTGGAAGTTGAATGATAAAACTAGTGTCATGACAGTGAGAGTGGAGAAAAGTAAAGAGTTCACAGACTTTGCTATGGAATGCAAAGGAAAGAGATTATACGTGAGAATTTTGCTTGGGTGTCATTGTTGGGGCATTTTAATAAATTTTAATAACTAGTGAATTATAGTACATTTAATAAGACTAATGATTTGGGAAAGAGTCGTATTTTGATATGCTAGGTTGTAGCTGCATAGAAAACATCCGATAAAGTTAGTAAGTCACTATTGCACTATATCATCTAAATTTCAGGGAATTTCCAGTTATCAAGCTGTTGATTTGGTGGTGAATGATCTATAAAGTAATGCGATTACATAAATTCTCTGAGAGATATTGCTCCTAGAGACAGATAGAGTGAATGTGAGGCCAAAATCTGAGCTCTGGATCATTCTAGCATTTAGGAATCAAAGAGTAAAGCAATTAGGAGGAGCAAGTAGTAAAGCAACTAGGAGTCAAAGAGTAAAGCAACTACAAGGGAGACCTAGAAGGAGCAGTTACTGAGGTAGGAGGAGAATCATAGAGCGTATCACGTGGAAACCAAGGGACAATAGTGTGCACAGGTAGAAGCAGTAATAGGAAGGAGTGCTTCTGTGGGTCTGACTTGCCCAGGACAGGCAAGTGGAAATAGGAATTGAGACGAGGCAGGTTATGGATTTTTTAAGACTGACTATTATGGACTCATGGAGACCACTCCAGCCCAGCATGGATTAAGGAAACTAAAGAAAGTAAAGAAGTATAATCAGCAAATGCTCACAGCCTGTGAGGAGTTTTGCTATAAAGGAAAACAAAGAAAATGAATGAAATCTAGAGTAAAATCTAAAACTAAGAGAAATGTTATAATATTATATATAAATTTATATTTATAATTTTATTATATATAAATTTTATTGTACATAATTTTATATTTTATATATAATAGCATATATGCATTTATAATTTATATATTATATATAAACATATATGTACACATTTATTGTATTTATATATATTTTACATTGTATACATAAATACATGTATACATTGTATATATAAATACTGTATATAGTATTTACACATATACTTATATGTATTTATATGTATGTACAATATGTATATAGTATTTATATATTTATATGTATTTACATACATAAATGTGTATATATATGTACTATATAAATAAATGTAACGATGTACAATGGTTACTTGATATTTTCATTTGGATATTTGATTAACTGCTTAAACCTAGCATGCCAAAAGATGACTGTTTCATTTTCCTCCCCAAATACATTTCTCTCTAGTCTTTTACCTACCTTCACATCAGTAAACTTGGTAAAATAATTACCATTTCTAGCCTTTAAATCTTTAAAATTATGTATTAAAGAATGTTTTATAATTTTGTTTTATAATCTACCCCTTTCCTCCTTCCCTTTTAATCTCTATATATACTTAATTTTATGAATTAAATATGTAATTTTATAAGATATAAAATATATATGTGTGTATATATAGACATATATATATAGTGTCTTTATATATTTTTTCTATATATAAAGAGATTATACATGAGAATTTGGCTTACGTGAAAATTGGTAAGATCAAGGATTAGAAAGTTTCTCTGGAGCTCTGGAGTGGTGAGGTGTGAGTAATTGAGTTGGTGAGCTAGAAAATTATACTTTTGATTATACGTTTGAATTGGGGATGAAGGTATTGGTTATGAAGATCTAGGTCAAACCCATGGGAGTAGGTAATTGAAGAAAGTAGAGAAAAAACATTTTAGAGATGAGGATGAAATGGAACTACACAACATGTTGAATAGATCATACATGTTTGCTGAAGTTATTAGGAATGGTGGCAAAAGTGAAAGGGAATCTAGTTATTCAATAAATAAGGAAGTAATCAGTTGATTGGTAGCTAAAAGTAATGAATGAAAATAGTAGATGGTGCAAACTAGGTCATGAGCTTCAAAAATATCTCTGGTGTTTGGAGAATGGAGGATTGGAAATGTTTAAGACATATCTGTTATTTCATATTTAATACTTATGAGTATTGCTTAATTTGTTAGTATCAATGCAGCATTAAAATTCTCATTCATATGGCCCATTTTAAATGGATTTTTAAATAAATATTGACAGAAAAAGTTTAAGAACAATATCACTGATAGCAACTTAGAAGTTTGTGAAAAGAGAGAAGAGGTTATTTTAAATTTTTGGTATAATACTGTTTTTGAACACGTACTACCTCACAAGACCATACAATTCTTTTTAAAATACAAATGCTTTTATCATTGCTGGAGCAAATGAATTGACAAATTACTGAGTTTTGGACTATCTGGAATTGTTTTGGAAATTTATCTCTAAGGCTAAATAGTGTGGCACCATAATTATTGAGTTTAGATGAGGGAAAGGAAGCAAGGACACCCTTGGATAAATGAAATGTCAAAGCAGGGTTGAAGGCAATAGTCATGCCTAGCATGGAGGAAATCCTTAATGACACTTTTTACAGAGTTCAAAAAAATCATTGCCATTCCCTTTAACTGACATGAATAAGAGTAATTTGTCAGCAAGAACACTTAAGGCTACCCAACTAAATTGGTTTGAGGCATCCTGCAGGAAACCAAATCTAATCTAATCAATAATACTGACACACCAAAGAGAGGTACGTAGGAGCAATTTTAAAAATGAGGAATAATATAAATTTTAAAATGTCAGGATTTTTTTTCCCTTTTAAGCTCCTGAGAACTAAAATTTAAAGTAATGTTTATGTAGTTTAATGTTCTCTCCAGTTACAGAAAAACCATTATTTTGCTGTTGTTTCCATTTGAGAGATAATTGGCTTAAGATTTAATTATACATGTATGCATTCCTGAATATTTGCATATACATATATATATATTTCTCTACTAATATATATGTGTGTCTTTGTATGTGTACATGTATTATAGTATAACACACATTATTATGTACATAACACATATACATACAATAATACATATTATTAATACATAAGTATTATTACAATATAACATACAGTTTTACCCTGATAAATAAGAGTATTCTATTACGGCTTTTTTTTTTACTTCAAGTTATGGTTTGCTTTTTCTACTTTAAATAATGTTTTTCTTTTCGCTGCGTAGTTATGTTTTAATCCCACCTACAAACATTAGCTAATCAGAACTTCAGTAATTACCAAGCATGGAAAATTCTTCTTATCTTTTACTGACATCTGCATTCAGCGACCTTACCTCAAACTTACAAATGTCTCTAATTGGGCTATTTGCCCAACATTTTCACATTTTAATTTTATGATTGTCCTTGAAGAAATTGGATCCCACCAATACTAGTAATTATAGCTCCATTATGCCTCTTACTTAACTCAGGAGATATTTAGACTTTGATCAATGTATTCATTACACTTATTGATTGATAATTATAATGCATTACTTGCCGACTTTCCTGCCTCCCTCATTAATTGTCTTACCACAGTGCAGAAACATAGTTGCTAGACACTTGACATACATTTTGCCAGAACATTTTACTTTGCTTTTACACTTACTTGGTGCTTAATTGTTCACTTCCCTTATTACAAACCCACTTTATTATTTATTGTAGCTTTCTGGCGCTGCTCATAGGGATCCAAGCAGCCTTCACCATTCTTATGTTCCCCACCCACCCCTTAGCTATGCTCCTCTAAACTTGCTATTTCCAGAATGTTATAAAAGAAACTCAGCATAACTTATCTATAATTACTCTAGGATTTATGATTTATTTAGATTTTATTTTTAAAGTGTTAACTAAAACCTTAAATATGTTAAAACCTGTGGATATTACTATCTGTATTTGAACAAGGTCGATTTAAATACACTATCACTTCTTTTTGAGTCTCGCTCTGTTGCCCAGGCTGGAGTGCAATGGTGCAATCTCGGCTCACCATGACCTCCACCTCCCAGGTCCAAGCGATTCTCTTGCCTCAGCCTCCCGGGTAGCTGGGATTACAGGCATGCACCACCATGCCTGGCTAATTTTGCATTTTTAGTAGAGATGGGGTTTCTCCATGTTGGTCAGTCTGGTCTCAAACTCCCGACCTCAGGTGATCCAGCCACCTCGGCCTCCCAAAGTGCTGGGATTCAGGTGTGAACCACCGCACCCAGCCATTATCACTTCTTAATAATGTAACAATACAAGTTGAGGAAGTGGTAAGATTCAAGACATTCATTAGTGTACAAATGTGTTTTAATTACATATTTTGGCAAGTAATACATTATTTTTATTTAATCATTTTACTTCATTATTTAAACTACCTTAAATTATTTTCTACATCTGGACAGAGCAGCTTATATTTATTTGTGACCCAAAATATGAATAACAATGCTGTTATTCTTTTTTCCAGATGAATAGGACTCAACCTTTTGTAGACACTTCAAATAATGCTTTCTGTCATGAAAAAAAAAATGTTTAATATGTGACATTTTCATTATCTGTCCACTTTTTAGTCGTGTTAGTAATGACACTTATCATTTAATGCCCCCTCCAAGCTTATAGACATCGCAGTATGTTGTCTTTACTGTCGACATTTTATAGTGCTTTGCATGTTTGTGTAATAGTTTGACTCCATATTCCAATTTTGTCACTAGGGTCTAGATCTCTTTATTCCCAGAACCTAGCATAGGGAAGGTTTTAAGGGAAGGTTTTTTAATACAGATGCTCCTCAACTTCTAATGAGGTCATGTCCTGATACACCAATCATAAGTTAAAAAATCATTCAATACCTTGCCTACCTTAAACATGCTCAGAATACTCACAATAGCCCATAGTTGAACAAAATCGCCTAGCACAAAGCCTGTTTTATAATAACGTGTTGAATATCTCATATAATTTATCGAATACTGTAGTGAAAGTGAAAAACAGAATGGTTGTACGGGTCCCCAAAGAATGGTCTCTACTGAACGCGTATCCCTTTTGCACCACCATAAAATAAAAAAAAAATTAAGTTAAAACATTCTAAATCAGGGATCGTCTGTATATATTAATTTGTATGTATGTACGTACATATATATGAAAAGGGAAAGTAAAGAGTTGACTCAATTTATAATATACTCTCATATTATAAATTGCATATGCATTAAAGGAAATATCAAAATTTAAAGAGGGATAGCCATAATAAATATCAACAAAGGCAATCATAACTGTTACTTGGTGAAAACGTTTCCTTAACTCATCTACAGGGCTGCATTATTACCTTTTGTTTTATCTCATTATAAGATTTTAATATTTTTTCAATTGTAGCTCATCATTCCAATATTTAATCACATTGTTGCTTAAGAAAGTGGTATTTTTTTCTTTACATATGCTTTCTTTTTTCTCACAGTTTCTTCAAGCAAACTCTCAACAGTATCTTCTTAGCATGAGTGTTAGCTTTTCTTATTGCCAACCTTTTAATTGGAGTTTTAAAATAGGAAAGGATTTAGTTGGTAGACAAAAATGGAGTAAAGATAAATTTTAAAAATCTTAAATACTGACTGAAATCAATTTTACGTTTTTTTCTATTTTTATCTATGTTTAACATAAAGTAATATAAGCATAAAGAATATTTTATAAACATAAACAATGCAAATATATCAAGTGGAAGAGAAAGTGACACATTCAGAAATACTATTTTTATAATTAAAAATATAGTGTTCTATAATGCTTTAAATCATAATACACTAAAAATAAAAAATGTAACTTCCAAAAAAATACTGTTAGATTGTGTAGAAATATATTGATTTCAACCTCATTTGCAGAATCAGAGAACTAGATTGCTACAAAACAGATGGACTCTTTTGAGTGCCATTGGATTCATAGAAGCAATATGTAAATAATGAGTAAAAAAATCTTGATTATTTCCTGTTATTTTACAAAATATTAACCCTTGTGATCTCCCTCAGATCACCTCACAGGTCCACACAATTTAGGAAATAAATTCCATCCATCATGATCCAATGCAGTTTTTTTCATACTGAGCCACTTGGAAGGCATTGGATTATTTTCACGCAAGACCTTGGAATATATTTGAATATAGGGAGGTAGGGAGGAGAGGAGAATGAAATGCTGAAAATATTTAAATTTATTTAAAAAATAAGTTGATTAAAAATCTGTTCACATGCATGCTGTTACACACATCCCAAGGGCTATTTGCTTATTCATGTGTAGTTTCAGTGTAAAAACAGGTAACATTTTCACTGACTGTGATCTAAATTAAATTAATGTCTAAAAATAATTCATGAGTTAGCAGTGGAAGTCAAAGTAGCACTTCAAGCATACTTGAAGTATTGACTTTTGTTGAAAACAATTTAGTATATTACCCTGCTTTGCTGTAATATTTTAAATAATTTCTAAAAAAAGTTTCATTTTGAAGATTTCTAGATTAATCTCTGGATTTGCATAATACCTTCCATGGTTTATTTATTTATCTATTTTTTTGAGACGGAGTTTCGCTCTTGTTGCCCAGGCTGGAGTGCAATGGCAAGATCTCCGATCATCGCAACCTCTGTCTCCTGGATTCAAGAGATTCTGCTACCTCAGCCTCCTGAGTAGCTGGGATTACAGGCTCACGCCACCACACCCGGCTAATTTTGTATTTTTAGTAGGGACGACGTTTCCCTATGTTGGTCAGGTTGGTCTTGAACTCCCAACCTCAGGTGATCCACCTGCCTCAGCTTCTCAAAGTGCTGGGATTACAGGCATGAACCACCGTGCCTGGCCTTCCATTGTTTATTAATAGCTAACAAGACTAACATTTTAAACAATTTAGAGAGGAAGGCTGTTACAAATAAATCAATATCTTTACATAATAGTTGTCACAAATACCTTTTACTTAATATAATGCTTCTAAGTTTTAAAACCTGCCTCATGAATGATGGTAAACTGAGGATGAAAGTCAACCGTTATTTACAGAAAACTTTGAACATGTCATGGTATCTCCCATTTTCAGTACATATGTGGAGTTAATATATGATTGCATTTCTTAGCAGTCATATGTTGTTATTATATTAACAATGTAACAATGTTTTATTTATTTTACTGCCTCACCTACCTAATCAAATTATGTATTGGATTTATTAAATGATCCTGACAGAACATTTATCATTACTCAATAATATAAAATAAATAAAATAAAATAACCCAGTAAACTTTTCTAAGGTAAGGAAAAATTCCAGCCACTGATAATAAAATTAGAAATTTATGCTTTGTTACTAAAAAAATTTTAATCATATTTTTAACCTTAAAATTGTATGTTGGTGTTTATATGTTTTCTATTTTATCTCATAAATAAGACCAAATGTCATTTCTAAATAGAAAATAATAACTTATATACATCTTAATATTTGGAATAATTTTTCCTGACTCTGCTCACCTACAGTTTTTTGCATATTTGCAATCACAGTGTAATATATATTTCGTATTCTTTTCTACTTGATTAATATGTAGCTTATGTATATTGTGGTTGACAGAATCTTATCCCCCATGAATTTTGTCCGTTGTGTTATGTCTGTGAATATATTACCTGACAATAGAAACGGTACAAATGTTAACTGTGGTTATTAACCAGCAGGCTTACGAAATAGGGGGATTATCTTACTATCCTGGTGGGCTCAATGCAATCACATGAGCCCTTAAACACAGGAGAGAAAACTGGTGAGATTTGAAGCAAGAGAAAGATTTGATGTGCTTGAAGACAGAGAGAATCACATAGAAGGTGTGCGAGGGAATACACACTCTAACCAAAACCCTTGTGCCTGAATGAAGACCCAGAGTCCCAGGTGAGAGCAGCATTCTTTGCCGATAATTGATTTTAGTCCAGTGAGAACCTTAGTAGATAATCCAGTCACAATAGGCTGGGCTTCTGCTATAAAGAAAAATTCGACATTATAAATGGTTTTGTTGTGGTGACGTTATAAATGGTTTTGTCGTGAGCTACTAAATTTGTGGCACTTTGTTACTCAGCAATAGGAGGCTAATACATATATTTTGTTTCCAGTTCTTCATTATTATTCAATATTCAGATTATTAAATTGGTGTGTAACATGGACACTAGTGTTATAAAGACTGCAATCTAAAGGTAGGAAATGGTATCTACCTTTTAGAAACCCACAATATAACCAGAAAGGCAAACAGCCACACAAGAAAAGTTAAAATTATTTTTGTCACAGGCAGAAATGTTTGGGAGGAGTCACAGCAGCAAGAGACACTGCTCTGGAGCTGTTTGCTGGAACTAACAGATACAAAGAAGAATTTGTAGTGTTAAGTCCCTGTCATCTAACTGATGCTCACCATTATCTCATTAACCCTCACTGCTGTAGTCAAATGGCTGGAAATGAAGAGAAACTGTAGATAAAGTATTATGTTAGACATAATACAAGATCAGACTGGAAACCCTATACAGGCTAGGGTAGAGATGAACATAACTAAAATAATTTGTGTACCTAGGAGATTTTCTATAATTTCAGCATGTGCAAAAGATTGACTCCTAAATTTACAGATTATATTTTTGGATATGGCCATTTAGGACGCAACACTAGATTGGGTTGTGCAGCATAATACATGATTTCCAGGATACAGGAAGGGTAAAAGCCAAGATTTACTCCAAGATTTCTAGTTTGGCTACTGGGGACAAAATACACAATTAAAAGAAACAACATAATTTAACAATTCAATAATTGGGCAGAAGAGGGGACATGAGAGCTTATTTTAAAAGTTATGATATGTTTTGCTATGAATAAATGAAACTATAACTCCAATTTTCTTCACAGTAAATAAGTCTATTACCTCAACTGATAGCATACAGTGTTGGTAGTTTGAACATTTCAATGTCATCTAGAACCCGAACTTGAAGAATAATTTAAATGCATACGTTAATTAACTTGATTTAGTCATTCCACAATGTATTGATATTCAAAACATCATATTGTACAAGATAAATATATACTTTTATTTTTTAATTTAGAAAAATAAAATAAAAAGAAATAAACCAGGAGGACAGAAACTATATGGTTCAACTTATATGAGGTACCTAGAGTAGACAAATTCATAGAGATAGAAAGCAGAATAGAAGCCGCCAGGGATACAGGGAGAGGAAAGGGATAATCCTATTTTGATGGGTAGAGTTTATGTTTGGAATGATAAAAACATTTATGGCATAATAATGGTGATGAGTACACAGCATCGTGAATGTATTTTATGCCACTGAATTATATATTTACAAATGATTAAAATCATAAACATTAGGCGTATTTGATCACAAGAAAAAATAGGAAAAAAAGAGTAACTTAAAACATAAGGTAGAAGTGTGATTTTCCACAACATGTTTAAGAAATGTCATAAAATTCCCAATGCTACAGAAAAGTAAGATGAGAATTGATAAAAGATGACTTGATTGGATGAGTTATAAATCAACAATAATGTTAGATACAGTGTTTAGTAAAGAGTGCTTTTCTAACAAATTGTGGAAGTAGAAGTCAGAGCGAAAGGAGAAAGTAGTGAGCAACTGCAGGTTACATAAGTTGGCTGCTCCCTCATGGCATTCCAAATCAATAGGTGAGAAGGTGTGCCAGGGAGTAGCAGTCTCAATGGAACTTTTTGTTATTGTTTTTGTTGTTACATTATATTATTTTAATTTATAGAAGAAAATATTATGTAGTTTGGAGAAGAAAATATGAGTCTCTAGATGAGAAAATGGGCAGTTTATATAAAAAGGTTAAAAGTTTAACTATGGAGGACATAAATTTATACACTAATGCCCTGGATAACAGAAGCTAAACTTATAATTTGCACATTGCAGATTATAAATACCCCTGAGCATGCCTTCCTCCCATAAGACTCAAGCTGCAATTTTACTTTAGCAATAACAGGAGAAACTATAGAAAAGAGACAAGAGAAGATGGTGGGTAAATACTCCTGGCAGTTGGTTAGAGAATCTAGGGAATATGAGTATGTTCATATTTACTGATATCAATTTTCCAGGAAAGTACAAGTTAATGTAATCAGCTGGGAATAAAGGGACAGGAATTTCAGTCTTCAGTAAAAGCTTCAATATTTCCTATTTATTCCATTATGTGCCGGTGCTTTATAGATCATTGTACGTCTTACTTGATGAGAGATAAGAGAACTTAGAACAACACAGTAGTAGTTGCAATACAACCCAATATAATCACATAACATTTCTTTCTAGCTCCAGTTCATCCAGAGTCTTTGATTAATCTTTTATTGTATAGCTTAATTGTGCCTGGTATTTTATTTTATTTTATTTTATATTTTACAGTGTCACTCTCAGGGTATTGTGCCTATTTTTAGGATATTTGGCTTCCACAAAACTCAGGAAACATTGTGGTGATAATTAGAGATGGCCGAGTTTAGAGGCAAAGGGATTCTTTAAGAGATTAGTCCAGGTGATGATGCTTTGGACTTAAACTAAGAGATTGGAAATGCATCTATTTCTAAATATTATGAAGAACATGATTTTTACCAAACTAAAAGTGATAAATAAGATAGAAAACCTCTGGGTTACAGCCTTGAAAACAATGTAATGCCATTAATTGAGCTAGATACTATTGATGGGGAAAGATGAGGTTAAGAGGTGATCTGATGTTGTCACTTGGGATATGTTGAATCGAATATGTCTGCAGAAGATACAAGTTGAGATAGCAATTTAGTTAGAGTTAAAATGCAGATCTAGAGTTTGGGAAACAATCTCTACAGCTAGGCATCATTCTTTATTTGACTATTAAGGACATAAGGCAAGTTGGTATTGACTAAGAAGAACAAGTATTGCTTTTTTAAAAAAAAAGCAAGAAGAGGCCGGGCACAGTGGCTCACACCTGCAATCCCAGCACTTTGGGAGGCCGAGGCGGGCAGATCACAAGGTTAGGAGATTGAGGCCATCCTGGCTAACTCGGTGAAACCTCGTCTCTACTAAAAATACAAAAAATTAGCCGGGTGTGGTGGCGGGCGTCTGTAGTGCCAGCTACTAGGGAGGTTGAGGCAGGAGAATCCCTTGAACCCGGGAGGCGGAGCTTGCAGTGAGCAGAGATCTCGCCATTGCACTCCAGCCTGGGCAACAGAGGAAGACTCCGCCAAAAAAAAAAAAAAAAAAAAACCAAAAAATAACAACAACGAAAAAGAATCTAGTGAGAAGGAAGAGAAGAAATGAACTAATAGAAAAGATAAAGGAAGAATAATCTTAGATGTTGGATTATAATCAGCATTTTCTGAGTATTTTATGCAAAAAAAATGACATAAATTGGATTTGTTTTGTTCTTACCATAATGCTTTTAGGATGATATTTATATCTACTTTGCACTAAACAGGAAAGTAGACCTCAGAGAGGTTAAATAATTTGTACACATTTATTAACATAGAACCTAGCTATGGTAGAAGGCCAGACCTATCTGGATCCCAAGCTATTTCTTGTCCTCTAATATCACTTTGTATCTAGGAGATAACTTCAAACCCAAACAACGTTTCAGGTCATTTACATAACAGCGACTTGCGGATTCCAAGGCAACTGGGTATGAAAGAATATGTGAGTGAGTTTTCTGCTAGCGGTTTTCCTCCATTCAGTCTGCTAAGTCTTTTAGGGAGATGGTTATCCTTTTTGCTTTCCTGGTTTTCCTAATCATCTAGAAAGTCCTTGCTCTATTTCCGCTTACTTTTTGTTATAAGACTTTTTCTGATTCTCCCTCTCCAGGCGGAAGCAAAAAGAAAAAAGATCTTCATTATACGTCTGCTCATCAGCAGAACAAATTCCCATGGCTCTCTGTTCTAATCAGGAGGAAGTAATTTTCCCTTCTCACCTGACTGATTCTCCAACTTGGCTCTTGAAGCTGACTGCTCTCCAATCCCTCCCTCCAGGTACTCAGTTGCAATTTTCGGTTCCTGCTAAGTTTCGCTTATTAAACACTTTACCACTTACTCTCTGTTACTTCTACCCATCTTCCCACTCATTTAACCAAATTCCCACAAATTTAACCAAGTTTCAGTGAAAAATCAAGCTAACACATACTTAAACAACCACTATATGATTTTAAAAGCATCTGTATTTATTTGACTAGATATTAAGTGCCTGATGGCATAAACATAAGAGTCATCACTATCATCATCACCCCTATTATTTGCTATGTGCTAGATACTGTGCTAAATATACTTCTCAGGCATCATTTCCTTTAGTTAGGAGTATTTACATCATCTCTCTTTATATAAATGTAAATATAACATATATATTTAAATACATATTTACATTATATGTAAAGAGAGTAATTTATATAAAGCTGGTATATATATACACATATATAAATATTATACATATATACTGGTGTGTGTGTGTTGTGTATGTGCGTGTGTGTATATATATATTTATATATATAAAGAATAGTCTTAGATGTTGGATTATAGCGGCATTTTCTGAATATTTTATGCAGCAAATATTGTATATGTAATATATAAATATTTTATATATAAAGTTTAGTTAATGGAATTCCATATATGTGGGGTTTACGTATGTCAACCTAGTTTAACAATTTGTTGTGAGTTAGGTGTTATTAGCATGGTACTGATAAGGAAATAGTATTTCAAAGTTATACTGCCTCTCCAGGGCAGAACCAGTTCTTAAAATGCTTGAAGTTTTTAAGTTCTAAGGATACATAAAAATCTAAGACCCAAGTGAACTTGAACTACCAAAAATATTTAATGAACATATTAAATTGATTTACAAACTAGGAAAGTTTATGGCACATATAAATATAAAACATACGTAAATGTACAAAGTAATAGCAAGTTTCAGTTCCCTAAAAATTAAGAAAAGATGCAATACTTATGAAACATAACCCCCTTTTCTAAATCAATGTTCAACTTGTAAAGGCAGCCACAAACTAAGATGTAGTCTAGAGGCTACAACTCAGTGCTGATGGAAACATATTTTGTTTAAAGTAAGCATCTGATATTAAAAATGTGCTTTTGAACAGTTACTGAAAGTGAATCAGCACCACAGATCACCTTGTCAGTGCTCTGACAGGAAGGCTGATATTTAAAGGTGAGTTCCAACTGTTTCCTTAATTTATAGTGTAAGAATTCTGCAGCCACCTGTCTAAGGGAAGCAACCATGTAGAGATTATTGGTCCCCGAGCACTTTTGTCACCTGTCTTGTTAGACCTCTTGTACCAATCAGCATTTTTTTGTAGAATCTAAGCTGTTTTAATCACCTGTTTTTCCTTTTCCCAATCTTTGTGTCAGATAATTTTACATAAATCTCAATGGGGAAAAAAACAAGAACAAAAACCAACCACCCCCAAACAGAAAAGCCAATATATCTGGCTTGGTTAATGTTCCAATTATTGGTCTATGGCAAACACTTGCTTTGTTAGGTTTTTAAAAGCTTTCCTCGGCCGGGTGCGGTGGCTCACGCCTGTAATCTCAGCACTTTGGGAGGCGGAGGTGGGCGGATCATGAGGTCAGGAGATCGAGACCATCCTGGCCAACACAGTGAAACCCCGTCTCTACTAAAAACACAAAAAAATTAGCCGGGCGTGGTGGCGGGCGCCTGTAGTCGCAGCTACTCTGGAGGCTGAGGCAGGAGAATGGCGTGAACCCGGGAGGCGGAGCTTGCTGTGAGCCGAGATCGTGCCACTGCAGTCCAGCTTGGGCAACAGAGTGAGACTCCGTCTCAAAAAAAATAAGCTTTCTTCAGAAATAAGTGTTTTTTTATGTCTCATATATAACATTCCTACTGACTTAGCAACCATATTTTGAAAGCCATTAATAATCACAGACCCTGAACGCAACCTCACTCTCTTCCCATTGTATAGTGTTTATCAGACATCATTCCCTTTGGTGCACCGCTCAGTGTTTTGCCAGTTTCTAGCAATGTTAACAAGGTATAATAAGACTCAACCTAGCTACGGCTCAGATTTCAGCATTAAAAAATGGGCCCAGTTATACTCCACACAGTTATTTGAGAAAAATCAGAATGCATGTAGAACTTCATAGCCAAGTGCCTGAAAAACAGTAAGTGCCACAAAGTTTTATGTTCTTTCCTTTCTTCATATTTGTTTTTCCAATCTTTCATTACTAAATATGTAATAGCTCTCAAGGGAGAACTCTAGGAGTTAACAATTTAGTCTCATCCATACACTTACTTATAGTTCACAAGTTGATCACTTGTCACTTTGATTTATTGTTCTTCATTCTCTAGTAGTGCAAAATAATTCTACTCTTCCTCAGTTGTAAGAGTCTTAGGCACAACGTAGTAGTATTCCCTAAGAATGACACTATATGATTAGATGGGTTTCATTTTTTTTCTTTGTTCTGTTGCTTGTTTGGTTTATCTTGTTTTTGAAAAACAAAATTGTTACAAAGTAGAAAACATCACAGGAGAAAAAATGCTGAGTTTTATGATCTGGGAAAAGTAGGGAAGGAATATATTTCAGTGTTTCCGAGTTATTGAAGATAACCTTTTTTCTCATCGAAAGCATCCTTAACTTCTGTGGCATACACTTTCATCTTCTAATATTTAAAGTGTCCATGGTAAGATTAGATGGAAGAGAGGTGGGGAGAGTCATCAATCATGCTTCTGTTTAAAACTGTTTAAATAGAGTTTAATCTACTCTATTTTACACTTTCAAAGCAGGAAAGGAATACTTTTTTATATAGCCAAGTGGGACACCTTTGCACAAAGGCTTCAAAATAGTGAAAAGAAACATGTATATATATATATGTATATGTATATGTTAAATATTTCTCATTCATACGGACTCTCAATGTATTCTACATGAAACACTTTTAGCAGTACTCATGGATAGGTTAAGTGAACTCAAAGATGCTTAAACGCTCTATTTAAGGCAGTGGAGATATACAGGATCCTCCTGTGTGTTCTTGATGGCATCGTTACGTTACTTCTTGGACTAGTGCCTACTGAGTGTGAGAGGAGTGAGTTAAGTGGGGAGAATAACATGATTAACTTCCATGTTATTTGATTGATTGAGTTTTGTACCTAGACAGCTCATGTAACTGTAATTTTTCTATCTATAAACTGAGACAAATTATGCCTCTCTATCAAAAACACTCATTCAGAAGACCAAGTTTGTTTTTATTAATGTAGAATACTTCAAGATATTTACATTAAATTGCTTTTAAAACTTTTCTTGTCTTATTAATAATGAAACATAATCTTCTAGCAATGAAAAAGCTCAATTTGCCTCCTAAAGTATAGTGGTAAGAGAATGATATTGGAACCAATTCTAATTTGCTTCTGAAAGGGCTTGTATTATTTTTAAACAGATTACTTCTAAGAGTTCAGATTCCTGGCAGACACATATAAGTATGAAAATATAATAGCATAATAACTGGTACACCAAATATGTGTAATAAATATGCTTTAAAAAAAGGAAATAAACATTTAAAAAATGTATCTTTAAAGCCGCAGGTCCCCACGGTGAGCAAATTGAAAACAAGAAAGAATAGAAAGGGGAAAGAATGAAAAGAAGCTATTTTTTAATTAATTGCGAGTTAACTTCTAGGGCCATGCTATGCATTCCACATATTTGAATCTAATTTTATTAAGCATTTTGTTATATTATAATTAAAATAGCTATGACACTGTCTATAGAAGCTAAGGTTTATCTAATTTAAATAGTTTTTCAGGGATCCACAGTTGCTGGACAGGGCTGGAAGTATAAGGTGGTGCTCATAAGTTCTATGTAGGTTTCTTTGTTTCACTTTTGTGTTATCCAAAACCCTCTTCCAGAAGGATAGTTAATGACCTGGGAAGGGTCTGCTCTATGGCTTCAACTTATTCCTGATAATGTAACTGAGTCTATTCAATACAACAAATATTTAATTAAGTGCCTAGTTTGTGCTTATGGGGGTTAGGTGACATCAGTGAAGAAAGCAGACAACTCTTTCTTTTCTACTTTGTAATTGAGAGGGACAGAAATCAATAATAAACCTACTAAATGAGAAAATTATATAGTATAAAAGAAGGTGATAAGTGCTAATTAAATACATAAAATAGAGTGAGCAAAAAAGATCAGAAGTGCTATTCATGGGCTAAATTTTAATAGTGTGTTCAAGGTAGATAGGCCTCACTGTTAAAGTGACTTTTGAGTAAGGAACTAAAAAAAAAGTTAGAAGTTAACCGTTGAGGTACCCTAGATAGCCAAGGGGAGGGAAGGCATTCTGGGGAGAAGTAAAAGCCAACGCAAAAACACATGTTAGCAGGATGTTGTCTGGTCTGTTCTAAACATATCGAGGAGGCCTGTGGCCAGTGAAATAGAGAAAGTGAGGGGAATAAGAGTAGATGACAAATCAGAGAGATAATTGAGGAGGTGGGGATGTATGTCATTAGGATAGGCATACGGGCTGTCATAAGCACTTCCTCCGAGTTCATGGGGAAGCCATTGCAGAGCTCTAAAGGTAGGAGTGACATAACTCACCTTTTGTTTTAAGAGTTTAACTTTGACTTTGCCAAGAATAGACAGAGGGAATGATATAACTTTAGAAACTGATGACATATAACTTGGTTAGAAATAACAGTGGCTCAGCTGGGCGTGATGGCTCATGCCTGTAATCTCAGCACTTTGGGAGGCCAAGGCGGGCAGATTGCTTGAGCTAAGGAGTTTGAGACCAGCTTGGACAACATGGTGAGACAGACCCTGTCTCTATAAAAAGTATACAAAAATTAGCCAGGTGTGGTGGCATGTGCCTGTAGTCCCAGCTACTCAAGAAGCTGAGGTGGGAGGATTGCTTGAGCTAGGGAAGTGAAAGTTGCAGTGACTCGTGATAATCACACTATGCTCCAGACCAGGTGACAGGGAGTTCAAAACAACAGGACTTTTGGTGAGCTAACATAGTCTGAGAACAAAAGAAGAATCAAAAATGAGTCCAAGTTTTTTGGTCTGAACTACCAGAAGATTGAAAATGCCATCAACTGAGACGAGTAGGAAGACTACAGATAGAACAGGTTTATAGGGGAAATATTAGAAATTCAGTTTTGAAAGTATTCTAAACATTTAAGAGAAGTCAAATAAGTGTTTCTGAATGCATGTGAATCTGGGGTAGAGGTGGAACTTTTGGTGTTGTCAGGATTTAAATGTTATTTAAAGTAATTATCCTGATTATAGCTGAGACCACAGAGATTAAAAGGATCATTAGCAGCTAGTATGAGCAACTATATGCTAATAAATTGGAAAACCTAGAAGAAATGGATAAATTCCTAGACGCATATAACCTGCTGAGGTTGAACTATGAAGAAATCCAAAACCAGAACAGACCAATAACAGGTAAAAAGATTGAAGTCTTAATAAAAAGTCTCCTGGCAAAGAAAAGCCTAGGTTCTGATGGCTTCACTGCTGAATTTTACCAAACACTTAAAGAAGAACTAATACCAATCCTACTTAAACAATTCCAAAAATAGAAGAGGGGGGAATCCTCCCAAACTCATTCTATGAGGCCAGTGTTACTCTAATACCAAAATCACAAAAAAATACACATCAAAACAGGAAAACTACAGACCAGTGTTCCTTATGAACATCGATGCAAAAATCCTCAACAAAATACTAGCAAACTGAATTAAACTACATATTAAAAAGATTATTTATCCTGACCAAGTGGGATTCATCCCAAGGATACAAGGATAGTTTAACACACACATATCAATCAATGTGATACATATCAAAAGAATGAAGGATAAAAATCATATGATCATTTCAATTGATGCTGAAAAAGAATTTGATAAAATTCAACATCTCTTCATGATTAAAAAAACCCTAAAAAAAACCCTAAAAAACTGTATAAGGAATATTCATCAATACAATAAAAGCCATATATGACACACCCACAACTAGTATTATACTGAATGGGGAAAAAAACTGAAAGCCTTTCCCCTAAGATCTGTGACATGACAAGGATGCCCACTGTCACCACTGTTATTCAACATATTACTGGGAGCCCTAGCTAGAGCAATCAGACAAAAGAAAGAAATAAAGGGCACCCAAATTGAAAAGGAAGGTGTCAAATTATCCTTGTTTGCAGTTGACATAATCTTACATTTGGAAAAACCTAAAGACTCCATCAAAAAGTATAAGAACTGATAAATACGTTTTAAAAAGTTGCAGGATAGAAAATTGACATATAAAAATTAATAGCATCTTTATATGCCAGCAACAAATAATATGAAAAACAAGAAAGTAATCCCATTTACAATAGCTACAAAGAAAATGAAATATATAGGAGTTAACCAGAGAAGTAAAATATCTCTACAATTAAACATTGATGAAGGAAATTGAAGAGGACACAAAAATATGGAAAGATATTCCATGTTCATGGAGTGGAAGAATCAATATTGTTAAAATGTCCATAGTATTCTAAGAAATCTACAGTTCAATAAAACACCTCTCAAAATACCAATGACATTCTTCACAGAAATAGAAAAACAATCCTACTGTCAGTCCTTTCTTTTTTTTTCATTTTAGAAAGACTCATAAGAGCCAAAGCTATTCTGAACAAAAAGAACAAAACTGGAGGAATCACATGAACAGTACCAAAAGAGCATGGTACTGACATAAAACCAGACACACAGACGAATGGAACAATATAGAGAGCCCATGAACAAATCCATACATCTGCAATGAACTCATTTATGACAAAGGTGCCAAGAACATATACTGGGGAAAGGGCAGCCTCTTTGATAAATGGTGCTGGGAAGACTGAATATCCATGTGCAGAAGAATGAAACTAGACCCGTATGTCTCGCCATATACAACACTCACACCAAAATGGATTAAAGACTTAAATCCAAGACGTCAAACTATTCAATTACTAAAAGAAAACATTGGGGAATCTCTCCAGGACACTGGAGTGAGCAAAAGTTTCTTGAGTAATACCACCAAGCACAGGCAATCAAAGCAAAAGTGGACAAATGGGATCACGTGAAGTTAAAAAGCTTCTGCACAGCAAAGGAAGCAGCTAACAAAGTGAAGAGACAACCCACAGAATGGAAGAAAATATTTGCAAACTCTTCATCTGAGAAGAGATTAATAACCAGAATATATTAGGAGCTCAAACAACTCAATAGGAAATAATCTAATAATCCAGCTAAAAATTGGCAAAAGATCTAAACAGACATTTGTCAATACAAGACATAAAAATAGAAAACAGGTATGAAAAAGTGCTTGATATTATTATCACCAGAGAAATGCAAATTAAAGCTAGTATTGATATCATCTCACCCCAGTTAAAATGTGTTTTATCCAAAAGACAAGCAATAACAAATACTGGCGAGGAGGTGGAGAAAAGGGAATCCTCATATGCTGTTTGTAGAAATGTAAATTAGCACAGCCACTGTGGAGAACAGTTTGGATGTCACTCAGAAAGCTAAAAATTGACCTAATATATGATACAGCAGTCCCACTGCCAGGTATGTACTTAAAAAAAAAGGTTATCAGTGCATTGAAGAGATATCTGCACTCCCATGTTTATGGCTGCACTATTTACAATAGACAAGCCTTGGAAGCAACCCTCTGTGTTCACCAACAGAAAAATAGATAAAGAAAATGTGTTAGATATACACAGTGGAGTACTTATCAGCCCTAAGAAAGAATGAGATCCTGTCATTTGCAACAACATGAATGAAACTGGAGGTTATTATGTTAAGTGAATTAAACCAGGCACAGAAGGACAAACTTCTCATGTTCTTACTTATTTATGGGAGGTAAACATTAAAACAATTGAACTCATGGAAATAGAGATTACAGTGATGGCTGCCAGGGGCTAGAAAGGATAGTGAGGTTATGGGGAGGAAGTGGGGATGGCTAATGGGTACGGCGTAGTTTTTAGAAAGAATGAATAAGATTTAGCATTTGATGGCACAACATGGTGGCATCATACTGAGAAACTGTATTTTACTATAGTAAAATAGCCACCATGCTGTGGTGGCTATAATATTTGGCCATAATTTTAATTGGCCATTAAATTTGGCCAAGTAATATGGCCAAATAATAATTGGCCATAATTTACTATAATTATACTTACTTATTTTAAATAATTTACTAGTTATTTAAAAATAACTAAAGTACTGCAGTTGGATTGTTTGTAACACAAAGGATAAATGCTTAAGGTGATGGAGACCCCATTTACCCTGATGTGATTATTATGCATTTTATGCCTGTATCAAAATATCTCATCTATCCCATAAATATCTCATCGACACCTACTATACCTATAAAAATTAAAAAAATATATATATATATAAATGTCATAATTATGAACAAGATCATCAGGAGCAACAGGAACTAACGTCAGGGACCGAGCATCTACATGAACAAGTCTAGGACAAGAGGCAGATCAAGCAAGTGAGACCAAACTGTCTTGCAAGGATAGGGAAGAAAGTATATCATGGAAATGGGAGTGGCTGACTCAAATGCCATAGCTAGGGACAAGAATTGGCCACGGGATTTTGACACCGAGGACGGCATTGTGCTCTTGCTAAGAGAAATTTTGATGGAGTTGTGAGTGGGAAGGCAACAGCCTTACTGCAGAATGTATACAGAGACCAGGAAGAGGGGAACCCGAAATATTTTTTCAGGGAATTTTAGTGGAAATCATAGTAAACAGAAAAATGTTAGGAAAGATAAATTCAATTCTAGATTACAGATATCCTCAATGAAACTTTTAAGATTATAGTTTGATTGCACTTTTTCTTGAATGTCCAACTACATGCATACTAATCTACATCACTAGAAATCTTACATAGACATAGAAATTTATTTTAGCTTATTATTTTAACAAGTTATACAGTAACAGACTCATTCACTTACATATATATATGTACTTGTTTTGATTCCATGATCATAGTTAACATATTTCAAACCACAGGCACAATTAATATGCAGAAAGGAATATGTTATACAGAAATATATATGTTGTGTATGCTATGAAATATATTTGGGAAACTACATACTGCAATACATCTAGCCATATTACACTATGAACATATTTCTCTACTTCTCTTGGGTTTTCATTTGCTGAAATTTATACTCAAAAAAATTAAATTTAATAGTGGAATTAACTGCTCAAATATGCATACAGGCATCACAGAAAAAATTTCATTTACTTATTTTAGAAAAAATATACAAGATGGAGGAGTGGGTTATAAAACACATCAACCTAGAATGAGAAAAAGAATCCAGCTTCATGAGATGTAACTGAGAAGAGCCTACAGTTCTTTATGTGATCAATACGGAAGTGATCAACTGGAAGACAGTTCTTTAAGATGAGTTTGTGCCCACAAAAAGAGGTGGTCATATAGACGAGACATCACTAGAAGTTTACAGATCTTGGTATCCTTTCTGAAAAAAAAAAAATCCCCAAACTGATCCTTAGGTACTAAAATCAAGATTCTTACATATCAATGTTTATGCAATGATTTTTATTTCATTAAAATCACAGGGTCTTATATCCACTGGCTGTAAGTTTTTAAGTATTTACTGAGAAACCTGTCTATGGTGAATTGACTCTAAAACTGGGAAGTTTCATATGAAACCAAGGGAACTAGCTCTATGGTTCTTGAGTGAGCTCAAATTCATAGAACAGCTGCTAGAGGAGGGACGCCTTGTTTTCACAACTGAATGTATGCCGAGTACAAAAAAACAGGAGCTGCAGGAGCATGAGTCATGATTACTTAGGGAGAAGACTTTGTCAATATTTCAGTGTATGCCCATAAATATGGATACCATATACTCCTATCTATTTAGCAACAAATAATTTAAGGTATGTATTTTAATCTTTCTTATGGACAGAGGATAACTGGCTAAAACATAGTGTCTACTAAGTATTCAGATATCACAGGAGTGAAATAACAAAAGCCTTTCAATTTAAAAATTTTATATAAATAATTTATACATAATGCACATTATAAGGGGCAAAGACTTCTGCATTTAAGCACAAAACAGTTTATCATACTGACCAACGTGTTGATTCCGCTTACATTCTTTTACTGTTTAGAGTAAGACATTTATTTTTTAAATGGTGCTAAACATTATTAGGTATTTTTAAAATTTGTCATCACTTGCAAAGAAAAATACTTTTTTTCTGTTGTTTCCCCTCCAAATAATAGCAATTTTAAAATATTTTATCTCAATGTGAATTCAGAAAAAAGGATAATACAGTGACAAGATGAATACATAAGAATATACAATTGTTATTAAGACAAAGACAACTGCTATGTTCATTTACATATCAGAATGAATATGCGCAGTGTATTGAAATCCAGGTGGCATGTGGGATAAAGAAATACCATGTATCCAACAACCCAGCCTGAACTCTGCTTGGAGAATGAGGCCCTCTGAAGTGAAATTTTATTTCTCTTTTAGGGCCACATCATTATGTGGGCTCCCCGTAGCTCTTCCACTACAGATGTAGGAAACATTTCAATCTCAATATTTTGTTTTTATAGTTCTCCCTTGTAAAAGGAAAGCCAGCATTTCAAATGCGTTTTCTTACATTCAGCTGTGTACCAGGTAAAGCAATAAAACTGCTAATACCTGCGTTGGCCTTGGTCTTCATCAAGGCCATACGGTGAACCAGGAAGGATTTAGAGCACCTACTATGAGCAAGGCCCATTCTGCCACCACAAAAGCACAGGCTACTCTATTCCCTTTTCATAATTTCTCCGATTACAGTTGTCACAGAAGCTGTGTTAAATGGAAGATTTCTATTTTTTTCATTGTTAAATATCACTCAGGAGAGCATTTATAGAATAATTTCATATTTTATTTGTTACATGAGATCTTAAGCTTTTAAAATCATTTTTATATAGTTGATCAGGAAATGGTTTTAGATGCTATAGGTGGACATCACGTTCTTAGAAAAATAAAATAATGAAGTTTTTTTCTCAAGAAAATATGGCAACTCATATTTTTGGAGGAAGTTGTCTACTAATAACAAAGAATTGCAGAATCTCTCTGGCACTATATAAATATGGAAAGATAGAATGAAAATGTTTCAATTTGTATTTCTAAATGTTCCATACTAGAAATGAAAAGACCAAAGAGACTCTCTTGAAATATTAATTTTCTAGATACATTTTTCTGTTATTTCATTTATATATATATATATATTTTGGTTGCTCATTTCAATTTATGATATAAAAAGCAGATGTCATTTTCTTTCAGTAATCATTATTCATATAGGTTTATAATGATGCTCTGAATTGGAAAAAAAAACATAACTAACCAGCAGAACAAATATATTTTACACAATTTTGAATATGTTTGTCTAATACACCTAGATAATCTTATTATCCCATACTTTAAAAGTAGGACATGTTGCTGTAGAAATATATATTTTTTGCTTCCATAAATATTTATAGGTTTAAAATTGAGAACTCTCAATTTGTATTTAAAATTTCTAAAAGAAAAAGACATTACATTATGAAAAGATTAACATCAAGAAAGATCAACAATAAAATCATTGTTCATTTATCCCAATATTATGTGAAGTAACAGTACTGCAGGAAGAAAAAAAGTAGGTTGAAAAGTGGCTATTACATCTATTTTCCAGATTTTAAGCTCACTGAATGCTATTATCACAAGGTTACTATACTCTTTAATCTAATGTGCCTGATAGCTAATTGTCATTCAATGAATATTGTAGAAGGAACTGTATTTAATATCTCTCTCAAGTGGTTCCTGTCTCTGCTTGGAGATTTTTTTCTCTTTAGGTTCTATTTCCATCATTTTGAATTTTTCCCCTGCAAACTACAAAGAGTGGACAAATTATAAGTGTGTTAAAGTAACAAGTGAAAAAATATAAATCAATTATTTACAAGTACACTCTAATGTACAGAGTGTACTTGTAATGTGTTGATGATTTTACAATAAAACTCATCCTAATTTAATTTTTTAGCTTAATGTGAGTATAATTTATGCACAGTAAACAGCACATATTTAAAGTAAATGATGTGGAAAATTTTGACATGTTTTTACATGTGACAAATTTTGAGAAATGATGTATATCTATCAAAAAAATCATGATAATGAACATATCCATCACCCTCCCAAAAAATTCCTCGTAACTCTTTCTGATCTCTCCCTCCCATCCCTCCTCATAACTCTACTTCAGGCCAAACAACTACTGATCTACTTTCTGTAACTACAAATTAGTTTGCATTTTTTAGAATTTAGATTAATAAAATTTTATTGTAGGTACATTTTGTCTTCCTTTTTTTCACTCACAATAATTTTTTTTGAGATTTCTCTATCTTGGTGGGTGTACTGAAAGTTTATTTCTTTTCATTATTGAATAGATTTCCATCATGGGAATAAACCGTATCTGCTCATTCATGCACGTATTTATGAACCTTGGAGTTGTTGCCAGCTTTGGATTGTCACAAATAAAAAGTTGTTATGAACATTTATGTGCAAGTCTTTGTGTGAATATATTGTTTAATTTGTCTTGGATAAAATCTCCAACTATAATTTTGTGCAATTTTCAATTTCTATTTGCAGTTCTATTAGTTTTTCTCTGGTGTATTTTGAAATTCTATTATGAAATGTTAGATTGTTACGATTTTTATGTGCTCTTGCCCCTTTCTTAGTGTAAAATAAGCTTTTTTATTCCTGGTAATATCTTTGCTCTAAAATATATTTAGGCTGAAATTGAATTAATTTTCTAATGCTGGATAAAAATTATCACAGATTTAGTGATGTAAGACAGCATTCATTTATTGTCTCACAATTGCCTTGTAACAGAAGTGTGGGCAATACTTAGCTGCATCCTCTGGTCAGGGTCTCACAAGGCTGCAATTAAAGTGTTGGCAAGGATGAGTTATCATCTGGAGGCTTGACTGGGGAAGAATACACTCTCAACTACATTCAGGTTGCTGGCAGAACTCATTTCCTTGTAGCAATATGTTTTTAGGCTCTGGCATTTTGCTCATTGTCAGCTGGAGTGTGTTCCTGGGTCCCAGGGGAACCTTTCATTTGAGATTCTCCAACATGGTCATTTATGTCATCTAGCTCTCAAGGAGAGTCTGTCTCCTCAGATGAGGCCTACTCCTACTGAGTCAGGCTCACTCAGGGAGATCATATTTTTGGTTACCTCAAAATCAACTGATTGCGTGTTGATGATTAATTGTATCTGAAAATTTTCTATTTCTTTGGCATTCTCTATTATCTGAAGCAAGTCAGAATTCTTGCTCACACTTAAGGGAAGGAAATTAAATAAGGTATAAACACCAGGTGGTGGGGATTACTGGGGTTTCCCTAAGGGTTGTCAACCACAGATACTAATAGAGTTTCTTCACCTTTCCTTTGATTCGTGTTACTAGCTGTATTAGCTTTATTATTTTATAAGCTTTTTTTCATTAATTTACAGTTTTTTGTTGCTATGATTGTTGTTGATTAAGCTACCATATTGTTGGTTCTTGTTTTTTTAATCTGCTCTCATAATCTCGAGTTTTTAATTTTTGATATTTATATTTAATATGAATATTAATAAGAAGGTTTTTAATCTGTCACCTTTCTGTTTTCTATTTATTTGTATGTTATTGGTCCTTTTTGAATAATTTATTTTTTTATGATTCTATCTTCTTTGTTTTGGTAAATTATCTATTACTCTTTACTTTTGTGTGCCTGTGTTTGCTTTGGGATTTATAATATGCATCTATAATTTTTCATGATTTATCTTCAGGTAATATATTTTCACATATTTTGTAAAAATCTTACAATAGTATGTTTTCATTTTCTCTCTTCTAGTATTGCTCTATTTTTAACAATGTGTCTTACCTCTGCATATTGTAGGAACCACATACTACCTCTGGTATCTTTTCTTTGTCCTTAAGAAACTATTTAATATTTTTTGTAGGGCATGTCACTGATTCTACTTTTTTACATTATTATATCTGTTGAAACTTTATTTTACCTATGTTTTTATTTATTTACTTATTCATTCATTCATTCATTTGAGATAGGGTCTTGCTTTATCACCCAGGCTGGAGTGCAATGGTGTGATCACAGCTCTCACTGCAGCCTTTACCTCTCAGGCTCAATCAATACTTTCACCTCAGCCTCCCAAGTAGCTGGGACTACAGGTATACACCACCATGCCTAGCTAATTTTTTGTATTTTTTGTAGAGATGGGCTTTTGTCATGTTACCCAGGCTGGTCTTGAACTCTTAGGTTCAAGCAATCTGTCCACCTTGGCCTCCCGAAGTCCTGGGATTACAGATATGAATCACTGTGCCTGGCCTACCTTGTTTTTAGAAAACAATTTTGCTTGATATACATTTTTAGTTTAAAAGATATGCTCTTTCAAGATACATACATCAAAAAGTCTGCTGTCACTCTTGTTTTGGTTTTACTAAAAATATCCACCCCTCTCCCAACCTCCATCAGCTGTTTTGAAGATATTCTTTTTATCAGTCATTTTAAGCAATGTGATTATGTGCCTTTCTTTCATTTTCTTTATTTGAGTAAGGATTATTGAACATCTTATATCTGTAGGGTTTTCTTGAGCAGGTGACATCTGTTGGCTACAAGGAGCAATAGTCTCAGGGTATCCAGTCGCTGCATTATTTGCAGGCATTAAGATCACCAAGAGACATAACTCTCAGGAGTACCTGATGAATCAATGATTTACTCATATAGAGAAGAGACATAGCAAGATCAGTGTCAAGAGTGATTGTTATTCATCAATAGCCAGCAGGTCTTGCCCTGCAGCCAACACAGGACAAGTTCCACACACACTCCTCTAGAGCTACAGGTGAAAGGCCCTGTTTTCTCCCCACCAGGAACAGATATAACAGTGGGGTTGGCCAGTTAACACATGACACACACATTTTAAGCAGAATAAAGTAACATCAAGCCCAGACTATGAAAAGATATTCACAAAAAATGCAATAATCCAGCAGTCTGTGAGAGTTCCTATGTTCACATAAGAACATGTTGTTCCAGCCCAAGACACACTCAAACAGGCATGCAGGAGTCAAGCAAGATGCATCCGACTGTCTTTCCCAAAAGTTTGTAATTTCCATTAAACATAGAAAACTTCTATCCTTTATTTCTTCAAATATTTTTGTAAGCCACTTTCCAGAAACTCCAGTGATATATAAAGGGGGTTCTGTGAGACTTTCCAAGAGATTACTAATATTTTATATAATTTTATTTCTGTTTATTCCTTTGTGTTTTATTTTGGGTAGGTTCTTTGTCATCAAGTTCAGAATTCTTTTTTAATTACTTTTGGCAGTGTCTGCTTTCAATCCTCTCTAGTATTTTTTTTTATCATAGACATTGTATTTTCCTACTTTAGAAGTTGGACTTTAGTCTTTTAAAATATGTTTTACATCATCACCTAACATGCTTCGTCTTATTTCTACCTTCTTGAATATATAATGTAAAGTTATAATAACTGTTTTCATGATCTTCTTTACTATTTCTCTTATTTGTGTACTTTCTTGGCTTCTAAGTTATTCATTTTTCTGCTTATTATGTAAGTGTCATATTTTGCCTTTTTTGTATGTTGGGTAATTTTGGATTAGAAACCAAATGCTGTGGATTTTGCCCTTTTTCGTTGGTGGATATTGTGTATTCCTATAAACGTTCTTGAATTCGTTCTGGTATAAAGCTAACTTGCTTGAATATGGTTCGACTCTTTTAAGTATTGTTTTTAGGCTCTGTGGAAACTGAGCAACTTTTAGTCTAGGGCCGTTTTGACTCCCTGCTGAGACAATATCTTTTTAAGAAGTCTTTGTGATGCCCTGTGAATAAGTTTTTCCACTTTGACTGGTGGGAACATGAACTTTCCGTGGCCCTGTTGATCCTTGGTATTGCTCTCTGTCCTTCTTTCTGTTATTTCTTTTCTGGCCTCAATGTTTTGTGTTATGCCTTCATTAATCAGTAGTAAGCTGAAAACTGGCGGCCGACTCTGTGCCCTTTTCAAGAGGTTTGGCTCCATGCTTCTCTCCTCTCTTTACACTCTGCTTTGTGGAATAGAACTTCCTGAACTCTCCAGACTCCCTAGTCCTTGCCCGCAACTCAGAGAGGTGCCATCGGGGTTGTCATTCTCCCTCCTCCTGCATGTCAGCTTCATAACTCTATCCAGGCACAAAGCTTGAGAAATCGTAAGGCTCAACCTGTTTGTTCACTCTCTATCAGGATTGCTGTTCTGTCTTGCCTGATGTCTAGTGTATGAAAATCATTTTTTGATATAATTTTATACAATTTAAATCTGTTTCCTTTTACTCTATATTGGCCAAAATAAGAAATCCCCAATTCAAATTTAAAAGTTACTTTTTTTTTTTTAATTTAGAAATAGGTGAAAATACAAGTCTCATGATGTTTTAGAGTTACAGACATCTCATGACATTTTAGGTATCATTTATAGATTTGCTAATTTTTTGCTTTAAATCTTTTTATAAATTGTAATGGACTATATGAAAACTCAACAGAAAACTTTAAGTTTTAATTTTGTTTGATCTGTATTCAAATACATGATAATAATAATTTTACTAAAGCAAATTTTGAACAAAATTAATGTACATTCTTTAACAGAAGACATGCTTAAACATTCTATAGAAGTAAAAAATTTGAAACAAATGAATTTTTCCCCCATAGCTGTGAAGAAGTAGAAGAAAACATACACTTTGGAAACTGCACATTTTGAATAGATAACAAGTATCATAGACGTAAACATTTAATAAACTTGGGTTGCAGTTTTTAGTTATACTCATTTTCTTGCTATACACCTTGGACAACTGACTAATTCTCTCTCTTCTGCTCTCTCTCTTTCTTTATCTCTCTCAACGTTCTTTAAAATTTATTTTTACTGTGTGGCCTAATTTGTGTATTTTTACTATGTAGAGGTCATTATTCGGGCATTGTTAAAAGTTTATATTGTGACACTGTGACAGATAAGAACTAGCAGGCCAGATGCCTGGTGACATGCTAACTCAGTGTCAACACTCTAATGACCCTAATAAAGGAGAACAAATGAAACAAAAGATCATCATAGAGGGCATCAGAAGCAAATTATAATGGACATCATATGATCCGTGATGACTTTGGGGAATATTAAAACAAGGAAAAATTAACAGAATGACTGATATCAGTGTTGACAGGTATCAACAGATGTTTGCTTGCCTCTGGCAAAATAAGAATCAGAAACAGAAGTAGAATTTCTGTATTTCTGACCATTTATCAGCTACCACAACTACAGTTTTGGCTAAATTATCAAGAAATAGTTTAGCTTAAATCATGGTATACAGAGAAAATAGAGTATCACAATTTTTTAAATGCAAAGAGGTAACTATATGAAAACAAATTATATAATTTAGGATTTTATAATTATGAATAACAAAATGCCTTATGTAATTATTATCTAAAACCTCTACTGGATATAAGCATTGATTTGCATAATATCTTGTCTAAATTTTGACTTTAGTATTCGATATTTAGTGCTTTTAAGAATTTTGAAAGGTAGCTCAACAAATAAAATGTTGATTGTAGAATCAGACTCTTTTTTAGAATCCTGGCTTCACCACAACCTTAACCTGTTTTGTGCTACTGCGACAAAACATCTGAGACTGAGCAATTTATAAATAATAGAAATTTATTTTTTTCACAGCTCTAGAGGCTAGGAAGTGCAAGATCAAGACACTGGTACGTTTGGTTGTCTGGTGAGGGCTCTGGAAGGAAGGAAAGCTTTGTTCTAACAGGGCAAAGAGTTGAATGCTGCCCGAGAATGCTGCCCGAAGCTTCTTTTATAAGGGCCTTAATTCTATTCACTAAGGAGAAATGCTTATGGCCTAATCACCTATCAAATGCCTCACCTCTTGCTACTATCACATTAGCAACACTTGAATTTTTTAGTGGATATGTCCAAACCACAACAACCGCTTTCTAGCTATGTGAGCTTGTGCCAATTAGCTAATTTTTCTATGGCTGAATTTCTTTGTTTTTAAAGGGTATCAAAACTATATCTACTTTAGAGAGTTGTTATGAGGAATGAATTAGTTAATACAAGAAAAGCTCTTAGAGCAATGTCTGGTATTTAGACACATTCAATAAATATTAGATAATAGTATTGATATTTCCACTGATACATTATGGAGTTCAATTATTCACACTGTCTTGCTCTAAAAGTATGTGTATCACTCCCTATGTTGCCACAGCTTCATCCACCCAGCCTTTAGGCCTTATGCATTATCTCCTGTAGTCATTTTCAGAGAAAAGAAAAATTGCTCTTACTTTACAGAAGTATCTCATGCCACATTAGTTTAAGGCATAAGTGCTCTGTGTTGCCCTTATGGTTCCATATGCGGGAGGGTCTGAGCACCAGTAGCGCAGAGAAATTATAGTGGAAAAATATCTCAAGCAAGACATCTTCTTTTCTTTCTCTATTAAGGATTTCTTGAGGATTCCTTTATACCTCCCAGCCTGCTATAGATACATTATGTACCTTGAAATTTCTTGGATCTCTGGCTCCTAAGACCCAGTCGCAGATATACCTGTCTCCAGCTTAACAGAATTGGAAAGCTTGTCTTATTTTATATCGGCATCTTTTGGATTACTTTAATAAGTAGATAGGTTTAGCATCACCAAATGGGAGATTTTATATACATACATATATATACATATACGCACACACTATATACATTTATATTTTATATATTTATAAAATATATATTTTAAATATAAACTCATTCCAAATCTCTATATATTATATATAATCCCAAATCTATATCATATATTGGTTTTTAAAGTGTGTGTGTGTACATACATATATATATGTGTGTGTGTATGTATATATGTATACCTAAAAATACATAAAAATTCTTTAAAATCAAAATATGCACAGTATTGTTGTGACTGTTTTCTTTTGTTTTTTTTTTTTTGAGATGGAGTCTTGCTGTCTTCCAGGCTGGAGTGCAGTGGCGTGATCTCCGCTCATTGCAACTTCCGTCTCCCAGGTTCAAGCGATTCTCCTGTCTCAGCCTCCCGAGTAGCTTTGATTACAGACATGCACCACCATGCCTGGCTAATTTTTGCATTTTTACTAGAGACAGGGTTTGGCAATTTTGGCCAGGCTGGTCTCAAACGCCTGACCTCAGGTGATCTGCCCGCCTTGGCTTTCCAAAATGCTGAGGTTACGGGCATGAGCCACCCTGCCCAGCAGTGACTGTTTTCTTAATGGCAGGAGGGTGAAAGATGTCTTAGGAACAAGGTGCCCTACATGATATAGACTGCTGGAACCCAAAACATTTCACTGAGGGATTGCTGGAATTTATGGCTTTCTCTCTGGCATAACGTATCTAACCAAACTATCTAGAGTAGCAGTTGACACATTTCTTTCCATAAAGCGCCAGATAGTAAATATTTTAGACTTCGTTAGACATGTCACAACTATTCACCTTAATAATCAGAGCATGAAAGCAGCCATAGAAAATATGTTAGTGAATGTGCATGGCGGTGGTTCAATAAAACTTTATTTACAAAAGCAGATAATGGGTTGGATTGTTTTCCACAGGCTTTTATTTTTTCTGTCGTTCCCTGGGGGAATCCACTACATCCAGCTGTCCAGATTGATGTCATCAATATAGCAGAGCAGCATGAGGCCCTCTTATGGAATGATGAGGCTCATAGCTCAACTTCAACAAAACTAGAGAATTATACATTCAGCCTGTGCCGCGATGAGGTTCTCTGCCACATGAAAGCAAACCACTTCTGGTGTTTTCAGTATAATAGTTTAGAGGTAATAAAGCATTCCCAAGAAAACAGATGCATAGTAAAATAAGCTGGATTAATTTTCTTTAGTGGAATGACATCTGAAGTGCAACTGATATCTGAATGACTACTAGCTTGAACTTATTACTTATTGATTTAATTGAAACTTGTCTTGTTTTTACATTAAATGAGCACATTAATAGGTTTGTTATAGAAATCACTGCTAAAGAATCTTTCAAATCTTTTTTTTTTTTTTGGTGTTTCTCCAGTCTGACCCTTCCTATATGATAATAAGGGCCCACAATATGTATGTAGGACACCAGTAAAAGGAATCTGCTAATTTTTAGAAAAATTTATTCCAATTATATAATGAGGACCTGGCGATAATACTGATTGTTCCTGCTGGGCTATCTGAAGGCAGACTAGGGACAAAATAGAACCAATTATTTGACTTCCAAAAGACCTTCCCTGGCCATTAGATATCAGTGGAATTTTGAGTGTTCAGAAATTAGTGTTATCTTAACTGCCAGGGTCAAATATTTGCAAATAAAGTAAATATGCTTATTTCATGCCCTTGTTTTTTTGTTTTTTTGGCTATGTTTCACCTAGAAATTATGGTAACTGAACTTTATTTATCATGGACTACTCTTGAGTTCAAGGTTTTATAAACATGATGAGCAAACCATTAGAACCATGGCTAACGAAGCGAGGTTACATATTAAGTCTAAAATTTCTGGTAAACACACATCCATAAACAAATATAGTCAACTATAAAATAAAATTATGATACCTTCTTCTTGCCAAAAAACTTCAGAATTCAATCCTGCACAGCTTCTCTAGGTTTTTGTTGATATGGATTATAAAGTTTTCTGATTCTTTTGCCTTTATATGAATTTTGCTTGTATTGTCCCATCTCAGCATGTGCTGAGATCAAATGCTATTTACAGACTTCAAGAAAATAACAGGTGAAGGAAGTGGAAGCTGAGGGAGTGGCTTAAAAGAGGTGGGGACAACCTTATCAGACATGGAAGAAATAATTGATTTATTAGCAAGAAATCTTGGAGGGATTAAAGGTTTGAGATGCTCACTATCCTTTAAATCCCTCTCCACATGTCTCTAATTCTAATTTTGGGGACCCCACTTCTCAATGAATGACAGGACTTCCATAAAACAGATTGACAAGGCTGTGATTTTTATCAATAATGCCATTTAGATACCCACATCAAGTGTCAGATTTCGAGTTTGTTTTTGGCTTTATCACTCTTGTGCCACCAAAAAATAAGAGATGATTTTGAACATTGCCTGATAAATTTGTCTGTTTTCAATCTATGTCTTGACATTAAAATGTATGGATTTAGGCTTATTTTGCTCTTTCGTGAAACCTTCCTATACTCCACAAGCAGCTATAGCAACACAGAACCCTTGACTTCTTGATCACATTCAAACTGTTCCATGATGTGGGTAAAATGGTCTGTGAAAGTCTTGAAGAGTAGATTAAGCCAGAGCCAAGAGTCACACTGGGATTGAAGCAAAGGGAATAGACCATGGCAGTATCTTTGAGGTTGCTCATCACAGTTAATATTGCCTGATTGAGTTACAGAGGGTGGGAAGTTCCTAACATTAGTAAAGAAATGAACTTGATACTTGCTATTAGTTAATACTATTATATAATATATAGATATGTATATATATTACTTAACTGTATATATACTATTAAATTTTTAATTTTTTATAAAATTTTTAAATTTTTATTTTATATATATACTATTAAATTTTTAAGAAGGGAATTAAAAAATGGGACACATTGAAAGGCAGAAATGTTTACTGGAAGCTCAAGATTTAAAACACTCATGAAAGGCTAAACCTGTAGCCTCAAACAAATGGCAAGATATACCTTGCTCTTGGATTGGGTGGCTCAACATCATCAAGATGTCAGTTCTTTCTAAGTTTTCTTAAAATTTTAAAGCTATGCTAGTTAAGCTGTCAATGAATTATTTTGGGAAAGCTAGATACAGATTATAAATTTCATTTAAGGAAATCATCAAGACTAGCCAGAACAATCTTAATAAAAAGCAATGATTTGAAGTGGGTGCTAGATCTAGGTTTATAAAATCTGTTGTGCACTCTTATATTTAAAATAATAAGATGTTGGTATATGAATAAGCAGAGAGTAAATAAAACAAGAAAAAGTTCCACAAATACCTAAATATCTATGTACATTTGGTATTTTTTAAATGACATTTTTTAAATCGTTAGAGGCAACAATGGTTTCTTCAGTAAGTGGTGTTGCACTGTCTGAGAGTCATTTAAAAATATATGCCGGAATTTGAATAACATGAATTTGAAAAACATGAGAAAGGTAATTAAGTACAAGTTAAGTAGAGGTTAAGTACATATTAAATAACATGTATATATGGATACATATGTATACACATATAGTAATAAAATGCAAGTACAGAATAATGTTTCTGATATTTTCCATTCATATAAAATAAGAAAAATAATTAAATAAAAATTAAATTAAAAATAAAATTAAATAAAAAATAAAATAAAATAAAAATAAATAAAATAAAAATATTTATGGGCTTTTGCTTAGTTTTGGAAAACAGCATTAGAGTTTCGCGTCATAAACCTTAGAATGTTAAATCCTAAAGTATTTTTTAAAAATTTACCAATGAGGGCATGAGGACTAGGGAGAAAGAAGTAGGGATGAATGAGTTACTTATTTGTGTATGTATTTTTATGTATTTGAATTGCCTCCATATAATATTTTATATATTAAGAGTTCATAGATTAAGAGAGGAAGCATATTACAATATGGAAAAAATATATACCTAACAGTTTAACAAATTTATACACACAAACACATACAGGTGCATGTAAAACAAAATAGAACAAATACTGATTCAAATTACTTTTGAACATATAACTTCAATTATTTATATTAATATTAGCAGAGTATACTTTAAGAATAAAGATTTACCAAAATCTGTGAAAGTTTATTTGGCAGTATTAATGTTTGAATTACTGTTGGGGTTGGTGATTTTTAACCTCTTTTTTATATAGCCTGTTGAATAAAGTCTATTAATAAATATGTTTAAAAATACAACTATTGGGTACTGGGTTTAATACCTGGGAGATGAAATAATATTTACAACAGACTGTAATCCTAGCACTTTAGGAGGACGAGGAGGGCAGATCGCTTGAACTCACAAGTTTGAGACCAGCCTGGGCAACAGGGCAAAACCTCATTTCTACAAAAAGTACAAAAATTAGCCAGTCATGGTGGCACGTGCCTGTAGTCCCGGCTACTGGGCAGGCTGAGATGGGAGTATGGCTTGAACCTGGGAGGCAGAGGTTGCAGTGGGCTGAGATGGAGCCACAGCATTCCAGCCTGGGCTATAGAGTGAGACCTTGTCTCTCTCTCTGTCTCTCACAACACACACACACACACACACAAAAGAAAGAAAAATAATATGTACAACAAACCCTCATGACACATGTTTACCTATGTAACAAACCTTCACATGTACCCCCAAATCTAAAATAAAAGTAAAAAAAACACAAGAAATTGGAAAAATCTAATAATTAAATGACTGTATATAAAACAATGTAAAAATAACATAAATATGCTACTATTATAAAAGGAGAGGTAAAATAAGATTTAAGCAAAATCTGTGATATTAAATTGATATTAAATTTGGCTTTAGTAACAGCACATATGATACACACACACACACACACACACACACACACATACATACATACATATGTTTTTTATGTATCTCCTAGCACTGCCCACTGTAAGGCCCTAGAATTTGAGAAGATACTGTAGTAAAATAAAGAAGCCTAGCAGCCATCGTATGTTTTCTACATACAATTGTCCACTAAAATTTTCCAGGGGTATTTGGAGTCCTGTTCTGGAGCAGGTCTGTACAAAGTGCGTCTTCAAAATCTTGTGTTAGAAACCAAGGAATCTCAGAGGTGAAGATGTTGCTATAACAGGAGGAAACTTGCAGAGGCTCTCCTGAGCCAACTTGTGTCAAAATCAAGTCAAAAAAAGATGTTTGTAATTTAGTGAAACATTGAAAAAATAAAATCTGTTGTTCTGAATCGGTACAAGAAGGAGAAGGGTGGGATGGGGCGAGGTGAGCTGACTCCTTTGCTACCAATGGAAGTGATGATTTCATCATCTCATTCTGTAAAGTGGCGATTAATAGGAAAGAGGCATTCACCCTCAATTTTCAGAAAGAATGCTATTTCAATTACACTTGAAAGGAGGAAAAATGCTTGTTTAAAGAGAATTCAGTTAATTTATAAGCTAGTAAATGTGTGTGTATATATATATATATATATATATATATTTTTTTTTTTTCGAGATGGAGTCTCAACTCTGTTGCCCAGGCTGGAGTTCAGTGGCACGATTTCCACTCACTGCAACCTCTGTCTCCCAGGCTCAAAGGATTTTTGTGCTTTCCGAGTAGCTATGATTACTAGTGCATGCCACCATGCCCAGCTAGGTTTTCTTTCTTTCTTTTTTTTTTTTTTGTAATTTGTTTTTATTTGTATTCTTAGTAGAGACGGAGTTTTACCTTTTTGATCCAGCTGGTCTCAAACTCCTGACCTCAAGTGATCCGCCAGCCTCGGCCTCCCAAAGTGCTGGGATTATAGGCGTGAGCCACTGCATCTCTCCAAAAAATTTAAAAATTAGTTTTCTACAACTCCAGTGGAAAAATTGAATAGGAAAAGATCTTAAATAAATGCTAACATTTTTGAGTGAAATTTGTTGATAATCATGATATTTACACAGTTTCAAATATCCGACCCAAACTTAATTGCTATTTGCAAAGGGGAAAACATCTTGGAAATTAATAGGTCTGGTGGTGACTACCATGACCGAATTTTCGAAGTTAGCATTATAAAAGGTGAGACAATTTGACATTACTTGCTTCTTGATTGAGACAGTATAAAGTACTGACAACAACATACGTTTGATCTATGTATACATCATAGATATGTTAAATCAAGCCAACTAACGTATCTATCACCTTAGCAATTTATCATGTTTTTGTGTTGTGCAAATGTTAAAAATCTCTTGTTAAACAATTTTGTAATGTATGCCACATTTTTATTAACTGAAGTCACCATGCTGTGCAGTAGATCACCAAGAGTTTCCTGCAGTCTGAAACTTTGTGCTCTTATTTTAATAGACATCGCCTCTTTCCTAATTCTTCTCCTTCCCCCAGCATCTGGTAACCCCTTTTCTTCTCTGTTTCCAAGTAATCAGTTTTTTTATATAGATGCCACAGTTATTATTTGTCAATTAAAATAAATAAATATATATAAAAAAGAAAAAAAAGTAATAACACTTGCCACAAATATTTTTACATGAATCTATCCACACTCTCAGACTTAACAGGTCTTTTATAGAAAATAAATGGGTGAGCAAATGTTATGGCTCCATAAGGGAAACCATCAGGCAAATTAAAAAATGTGTAACTTTCCTTGTCGAAAACACTGGAGTAGGAAGAAGAGGCATAATAAAACATGCTTACCTCTAGAGGGCATAGCTGACTCCCTAGAGGAGGAAAGAAGAAGTTTGTAGTTTGTTGTTTCTTTAACCGTATGTATGGATGACATTTATTGTAATATTAATTTGGAAATAGAAAATAAATCAATGTTTTTTAAAAAAGAGTAGTTAGATGAAAATGACTGAAAGGGAATATAGGTTGTAAATGTTTCTTAGACCTACCAAATGAATATCATACAGTGCTTGATTTGTTTATGACTTGGAAAAATATGTGTATCAATTCATGACTCTGTTTGACTCTATTATTCTGAATGCCAAACTATAGAAAATTATTTTCTTGGAAAATAAAATATAGACCCTTACCTGAAGGATGCACAGAAGGATATATGTGCCTGTAGGATATTAAAAATTATTCAGAATATGTTATTAAAGGATTTTCTCAAAGAAAAATATAATGAAAAACATGGCTTTTATCTATGCTCCCCAAAAAGACAAAAAACTGAAAATATTTGCACAACAAATACGACCTTGTCCTTCAGCAGAGTTCCCCAGCTCATACTTTCACAGAGGTAAGGAGAAGAGATGTCTTCAAGGACTATTCACACGTGGCTCAAAACTGACTCAGTGAATCTTCTGCCATGTTAAATTGGAGAAAGTGACTGACACAGCATATTCAAGGAATGGGAAATAGACTCTATTTCTTGTTCAGAGGAACTTCAAAGACTCATTTCAAGGGACATAAATCAGGTGGTGGGGGAAAACTTTTTTTAATCAATCAGCCAAACCATAATAAAATTAATCTAGGCTAATAATAAAGGATGTACAGGGGATAATATTGAAGCTGATGTCCCTTTTGTAATATAATTTTGTTCTAAATATAATTGCATTATATTTAGACTTCCTGCTTAAAAGTAGAGAACACCCACATTTTGTTTTACTTCTAATATTTGTATTACTGAAAATGTAAAAGCAACATTATATATGGCTTCCATCATCAAAAAGTATCCCTTATCCAATGATAAGTGGCACTTTTTCATGTTTCATCTTAAACATGAAAAGAAAATGAAAGAGAGAAGTGTTTATTTCATAGAAGTGTTTATAAGAATAACACAACACCTAATTTAAGAAATTAGGTGCCAGGCGCGGGCCTTTAAATCCCAGCACTTTGGGAGGCCAAAGCGGGCGGATCATGAGGTCAGGAGATCGAGACCATCCTGGCTAACACGGTGAAACCCCGTCTCTACTAAAAATACAAAAAAAATTAGCCTGATTTGGTGGCGGGTGTCTGTAGTCCCAGCTACTCAGGAGGCTGAGGCAGGAGATCTCGCCACTGCACTCCAGCCTGGGTGATAGAGCAAGACTCTGTCTCAAAAAAAAAAAAAAAAAAAAAAAAAATTATGACATCTAGGCCAGGTGCATTGACTCACTCTTGTAATCCTAGCACTTTGGGAGGCCCAGGCAGGTTGATAACCTGAGGTCAGGAGTTCGAGACCAGCCTGGGCATCACGGTGAAACCCTGTCACTACTAAAAATACAAAAAAATTAGCCGGGCATTGTGGTGGGTGCCTGTAATCCCAGCTACTCAGGGGGCTGAGGCAGGAGAATGGCGTGAACCCGGGAGGCGGAGGTTGCAGTGAGCCAAGATCACACCATTGCACTCCAGCCTGGGCAACAAGAATGAAACTCTGTCTCAAAATAAATAAATAAATAAATATAAAAAATAAAAATAAAAAATTAGGACATCTAATATTTCATTTGGTTCCTGATATAAACTAAATCTGTCAAATATTTTCTCACATTTTCAGCTGTGACTGAATGTTAGTTATTAATTATGCACATTTTTTGGTACTTTACTTCTCCAAAATGAGCTTCTTCTTTTCATTATTTGCAATCTTTATTGTGACCAGGCTGATATATTATCTCTATTACAGTTTTCTCTGTAATAGAGATTCTCTTAAACAGTTTAAGAGAATAAAAATGTACTTATTTAGTAACCAAAGCACAGAGAAAACTGTAATAGAGGAAATACATCATCATTAACTTTGGTTGAAATGCTGAATATTTCTAAGATAAAGAGTGAGGTGAAAATTTTATAGATGCACTTTTCTATGTAAGCATTTGTAATGACTAAATGCAAAATTTCTTCAAAAGGATACAGTGATGTGAACATAATCTTAACGTTGGGAGAAATATATAGATTTAGATATATAGATTTCTATCAAACATTATAAAGAACCAATAAAACAATACAATTATGGCTGGATAAAAATTATGTCTCCAAAATCAACTCTGTGATGATAAGAAAAAACAAATCTAAGCCAGATGATAAAATATTAAACACAGCCACACATACACACATTTGAATACTATCAACTGATATTTTTGATGTATGTAAACAAAAAAGCTTACAAGTATTTTTAGTACTATATAATATTTTAAATTATAATTAGAAGGCTTTTTATTATCTGTACTAGATGATATACTTGTGAAAAGTAATATTATCTTTCATTTGTTCCTTTCTTTCCATTCACATTTGATGAATATCATAATTTCAGAAAGGACTTGAATGAATATATTTTTAGTGGCTTTTAATCTTACACTCTCAAAGTGCAAAATGATCTTAATAGTTAATAGAAAAAAAAGATTGTTCTGTGACCTATGAAAATTTTTGTGAAAACATTGAACAGCCTCCTATTGTTGGTCAAAAGTGGATAGAAAAATGAAAACAATAGTAAAACTAATGCATATTTAGTATACTTTTAAGATAAAATATCAGAAACATTGACAGAAAGTATTTATGTTTCTGTAAAAAACTTATGAGTAGTTTGAAGAGAGCCAGCACTCTTCTCATGATATAATTTCAAGATACAGAGTGAGGCCAACTGCCTCTCTTAAAGTTTGCATCAGTTTCCAACATTTTATCCTTTGCACGTTCAATGTCATAAAATATTTCAAAGAATTTCTTTAATGGGCAGGTTTTGTTGGTGTTACTTTCCCTTGAGTGCTTGCATTCTTTTTTTTTCATAGCCACTTTAGTCATTATGGCTAATTAATTCTGCATTATTTTATATAATTCTGAAAGTCCATGTATTAGGAACTATTAGGATGATGATTTTCTGGGTGAGGAAACTGAGGCACAGAAATGTAAAGTAACTTTCCAATGCCACCATTAGCAGAAGATAGAACCAGGATTCAGACTCCAGCAATTTAACCCTAGAACAGGCTTAAATCATTTTGAGAGGTGAAGCCAGCTGGACTTCCTGGGTTGAGTGGGGACTCGGAGAACTTTTCTCTCTAGCTAAAGGATTGTAAATACACCAATCAGCACCCTGTAAAAACGCACCAATCAGTGCTCTGTGACTAGCTAAAGGATTGTAAATGCACCAATCAGTGCTCTGTGTCTAGCTAAAGGATTGTAAATGCACCAATCAGCATTCTGTAAAATGGACCAATCAGCACTGTGTAAAATGAACCAATCAACACTCTGTAAAGTGGACCAATCAGCAGGACATGGGCAGGGACAAATAATGGAATAAAAGCTGGCCACCCCAGCCAGCAGCAGCAACCCACTCAGGTCCCCTTCCATGCTGTGGAAGCTTTGTTCTTTAGCTCTTCAGAATAAATCTTGCTGCTGCTCACTCTTTGGGTCCACACCACCTTTAAGAGCTGTAACACGCTGTTATACTTGCCACGAAGGTCTGAGGCTTCATTCTTGAAGTCAGCGAGACCACAAACCCATCGGAAGGAAGAAACTCTGGACACATCTGAAGGAATAAACTCCAGACATAACACTCACTGTGAAGGTCCACGACTTCATTCTTGAAGTCAGCGAGACCAAGAACTCACCGGAAGGAACCAACTCCGGACAAAATTTAACCACATGTCCAATAATCTGTGTGATTAAAACATCTCAACACCTTGGCCCTACCCCAGAACAATTTCTGAAGGTGAGGCTCAGGCATTGGTGTGTTTTAAAAGCTTCTCAGACAACTCTAATGACCAGCCATGATTGATAATTACTGCTTCTGAGCCGCGAGGCATTATTAATAAGCATTAGCAGCATTGAAAACCTGAAGGAGAAACTACACTTTTCAGTAACTGGTGTTAAGACAGTTGGAAGCAAGTAAGATTGGATATCTACCTCACACATTTGCCTCGCGAAATTCCTAATGGTTCAATCACTAAATGTATGAATTGTTACTATGTAATTCAAATATGGAATATGACAGAATAGGTATGTGCCCTAGGGAATAGAGAGAAAAGGCCAAAAACCAGAAAAACAACAACAACAAGAAAACAAAAACCGCAAGAGTCAAAAATTGTCTGCAAAATTAAACTGAAATTACTGAGTATACACTATTTTAATTGCTTATGGTCACTAAATGGATTAATTTTGCAATCTTTATATTTTGAAGTCTGTGTGATAAAGCAGTACTCCGTCTAAAACAGCAACATCACACAAGTCCAGTTGGGTCTGGCTTCAGCTAGACTATTTCATGCTGCATGATATTGTATCAGGCAGTGTTCTAATACATTAAGAATATTTTAAACTTTTTTTGATTATTTAAATTTTACAATTTGTCTGTTAATTTTGTAAACCCAGAAAACCTGAGACTGGTCTCAGTTAATTTTGAAAGTTTATTTTGCCAAGATTGAGGATGCTTTCCCTTGACACAGCCACAGGAGGTCCTGAGAACGTGCCCAAGGTGGTTGGGGCACAGCTTGGTTTTATACATTTTAGGGAGATATGAGACATCAATCAATATATGTAAGAAGTACATTGGTTCGGTCTGGAAAGGCGGGACAACTTGAAGCAAAGGAAGGAAGACTCAAAGTGGGGAGGGGGCTTCCAGGTCACAGATAGGTGAGAGACAAACAGTTGTGTTCTTTTGAGTTTCTGATTAGCCTTTCCAAAGGAGGCAATCAGATATGCATTGATTTCAGTGAGCAGAGGGATAACTGCATAGGAGAGGCAGGTTTGCCCTAAGCAGTTTCCAGCTTGAGTTTTTCTTTTTAGCTTGGTGATTTGGGGGGCCCAAGATAATTTCTTTCACAATTTTTAAGAAAATAATTTTTCTTCATTTTAAAAGAAGCCTCAAATGGCATTAATAAGGCTTTTTTATACTTTTGAGTAGAAAAGCATTATGTTCTGTACTATTCATTGAAAAATTGTGAATTTTTCAGCTATTTGTTAAAATAATATTCATTCTTGACAAAATGGTGCCCATGCAGCATTTCCAGAAATGAAAATCAGTATGAATAATGGAGAGGGATATATTCACTGCAGCTGCTATAGTAAATGAATGGCTGGAACTTTGTTTCGTAGAACAATTTTTCAATAATTAATCAGTTATACATATTTGACATAAATACATGTAAATATGCTCTTTTCAAGTGTCACAAAAATAGGGAATGTATTGTTTTTTAAATCTTTGTATTACTTTATGGAATGTAACTACACATTTAAGCAACAAGGTTGAAAGAAATCCTTTATTTTTAATAATTTTGTTCTCAATTTCAGACAATAGCTTAAAGGAAAAAAAAAAATGCTCTCAGTAAGTTCAGCTCCACAACTAAAGCAAATCTGTGGTTTAAAAAACTTGTTTTGAGAATTACCAAGTTGAATATAAAAGCAGTATTTTACTTTGATACAATCACATTTCGATTACTCTCTAAAAGACACCATGTTATTATTTTTGTGTATAGTGAGAACACTTAATTTGGGATCTAGTTTCCTAACAAATTTTTTCAATATTCAATACAGTATTGTTAATTACAGGCTTAATGTTTTACAGAGGAACTCTAGAATTTATTTATCTTGCATAACTCAAACTTTATGCTCATTGAATAACTCGCGATGTCCTCCTTCCCCAGACCCTGGTTACTACCATTCTAGTTTCTGCTTCTACAAATTTGACTCTTTTAGGTACCTCATATGAGTGAGATCATGCAATATTTGTCCTTTTGTGTCATGTTTATATTACTGAACAGAATGTCCTACAGTTTCACTCATGTTGTTGCAAATGGAAAGATTTCCTTTTCATTCTCTTTCAAGTCAGAATAACATTTTATTGTACAAAAATATATGCTACATTTTCTTTATGTATTAAACTGTCAACAGACAAGTGGCTTCCATATATTGGCTATTGTGAATAATACTGCAATGAACATGGGAGTGCAGGTCTCTCCTTGAGATAGTGATTTTACTTCCTTTGGATGTAAACCCAGAAGTTGTGTTGCTGGATCATATGGTAGTTCTATTTTCAATATTCTAAGGAACTTCTACATGTTTTGTACTGCGATTTCACCACTTTACCTTCTTATCAACAGTGTGCAAGGGTTCCCTTTTCTCCACATATTCATCAGCTCTTGCTTTTTTTTTTTTCTTATAATATCCATCTGATATGGTTCGGCTTTGTGTCCCCACTCAAATCTCATCTTGAATTACAATCCCCATAATTCCCACGTGTCAAGGGAGGGGCCATGTGGAGGTAATTGCATCATGGGGGTGGTTTCCCCCATGCTGTTTTTGTGATGGTGAGTGATTTCTGAGGAGATCCAATGGTTTTATAAGTGTTTGGTGGTTCCTCCTGCATTCATTCTCCTTCCTGCCACCTCGTGAAGACAGTGACTTGCTTCCCTTTCACCTTCTGCCATGATTATAAGTTTCCTGAGGCCTCCCCAGCCGGGCTGAACTGTGAGTCAATTAAACCTTTTTCCTTTATAAATTACCCATTCTCGGGAAGTTCTTTATAGCAGTGTGAAAACGGACTAATACAACATCCTATCGGGTATGCAGTGATATCTTAATGTGGATTGATTTGCATGTTCCAGATAATGAATGAGGTCAAGCAACCTTTCATTGTATTTGTAGGTATTTTACGGACAAATGTCTATTCAAGTCCTGTGCCTATTTTGTAATTGGATAAACTTTTGAAGTAATAAATACATTTATTATCTTGATTTTTGTGATATTTCATGGGTATGTGCATGTGGTCCAATCCATCCAATTGTATACATGAAATATATGCAGTTTTTGTATATCAATTATATGTTAATAAAGCTGTTAAAACAGAAATAAAGAAAATAAAAGCAAATGTGTATTTACTATAGGAACTGGTTTAAAATGTTTTGCCTATTTCAACACACCTACTAGGTGATATTTACATGTATGACATACTCCAGTAGACAGATCAAGAATTGTTTGTAAAGGCTGCAGAAAAGACAAGCCAAACTTCTGAGACACTTATAGGAAATTCTTGCTGTGCTGAAACCCAATTTCCTCTTCTTCCTTTGAGATTATGAACCAAATGTTTAGGACACGTAGGATTGAGCAAGACAGATAACCTGTGCTCAGGGAAAGTGCAAAATATTTTACTGTGCCTCCCAGGTGATTGCTGGATGTACTGATCCTTGACAAACGTCCTGCAGCCCAACACTTACATTGGGAACCTTAAAATACTAAGGAGACTTCTATACTAAGATGTTTATCAACTGGAAGGAGAAATTAGTGCACTGGGGATGCAAAACGCACACAAAGTCAGTTATCAAATGGTCGTATACTTACAAACCCAAAACAATTCAAAATATCAATGTATTCCATCCTTCTGTTTTACAGAAGAAAACTATAGCACAGATAGGCCAAATAATTTGTCCAAGTACACATAGGTAAATAGTGGCAGTGACAAGACACAAGCCAGTCACTTCCATTCAAGTTTTCTTACCACCGAAGGTTTCTATCTAACAACTCTATTGTGAGTTCATTATGTACAACACCAGTCATGCTATCTTAATATCAGCAACCAAGAAGAAAATGCAGCTGTGAAAACTGAGATATAGTTCTGTAGATCCCAGTCACTGTCAAAGTTTCTGCTTGGTAGAAAAGTTGTATGTTATTAAAGTCTTATATATCATTATATCAGATTTATTAAGATCAACAATTTATTTTTTATGCCATATAATAATTGATAATTTATAGAGGATTAACTATGATTCAGGCATTATTCTAAGCATATTACAAATATCTCATTTAATGGCTACCAATAGTAATAACTGTAAGAAGAAATATGTAGAAAATGAGAAAGAGGAATTGTGTGTCGTAAAAAAAGGAAATATTCCCAAATTAATCCGTAGGTTTAGTAAAATTAAATATTAATTAACTCCCACTTCTCACCAATCTAAAAGTTACAGAAAACAAACATTAGAATAGAAAAATATTTTTAGTTAAGTGTTATTTTAGGATGATTATAGGTTCATATGCAATTGTAAGAAAAAAATACATTGAGATCCCCTGAAGCTTATTCAGTTTCTTCCAGGGGTAATCTCTTACACTGCTGTAGCTCAATAACACACCTATATTAGCATTGGTGTAGTCGCCATACAGAACATTATCATTACCACAAGGATCATTCATGTTGAATTTTTGTTCTAGTTTAACTGAAGTATAATTGATAAATTGAAATTTTGTGTATTTAATGTACACAATGTGATGTTTTAATATAAATAGACAATGTGAAATGATTACCACAATCAAGCTAATTAACATATCCATCACCTCACACAGCTATCATATTTTTGTGTGCATGGCAGGAACACTTGAGATCTACTCTATTAGCAAATTTCAAGCACGTAGTACATTATTATTAACTACAGTCATCATATTGTATATTAGGTCTCCAGAAATAATTACATCTTGTAAGTGAAACCATGGAACTATTGACCAACATCCCTGAATTTCTGCACCCTCTAGGCACTGGTAATCACCATTCTACTCTCTATGAATTTGAATTTTTTGGATTTCATATATAAGTGAGAGCATGCAGTATTTGTCTGTGTCTAGATTTTTCCATTAAATATAATGCCCTCCAGGATAACCTATGTTGTTGGAAGAATTCTCTTTCGTTTTTAAAGGCAGAATAGTGTGTGTGTGTGTGTGTGTGTGTGTGTGTGTGTATGTTTGCATGTGTATGTGTTTGTGTGTATCCTTGAGAAAAATTTCTATTGGCTTTTTTGTCCATTTTTTAATTGGGTTGTCTTTTTGGATGTTATGTTGTAAGAGTTCCTTCCTATTGTTTAATATTAACCCTATTTAACATACGGTTTGCAAATATTTTCTTTCAATATATAGATTGTCTTTTAATTTTGTTGTTGTTGTTTTCTCTTTTTGCTCTGCAGAAAGTTTCTAGTTTAGTTTGATGTAGTCCTGTTTGTTTATTTTTGCTTTTGATGTCTGTGCTTTTGTTGTCCTGTTCAAAAAGATCATTGTCAAGATCAACCCCATGGAGCTTTTTCCTCTGTTTTCTTCTAGGAGTTTTATGGTGTTAGGTCTAATTATTGTCTTTAAGCTATATTGAGGTGATTTTTGTATATAATATAAAATAAAGGCCCAATTTCATCATTTTCCATGTGGATATCCAGTTTTCCTAAAGCAATTTATTGAAAAAACTAACCCTCCCCCATTATATATTTTTTGCACCTTTGTCAAAGTTGACTGTATATATGTGAATTTATTTCTAGGCTCTATTCACTTCTTTTTGTCTATGTGTCTGTTTAATGCCAGTACCATATTTTTTTTATTACTGCAGCTTTGAAATGTGATTTGAAATCAGAAAGTGTGATTTGTGTTTGCTTTTGACTGCTTTGGCCGTTAGAGGCCTTTTGAGATTCCATATACATTTTAAAATTGTTGTAACTATTTCTGCAAAAATTGCCATATGAATTTTGATAGAGATCGAATTGATTTTGTAGATGTCTTTAGGTAATGTGGGCATTTTAATAATTTAATTATCTTAATTCACTAATATTATTTTTCCAATCCATGAACATAATACATCTTTCTGTTTGTCTTCTTCAATTTATTAAATTAATGTTTTATAGATTTCAATGTACAGGTCTTTCACTTGCTTGGTTAACATTATTTCTAAGTATTTTATTGCTTTTTATGCTGTTGCTAATGGGATTACTTTCTTAATTTATTTTTTTCAATAGCTTGTTGTTAGTGTATACAAATGCAACTGTTTTTGTATGCAGATTATGTATCCTATAACTTTATTTGCTGAATTCATTTATTTGTTCTAACAGTTTATTGGTGGTGTCCTTATGGTTTTCTATATATGAGACCATGTCACTTGCTCATAGAAGCAATTTTAATTCTTCTCCTGCTATTTGAATGTCTTTCATTTCCTTTTCTTGCCTAAGCATTCTGGCTAGGATTTATATTACTATGTTGAATAAAAATGATGAGTGGGCATCCTTGTCTGGTTCCTAATCTTAGGGAAAAAGCTTTCAGCTTTTTACCATTGAGTATGTTGATAGCTGTGGGCTTGTCATATATGGCATTTGTTATGTTGAAGTACATTCCTTTTATATCTAATTTGTTGACAGTTTTTATTATAAAAGAAAGCTGAAGTTTGTCAAATGCTTTTTCTGCATATATTCAGATGACCATATATTTCCTATTCTTACCTCTATTAATGTGTTGTATCACATTATTGACTCATGTATGTTGAATCATCTTTGCATCTCAGTGGTACATGTCACTTGATCATAGTATGTGATCCTTATAATGTGCTTATGAATTACGTTTGCTTGTATTTTGTTCAGGAGTTTTGCATCTATGTTCGTCAGAAGTAATGGCCTGTTTTCTTTTCCTACAGTGTCCTTTTATGCCTTTGGTATCAGGGCAATGCTGACATTGTAACACGAATTTGGAAGTCTCCCCTCTTCCTCAATTTTTCTGAGGAGTTTGAAAAGGATTGACATTAATTGTTTAAATGTTTGGCGAAAATCCACTAGTGATGCCATGTGGTTCCAGGCCATTCTTTTTTGGGAAGTTTTTGATTAACGACTCAAAATGCTTTCTCATTATTGGTCTGTTCATATTTTCTATTTCAATATGATTTAATATTGGTAGCTTGTTTGCGTCAAGGAATTTATCCATTTCCTATAGGTTATCCAATTTGTTAGTACATAATTATTCATAGTAACCTCTTATGATCATTTGCCATTTTTGCAGTATCAGTTGCAAAGTCCCATCTTTCATTTCTAATTTTACTTATTTGAGTCCTCTCCCATGTTTTTCACAGTGTAGGAGAAGTTTTGTCAATATTGTTTATTTTCTCAAAAATCAACTTTTGTTGATAATTTCTATTATTTTTTGGTCTTTATTTCATATAACTATGCTCTGATCTTTGTTACTTTCTTCTTTTTACTCAGTTTATGCTTTATTCTTATTTTCCAGCTGCTGAAGGTATATAGTTAAGTTGTTTATTGGATACCATTCTTTTCCGTTAATGTCAGTAGTTAGTGCTATCAACGTAGCAGTTAGAATTCTACTTAGAATTGCCTTTGCTGCATCACATATATTCTGCTATTTTGTGTTTGCATTTTCAGTGGTAGCTATCGGTCTATCTATCTCTGCTTTAAACTATTCGTTGTTTAGGAGTGTGCTGTTTAATTTCTTCCTATCTGTAAATTTTCTAATTATCCTCATATTTTTTACTTCTAGTTTACAACATTGTGTTCAAAAAACATACATAGTATAATTTCAATCTTCTTAAATTTGTTAACACTTATTTTGTAGCTTAACATATGATCTATACTAAAGTATCTTCCATGTGCACTGGAGGAGGTGTATTCTATTGCAGTTTGACGGAAGGTTCTGTCATGTCTGTTAAATCTATGTGGTCTAAAGTGGAATCCAGTGTTTCCTTATTGATTATCTTTCTGGATAATCTACCCATTTTTGAAAGTGGGACACTGAAGTCCCATATTATCATTGTGTTGCTGTATCTTTGTCCCCTCAGTTACATTAATATTTTCCTTACATATTAAGTGTTCTGATGTTGGGTATACATATATTTACAACTGTTATATTACTTAATTGGCCACTTCATACGTATATAATGACCTTCTTTTTCTCTTGTGACAGTTTTTGAATCCAAATTCCTTTTTTTCTTTATTTTATTTTATTTATATATATATATTTATTATACTTTAATTTGTAGAGTACATGTGCACAATGTGCAGGTTTCTTACATATGTATACATGTGCCATGTTGGTGTGCTGCACTCATTAACTCGTCATTTACATTAGGTATATCTCCTAATGCTATCCCTCCCCCCTTCCCCCACCTCACAACAGGCCCCGGTGTGTGATGTTCCCCTTCCTGTGTCCAAGTGTTCTCATTGTTCAATTCCCATCTATGAGTGAGGACATGTGGTGTTTGGTTTTTTGTCCTTGCAATAGTTTGCTGAGAATGATGGTTTCCAGCTTCATCCATGTCCCTGTAAAGGACATGAACTCATCATTTTTTATGGCTGCATGGTATTCCATGGTGTATATGTGCTACATTTTCTTAATCCAGTCTATCATTGTTGAACATTTGGGTTGGTTCCAAGTCTTTGCTATTGTGAGTAGTGCCACAATAAACATACGTGTGCATGTGTCTTTATAGCAGCATGATTTATATTCCTTTGGGTATATACCCAGTAATGGGATGGCTGGGTCTAATGGTATTTCTAGTTCTAGATCTGTGAGGAATTGCCACACTGTCTTCCACAATGGTTGAACTAGTTTACAGTCCCACCAACAGTGTAAAAGTGTTCCTATTTCTCCACATCCGCCGCAGCACCTGTTGTTTCCTGACTTTTGAATGATCGCCATTCTAACTGGTGTGAGATGGTATCTCACTGTGGTTTTGATTTGCACTTCTCTGATGGCCAGTGATGATGAGCATTTTTTCATGTGTCTGTTGGCTGCATAAATGTCTTCTTTTGAGAAGTGTCTGTTCATGTCCTTCGCCCACTTTTTGATGGGGTTGTTTGTTTTTTTCTTGTAAATTTGTTGGAGTTCATTGTAGATTCTGGATATTAGCCCTTTGTCAGCTGAGTAGATTGCAAAAATTTTCTTCCATTCTGTAGGTTGCCTGTTCACTCTGATGGTAGTTTGTTTTGCTGTGCAGAAGCTTTTAGTTTAATTAGATCCCATTTGTCAATTTTGGCTTTTGTTGCCATTGCATTTGGTGTTTTAGACATGAAGTCCTTGCCCATGCCTGTGTATGGTATTGCCTAGGTTTTCTTCTAGGGTTTTTATGGTTTTAGGTCTAAGATTTAAGTCTTTAATCCATCTTGAATTAATTTTCATATAAGGTGTAAGGAAGGGATCCATTTTCAGCTTCCAATAACAGGCTCTGAAATTGAGGCAATAATTAATAGCTTACCAAGCAAAAAAAGTCTAGGACCAGATAGATTCACTGCCAGGTTCTACCAGAGGTACAAGGAGGAGCTGGTACTATTCCTTCTGAAACTATTTCAATCAATAGAAAAAGAGGGAATCCTCCCTAACTCATTTTATGAGGCCAGCATCATCCTGATACCAAAGCCTGGCAGAGACACAACAAAAAAAGAGAATTTTAGACCAATATCCCTGATGAACGTTGATGCAAAAATCCTCAGTAAAATACTGGCAAACCGAATCCAGCAGCACATCATAAAGCTTATCCACCATGATCAAGTGGGTTTCATCCCTAGGATCTAAGGCTGGCTCAATGTACGCAAATCAAGAAATGTAATCCAGCATATAAACAGAACCAAAGACAAAAACCACATGATTATCCTCAGTAGATGCAGAAAAGGCCTTCGACAAAATTCAACAGCCCTTCATGCTAAAAACTCTCAATAAATTAGGTATTGATGGGACGTATCTCAAAATAATAACAGCTAATTATGACAAACCCACAGCCAATATCATACTGAATGGGCAAAAACTGGAAGTATTCCCTTTGAAAACTGGCACAAGGCAGGGATGCCCTCTCTCAGCACTCCTATTCAACATAGTGTTAGAAGTTCTGGCCAGGGCAATCAGGCAGGAGAAAGAAATGAAGGGTATTCAATTAGGAAAAGAGGAGGTGAAATTGTCCCTGTTTGCAGATGACATGATTGTATATCTAGAAAACCCCATTGTCTCAGCCCAAAATCTCCTTAAGCTGATAAGCAACTTCAGCAAAGTCCCAGGATACAAAATCAATGTGCAAAAATCACAAGCATTCTTATACACCAGTAACAGACAAACAGAAAGAACAGAAAGCCAAATCATGAGTGAACTCCCATTCACAATTGCTTCAAAGAGAATAAAATACCTAGGAATCCAACTTACAGGGGATGTGAAGGACTCTTCAAGGAGACCTACAAACCACTGCTCAATGAAATAACAGAGGACACAAACAAATGGAAGAACATTCCATGCTCATGGGTAGGAAGAATCAATATCGTGAAGATGGCCATACTGCCCAAGGTCATTTATAGATTCAATGCCATCCCCATCAAGCTACCAATGACTTTCTTCACAGAATTGGAAAAAACTACTTTAAAATTCATATGGAACCAAAAACAGCCCGCATTGCCAAGTCAATCCTAAGCCAAAAGAACAAAGCTGGAGGCATCACGCTACCTGACTTCAAACGATACTGCAAGGCTACAGTAACCAAAACAGCATGGTACTGGTACGAAAACAGAGATATAGACCAATGGAACAGAACAGAGCCCTTAGAAATAATACCACACATCTACAACTATCTGATCTTTGACAAACCTGAGAAAAACAAGCAATGGGGAAAGGATTCCCTATTTAACAAATGGTGCTGGGAAAATTTATTTTTTGTCATATAAGTATCCCTATTCTCTTTTGGTTTCCATTGGCATAGAAGATCTTTCTCGGCCGGTCGTGGTGGCTTACGCCTGTAATCCCAGCACTTTGGGAGGCTGAGGCAGGCAGATCACCAGGTCAGGAGATCGAGATCATCCTAGCTAACATGGTGAAACCCCATCTCTACTAAAAATACAAAAAAAATTAGCCAGGCGTGGTGGCAGGCGCCTGTAGTCCCAGCTACTCCAGAGGCTGAGGCAGGAGAATGGTGCAAACCCAGGAGGCGGAGCTTGCAGTGAGCCAAGATCTTGCCACTGCACTCCAGTCTGGGTGACAGAGCAAGACTCCGTCTCAAAAAAAAAAAGAAAAAATGAAGATCTTTCTCTATTCCTTTATTTTCACTCTGTTTATCCTTAAAGCTCAAGTAAGTCTATTATAGGCAGCTTGTAGTGGGGTCTTGATTTTTATTTTTATCCATTTAGCCACTCCTTTTGGTTACAGAGCTTAATCAATTTACTTTTAAAGTAAATATTCATATAAAAGGACTTAGTATTCCCATCCAGTTAAGTGTTTTCTGACTGTTTTATAGTCCCATTGTTCCTTTATTCTTCTCCTGCTATTTTCCTCTGAAATTTAATAATTTACGGCATTGGTAAGCTTTGATTTATTTGGTTTTACCTTTTGTGTATCTACTATAAATTTTTGCCTTGTAGTTAACATGAGGTTTAACTAGCACATCTTATAAAGCAAATAGTACATTTTAAGCCAATTACAACTTAAATTCAATTGCATACACCATCTCTACACTTGTACTTCCTTCCGTCTATATTTTATTTTTTGATGTCACAGTTTACATGTTGTTATATCCTGTATCCATTAACGTGTTATTTTAGCTGCAGTTATATTTAATACTTTCCCTTTTAATCTTTATACTAGAGTTAACAGTGATTTATATGACACTGTTATAATAATGTGAATATTCTAAATTTGATTGCATACTTAACTTTACCAGTGAGTTTCTCCTTCATTTCTGAGGAAATAAAGTTAGGTTGGGACAGATTTTCTCAGTTACTGGTGGTGCTCATGGGCCAGTTTGGGGGATTCACAGGTGAAGCCTCCTGAGTGGCTCCCAGGTAGGTTCCTGGATGGACTCCACAAATAATTGGTGGCCGTCTTTTCACTTCCCAGTCCTGGTTTCCGTGAGTTTCTTCCTATTTTCCCTGCTCCCAGCTTCTCCCAACCACTCAGTCATGTCAGTAGTTTAAGTGAGGTGAGAAAGAAGAGGTTCTCTTGGACAGCATCCCACACAGCTGGGGAAAGCAGGAACTCACTATGCACTCACTTTTTTCTGTGGTAGAAATAGCAGGTGTCTCTCTTTACACTGAGCCGTGCTGCTTTGGGGAAGATAACGGGTGAAGTAAAACTGTTCTTACAGTCTTCAGTTGTTTGTTCTTAGATTTTGTGTTCCAATGTCATTTCTGAACTCCTTCACTGGACTTTGGGATTCCCACAAAGCTATTCTTGTTCACAAGTGCTTGTTAAAATGAATGATGGTAGACAATACCTAGTCTGCCATCTTGCTGACATCAAATCTCTCATTTGAACTTTTATATCCATATTCACTTCCTTCCCAATAAACACCCTATTATTAACCCCTGGCAACCAGTAACCATTTTCCATCTCTATGATTTTTATCATTTCAAGAATATTATACAATTGGAATCATACAATATGTAACCTTTTGGGAATGGCTTTTTTTTTTTTCTCAGAAAAACTCTTTGGAGATTCATCCAGTTTTTTGTGTATATCAATAGTTTATTCCTTGTTATTGTAGAGTAATAATCCATGATACAGGTATGCTAGAGCTTGTTTGATCATTCACATGTAGAAGGTCAACTGGATTGACTCCAATTTGGGGTTATTATGAGTAAAACTGCTCTAAACTTTTATTTATAGACAGTCTCTAAACATAACCCTTTATTTCTTTGTAATAAATGCCCAGAGATGCAATTGTTGGATCGTATAATACATTCACGTTTAGTTTTTCAAGAAACTGACAATTATTTTCCAGAGTGGTCTACCATTTTGTATTTCCATCATTAATGTATGATTGATCCAGATTCCCCACATCCTTTCTGGCATTTGATGTTGTTACAAAATTTTGTTTTAGCTATTTTATAAGTGTATAATGATATCGAATTATAGGTGTAATTTGCATTTCTTTAATAGGGAATGGTGTCAAACATATTTTCATGTTCTTATTTGTCACTTGTATATTTTGGTAAAATGTCTCTTTATATATTTTGCTCATGTTCAGTGTGGATTTTTTGTTGTTTTTACTGTTGAATTTTGAGAGATTTTCATGTATCTAGATAATAGTTTTGTCCGATGTGTGATTTACAAATATTTTCCCTCCGTCTGTAGTTTGTCTTCATAGGGTCCTTTTCACAGCAAAATTTTGATTTTATGAATTCTAATGTAACCACTTTTCCCTTTAAGACTAGGGTATTACCAGAATTTTCAGAATTCTCAGAATGCTATGTCTAGACCTATATTTTGAAGCTTCTTCTTCGGTTTATTTTTTTTTTCTAAATGTTTTATACTTTCATGATTTCATTTAAGCCCATGAACCATTTTGAGTTACTTTTTGTATAATTTGTGAGATATTTTGGACCTCCTCCCCACTGCCCGCCTCCGTGGACATCTAATTGCTTCAGCACCACTATTGGCTAAAAGGACTATTTTACTTCAGTTGAACTGCTTTTGTACCTTTGTCAAAATTCAGTTGGGCATATTTATGTGGGTCTATTTCTGGGTTCTCTGTTCTGTTCTATTGATTTTTATGTCTATGCCCTCACCAGTACCATGCAGTTTGGATTGCTGGTGCTGTATATAATACAACTTGAAATTGGATAGACTGATTCTGTTCACATTATTTTTCTTTTTCAATATTGTTTTAGATCATATAGTTCCTTTGCCTTTCCACATAAGTTTTGGAATAAACATCTTTTCTACATCAACAAATATTGCTGAGATATTGATAGAAATTGCATTAACACAGTATATCAATTAATAGAGCATAAACAAATTTACTACATTTTGTCTTCTAATTCATAAACATAGTATTTCTCTCCATTGTGCGTTCTTTGACTTTTTAAACCACTGTTGTATAGATTTCAGCATAAAAAAATTGTACATATTTTGTTAGATTCCTGCCTATTATTTTCTTTTTAAAATAACTTAAAAATTTTTGGTGTCTCTGTGTTCATTCCTGGTAGTAGAATTTATAAGTCCAGTTTTCCTTCTATTGATACTCAACAGGATGTGGCTTCTCATTATTGCTGGAAGGATGTGATAGGTCCAGCTCCCCATTAAGCCTTCACTGATATATTCCTGACAAGTCCAGATAGGAGAGCCTCATTAATGTTTCCACATTGTCTCCGGAGACATCATGGAGAGTGGAGATTTTTGTTACCACCTGGTGTGAATGAAAGTCCTGGCTCCCTCCTTAGCCTTGTCTGACACTATCCTGGTTTGGAGTGGGAGTTAAGGAGACCTGTTAGAATCCATTAAGGGAGAAGCTGTGGTTCCCCACTTGATCATTGTGGGTCTGGGTGAGAGTGAAGCCACCGGTGGAAATAGGTCTCTGTTGTTAGGTTACTTCTTTCTGTATCATATGGCTAGAGAGAACAGAATTTTAGAGAGCTAATTTGTCTTAGCCCTATAGCATTTTTGCTGCCAGCATCTTCATCTTTATATATAGGATATATGAGACAGAAAGAAAATCTAAGGACCTCACCGTCATGCCATTTCTTAAATCCTGAGACCTCTGGCCATTCTGCCTTCTCTCCATTTTTCAGACTCTTCTTATGATTGTTTCATGTATAATGTCTAGAGTTTTCAGCTGTACTTCATAGGAAGAATAGAGAATATGTTTACCAGGAGTAGAAAATGAGCAAAACATTTTTGATGGTGTAATGCTGTGATGGTTGCTTATTCAAAGCAAGGGCCTGCTATTATCTAAACAAGCAAAAGTCATGTTTATGGAACAACATGTGTAATAAATTACTAAATAAAGAAAGAAATAAACAGATTTATGTGTGATAAAAGAAATATCAAATTCATTTGGAAACAAATGGGTTATTTAAAGGCAGTGGTTGAATTATAGCTTAATAAATCATAGAATGTTGGTAGGCTATAAACTGAAACTACCACTAAGGATAATATTTCTGAGGAATCTTCAATGAAATAGAAATTGCATAAGCTATCGTGTTAAGTAAAAAATGTATGCTATTATATTATACTTTATAAGCTAAATATTAGAAAAGAAATTTGATGTGTATTAACAATTTTCAAAGGGAAAAAACTTTCCAAATGTTAATAAAAATGTTATATTTAGATTTTATTATCATTACATAAATGGTCTGACTTATATTGTTCTATATTTTTAACTTCTTCAAAAGTTAGGCTTGTAAAAAAATATTGACATTTTTTATTTTATACATGTGTAAATGAAATAACTATCTCTAAAACTCATTCACAATGACTAAAACATTTACAGCTACATTCTTAATGCCTTTCATGTTATCTGATAACATTTTTTAGCGTATTGAGAAAAACTTTACATAAGTGAGAAAAAACATAAACATATATCCTAGAATATTTTCTATAATTACATGATATTTATATCTATTTAAAATTATGTTTGCTTTCAGAAAATATTTCTTGTATGCCTACCATTGGCTAGCCTTATTGGCGTTTACAGTATTTTCCTTAATTCTTACTAAATATCTACAAAATTATTTTATTCTTTTATTTTACATGTGTGGAACTGGAAATCTGAAGATTTAGAGAAATTCATGTAAAGTTTCCCAGATTATTCACAGTAAACTAGGTTTTACCTCTAGGTCAGTTTAAGCCAAACTTAGAGACTTTTTTTTTCCCGTTAACTAAAACAGAGGTAGAGATTTAAACAGATTTGTAAAGAATGTTTTATGAGTGACTTAATTTTTTATTGAACTTTCAGTTTTTTATTTAAAATTAAATTGTAATTTCATCTTTGGATTTCTAAATTCTTCTGTGCTGAATGGGGATGAGATAGAGTGGAGATTTTTTGTGGCAAGTAGAATTTGTTTTGCAATAGTAGGATGGGCTTTCTACGGAAAAACTCACATTTTAAGTCATAGGATTTTTTTTATTATTGTTGTTTTCAAGACAGTTATTTTTACATTGAAAAATCATTGTTCAGAATCCATTAAAATAAAAGATTCTTTTTCTGTTACTGCATTTTTTTTCTTATAGTTATAATGGTATTTGAAATTATACTTTGCCCTTTTCCAGGGTTAAAGACTTCTGGAAGGAAATGATTTTGTTTAATGATAGAGGTGTAAACAAATTTTCTTAGCACCTTGATTAGAAACTTTTAAGGATTTGTGATGCAATGTAAATATTAATCAATTATCTGTGATTTGTACTTGAATATCTCTACACCACTTTAGGATGATTGTGGTAGTAACGTTTTCTGTTTAAGAGACTTGATATTTGTCTTTTTGGAGTAATATTAATATTTTATTATACACATGATTAATTGAATGAAATACATACTGTGTATCTCCTCCATTTATAGCTATCTTTCTGCTGGAATATATCTGTAAAGAATTGTTTAATTTTAAATAAATTTTGATTTATTGTTAAAAATATAAAATGCATTCAACATGCATTCTTCTTTCAAATAATGTTTGTTATTTTAATAATGTTATTTTAACAATGTGTTAGAATGTTATTTTAGTTAATAAAATACTGACTCATGTTTTCTTATGCTTATGGTTTTTGCGATATTACTGAATTTTTAAAAAATACATAGTTTACAAAATAAGGAATTTAAATTATTGGATACAAGTTCTTCATTAATCAAGCATAACAATGTTATTCATATTTTTCCATGAAGTGGACTCTTAAGTAATTCAACATAATTCTAATAATTTTATAATGACAATAATATTGCTATGAAAATTTTCTTTAAAGGTACATTTTTGGAATATATCTCTTACATACTGAAAGATCCTTATGGCACAAAACAATAGACACTAAAGGAATATTTATTATTAGTCTTAATGAAAATCACTTTAGCCTTATTATTGATAAGTGACTAAACCCTGACAATATTAGCAGCTCACTGTTTAGAAAAGGTGGTAGGATTTATCACTAGGCAGCTGTTTCGATTATGATATAGCAGGATGGTCAGCATTCAAATCATGCAGTCAATGAGTTAGGTAGACATGTAGGCAATCGTTCAATAGGTGGTCTGTGTTTTGTGATGAGTTGAGGCACTGAAGTCTTATGGCCTGGCTGTGAATTACAGTTTGATTACGTATAAACAGTGTGGCTTATCTGTCAACTTTTCTGTGCCTCAGTTTTGTCATCTATAAAATGAGCTAATAATAATACGTTTCTTTAAAAGTTGTTGAATTATATAATTTAATACAGGGAAAATGACTACCCACGTAAAAATATTCCATAAATATTTGTAGTGGTTATTATCATCATAGTATGGAAACAATTGAAGAAATTATCCTATTTTATGAGTTTATATTGGATTGAGAATGATTTAATTTTTGTTTCATATTTGTTTTTGATATTTTTCTGGGTATAAAATTCTTATTTTGGTGAGGGTATTATAAATACTGCTTAACTTTTGAAATATACAACATGACCTACAGAAAGAAAGTTTTGGCAATCCATGTATACCTCCAGGAAAAATACTTCTATATAATTAAGGGCTTACTAGGCATGTTACCTCTGTAACTGAAACAGTTATCTAAACCTGTAAAACACCCTTTGGTCATGTTTGGCAAGAACTGTCCCTGAAGGATATCACAGGAAATGTGCACCGAATGTAAGAATATTTTTCTTTCCTTCTAAAGTATTTAGAATTTTTTTTGCCTTGAAAGTGATTCTTAAGGGGAATAAAAGTCTACATTTAATTAAAAATGGCCTTTAAGGCATTTTTCAGAAATATGTCTAAACATGGGGCACCGTTCTGAAGAGAGCTCCTTGTAATTATATTCTCCATGAGTGCTGATTGAACTAATTAAAAATTGTATGTCCTATCAAGACTATTTATTGAAATCTATTTGGCAGCTTCTATTACTTGACATAGCTCAGTAGTTTATTCTTTTATACTCATTTAAGAATGGCAGCAGTGATTCAAGCAACGAATGAAAGTTGAGAAATGTTTGATAAACAGATAAGACCGTATATGATCCTTTATACTTCAGAAAGTGACTCAATGGGTGAATCCACAGATTGTAAAATAACCTTTTAAATCACCTAGTAATTTAATTTTATTTTGCTTTTATTATCTAGAAAAGTGCATTAGGTAGCAACAATTCGGTTCCCTATTCAAATTTGTTCTTATTGATTTGGTCTGAAGGAAAATCCAAAGTTAATTTTTGATGTGTTAGTGGTGATCAGGAGACATCCATTAGGGAACTGCATAGTGAAATCTAAAATAATTGTATTAAAACCAGGCCTTGCATCGGTGGGACAGGAATAAATGCTTAGTATTCTTTTCTCAAGGAGAGGCTTTCTGTGTTTCTCCTGTGTCACTGTTTGCTCAAGGAACAGAAAATATGGGTAATATGATCAGAGGACTATCAAAATGAAGAAAATATGGAGTGAATCAGAGTAGGATGGGCAATTCTGCTTTACTGTGTACTAGCTCTGTGAACTTGGGCAAGAAAATCAATATTTTTGCATTTCAGCTATTTATTTGCAAAACAGTATAGTGAAATGAATCTGGAAATATTGTAAGACTAATGCAAATTAAGTGCATGGAGGAGTTCCTGGGAGGGCAAAACTCATTTTCAAAGAAGATTCTAACAAGTAAAATTGTTTAAAAAATGAAATGAACTTCCTCATGTTCATCCCACTTACTGGGCATGTTGTAAAGAGATTCATGCTTTATGAAAAGGGCCAGTTCGGTTAGCTTCAGGGATCCTTTAGTCCTGATAGTCATTTATGGCCAGTTTGAAATGTAAAATTGACTGAACTATATATATTTGTGATAAGGGTGTGGGTGTCATATATTGTTGCTTTGAATATATATTTTTCTACTTCTGCTGACAAAACTAACCAGAAAAGTAGAAACTCTTCCTTTCCATTGATGTAAGAGTACCATTTTTATTCATATGGAAACATGTAAAATATGATTCTAGAGGATATAATTGAGAAATCAAGGCACAGATGGTGAATTACTCATGCAATGAGTCATGAGGTAAAATAGGAAGTAGACTGTCTTGTGTTCGTTCCACAATATTTGTAAATAGTTTTCAAAAGGCATTGCGAATGCATAAAATCAATTTGTTTCAGAAATTTGTATTAAGCTTACCTGTAAGTAACCAGTGTCACTACATCTATTGATTAAATATGTCTATTCTTTCTTTGCGTGAGCACCTGCCAACTGAAAAAAAAGGAAAAAAAAACCTGAATTATCAATCAAAGATTCTCATAAAAATAAAATCAAAACGTGATACAAACATGTTTGGTAATGTCTCAAATTATGTTCAAGCTGTTTTTACAATGCTAAAGATTCACCTAGAACCTTACCCTAGAGGCTTTTCAAACAACTGACATATGTAAATCCACAATAAATGAAACATTTAGGAGTAAGAAGCACATTTCCAGGGAGAAAACAAACAGTTCAGAGTAAGTTTCTGAATTTGAGTAAAATAAGCCAGTGGGAAGCTGTAAAAGCCACTACCATTAACCTATACAGTAAGTAAGATAAAAAGAAGATCTGGACTGGTATCTCTTGGTCATCAGATTTCTGAAAAAAGCATTTCTTAATAAAACTGGTAGAATTCAAGATTTTTTTTGCATGAAAACTAGCCTATTGGTAGATGAAATTTTATTAGACTGGGAAGAAAGGTTAAAAAAAACACCTGAAATATTTTAAAATTCTAATTCAATATCTACTTCATTCTTTCATACCACTTACAAGTCACAGCTTATTGCCATTAAGTATAAGCCAAGTGTCTAAAAATTATTGTCTAAGGGAAGAGGACGGTGAATGACACTTAGAACAAATAATTACTTAACCTTGGTTATCGAATTACAGATTCTGCTTAAGTTCATTGTAAAAAAAAATTAAGAAAAATAATTTATGCACTCTAACATGCTAGTGCTCAAAGAGCGAATTCCAAAAGCAAATGAAAAAGCAAACTGTCTAAACTGATGAAGAGACTATCTGGAACAAACTAAGTTATTTGATGGAATTAACAACCCTTTTAAAGGAAACGTCTGAATAATTTCTGAAAGATGCCGCAGATTAAATTCCATTCTGGTGAGCTGAATTTATTCAGAAAGCTGAATTTCAATCTTGTAAGAAGTCTAATAACCTCTAACCAGACATTGCTTTTCTTAAATATCATCAAAAAATGTTTTCTAGTCACTTTTTTTCCCTTTAAAAACTCCCCAACTTAAGAAAATGTTTGAACTAAATTTTGTAGAAATCTCGTCTCTTGCAGCAAGCTTGAAATCAAGCATTGTCACAAGCACTCAATTAATCTGGTGTTAAGAAGAAAGGCAGGATGAGTCAAGGCAGCTTTCTTTCAACTCTGATGATCAAGCAGCAGGTGAAGAGATCTGGGTGATGCAGAATCTAGGTCAAGGTTCTGACTTTTATTTTATTTAAAACAAAACAAAACAAAACAAAAAAATAGACATTAAAGTGGCTTTATTCACATAAACATGATTCATAGGAAACGCTACAAATAAGCTACCAGAAATGAAAAGTGTATTTATCAAGGTCTCAGTATACAAGTCAATGATTTTTTTGTCGTTTGTCTGTTTTTTTAATTATACTTTACATTCTGGTATACATGTGCAGAACATGCAGGTTTGTTACACACATATACAGGTACCATGGTGGTTTGCTGCACCCATCAACCTGCCATCTACATTAGGTATTTCTCCTAATGCTATCCCTGCCCTAGCCTTACCCCCTTTGACAGGCCCCAGTGTGTGATGTTCCCCTCCCTGGTCCATGTGTTCTCATTGTTCAACTCCCACTTATGAGTGAGAACATACAGTGTTTGGTTTTCTGTTCCTGTGTTTGCTGAGAAAGATGGTTTCCAGCTTCATCCATGTCCCTGCAAAGGACATGAACTTATCCTTTTTAATGGCTGCATAGTATTCCATGGTGAGTATGTGCCACGTTTTCTTTATCCAGTCTATCATTGATGGACATTTGAGTTGGTTCCAAGTCTTTGCTATTGTGAACAGTGCTGCAATAAACATACGTGTGCATGTGTCTTTATAGTAGAATGATTTATAACCCTTTGGGTATATACCCAGTAATGAGATTGCTGGGTCAAATGGTATTTGTAGTTCTAGATCCTTGAGCAATCGCCACACTGTCTTCTACAATGGTAGAACTAATTTACACTCCCACCAACAGTGTAAAAGTGTTCCTATTTCTCCACATCCTCTCCGGCATCTGTTGTTTCCTGACTTTTTTCTGTCTACTGCCATACCATCCTGAATGTCCCCGATCTAGTCTGACTTGTTCTTAAGAAGAAATTCAACACCATGCATTAATGAATGCTAGGAATTTTAGACAGATTGAGGGCAAGGAGGAAGCAGAAGGAGCTGGATTTTTCCCTTAAATTTGGACTCTGAGAGGAATTCCACAGAGGATGCTCTGTGCTAACATGGGAGCAGTACTACAGTAGACAAGGTATTGCGAAGTCTGCAAAGAGGATACGAAAGAGAACAAACCCGAAGAAATTCATTCAGAGCATGCCCTGGCAAAGAAGTCAATCATCATCAGTTTTTTTTGGCAGAGACTCAAAGACAGGCAGTGTGCCTCCTGTGAGTAGAATCATGCAGCATTGTCTTTCTGTGACTGGCTTTTTTCACTTAGACTAATATCCTCAAATTTCATCCATATTGTTGCATATTGCAATCTCCTTCTTGTGGCTGAATGGCATTCCATTGTGTGTATAGTCTATATTTTCTTTATCCATGCCTCTGTTGATGGACACCTAGGTTGTTTTCACATCTTTTTTATTGTGAATTGTCAAATTCATAAAATCAAATAGAGGAATGATTGTTACCCAGGGCTAGGGAGAAGGAGGAATTACTAACAATAAGCAAAATTTTCAGGTAAGCCAGATTTCTAAGCTTGAGAAAATTCATCCATTTTTAAAAATAAAAGTCTAAAATCTGGATTTTCAGATCACAGATCTTTATTGTTATAAGATCGCTATTTTATAACTTTGTGGTGGTCAAAAATTAAAAAGAAACAGAAGCAAAAACATGTCTGCTTGACATTACTCAGGTTGTTCATTTGTGACCTCAGATCTCATTTTAGAGTGAAATAATATTATTTGTGTTATTTTCTATAGTAAACAAAATATTTAAACTTAATTCTTAAAAAACTATTAAACTAAAATATTTCCTTTTTTTTTTTTTTTTTTTTTGATTGAGAAGGAGTCTTGCTCTGTCGCCCAGGCTGGAGTGCAGTGGTGCTATCTTGGCTCACTACAAGCTCCGCCTCCCAGGTTCACACCATTCTCCTGCCTCAGCCTCCCGAGTAGCTGGGACTACAGGTGTCCGCCACCACGCTTGGCTAATTTTTTTTTTTGTATTTTTTTAGTAGAGACGGGGTTTCACTGCGTTAGCCAGGATGGTCTCAATCTCCTGACCTTGTGATCCACCTGCCTCGGCCTCCTCAAATGCTGGGATTACAGGCATAAGCCACTGTGCCAGGCCAATATTTCCTTATTTAAATGTTGATGTGTATAAATCAGTATCTAATATCCATGGTCAACTTCTGTCTTCCAGTAAACAAAACACCTTATAGTCCTGTCTAACTGTAGAGTTAACTGAGATTCTCTTTTTGTTGAATCACATACCATTAATGCCAGAGTGTACCATTTACTCAATAGATAAGACTTTTTAAAATACATTCACCTGAAAGTACTTTCATGTTACAATTTTATGTTCCAGTGCTTTTAAATATGCCTCATTTCCTAATACAAAACCCTTTAACATTTTAATTACTCTGATTATAAGAATATGTAGTATATGTCATGTTTTCTTAAAAATACGCCTATAATACTTTATAATCAATCAATCAATATTGTTCTATTTTATGCAAAATATAAAATATGTAAATAATTGGTTCAAAAGAACACAGTAGGTCCGGTAATCTTTTAAACTCTGTTTCCTTTATATTGAACACTTTGCATTAAAAAATAATGAACATATGAGTATAAAAAGAGCGTGGGACCTGTCACACCAATAAGCAATATTGTAAGAGTTTTACATCTATATTTCAATACAACCACAATTAAAATTTTAGAAGTATGTGTTAATTGACAAGATCATCTAAGTTATTGTTTTCTTGATACAAGTTTGTCAGTTTGGAGGTTTTCACTGACAGAAACAATTGCAACAAAAGAAGTTGAATGTCTCTTGTTTTCTTTCCTTATCAGTCATGATAAAAGTTCAACAGTATTTTTTTAAATAAAAATTTACTAACAGCTTCTAAAGTGCATCTGGAAAGTAATTGCATAGAAAGAGATAACATTCTGAAAAAGGAGAATAAACTTTAAGTAACATGTTACCTAAAATGCCATGTTAAATACAACCATAAAGTTATACAAATTAAAAATATAATAACACAAAGAATAAAATAACCTTGTCTTAGGCAGGTTTAGAGATACAGAATGCTAGAGCAAAATGTGCCCAGAAACATATTAAAGTATACATAGGTATTTATAAAATAATAAAATGTGGAGCATACCCTATTCAATAAAGGGCTTATGTATATTTGGGTAACAATTTAGAAAACAACTCCCCCGCCACAAACACACACATAAATCTAATGACAACAAAACATAAAAGGATTACTACCTGACAACATTCATGCACATTAATTCTGGGAATAAATATAAAACTGTTAACACAATACTAGAGAAATATTTGCATTTAAAGACAATTTTCTAGAAAAGATGACATCATGACTGTCATACTGACCTAAAAATGAACATGTGTTAAAAGATATTATTTAATTCACTCAGTGAAGGAACCAAATTGATCTTATAAATGATTCAGGAAAACAGACATATTTATGCAGAGTTGAGTGAACAATTAAAAAGTGTGTTGTATGTGGACAATGGTTGTAAAATAGCTAAAAGACAAAGCTGGTATGTTCTATAGAAGCAGTGTTTGAAACACTTTTTTTTTTTTTTCCCTGAGGTTCTCCCTTTGTTCTATCAAAAATTTTCTGAAATAAAAATTATTATTAATCACAAACTAAGGTTGTTCTCATTAGATCTGACTGATTATTTACAGAGCTGTAGCAAAAGTGTAAATTTTTTTACACTTTTTTTTACACTTTTGTAAATTTTTTTACACTTTTGTAAAGCAAAAGGCCTACATATAGGCCTTTGTAACTTTACCGGAATTTTCCTAAGAAATCCCACATAAGGATTTTTAAGTTGTCTTAACAAACTTTCTTGACTCTAGGATCTAAAGTAAGACACTCTCTCCATCAGGATTTACCTGCAGTAACTATACCTTTAGGTGAATTCTGTCTCCAAAATATCCTAAGTTCCCTGGACTTATCAGGAAGTAAACTTTCTCGCTCACCATTAAGGCTGAGAGCACTGTAGACCAGTAACAGATTCCATTTTCCCAAGAGGGTCTTGTAAATATTGCTCTGTAAAATCAATCTCACTTGATTAAAAGTTTCTGGTCATAGTTGATTAAATGAGCATCGTTTTCAAGTAAGACATTCCAGGCAAGTTCTTGGTTGCAAAATCATTTTTTCCAATTACATCCTAATAAAAAAAGAATTTTTTTTTCACTGAACCTATGCAAATAACTGTATTGTCATGAAAAGTAAGATTCAATAAGAGTTTCTGAATTCTAGGGGGAGAGGGCCATGAAGAAATAATAAGAGATAATTTTAAAGTGTTTTATTTTAGAGTACAGAAGCAAAATTTACTAAGTTGTTTTGAGTTACAGACAGCTTAAGAAGAAAGAAAAAGGGCTTTCTAAAATATCCAGAAAACAGATCATTAAGACATCCATAATATCAACAGCAAAACAAAAATTGCAGCCATCCCTCATCAGTTCATTCAATCCTCTGTGATTAATTCTTATTTCACTGAATCTTGGGTTAGAAATTTCAGCATAATCTTAATACATCTTTTTAAATTTTAGTGCTTCTTTTCAGACTCATAATTTGTATGTGCAAATCAAAATCCCTCTTCCACAGACCTAGAACTTTCTATATCCACTCAAATTTTGTTCTTCACTCTTCTCTTTCTCATTCTGTAATGACCAGACATTTTACTTTAGGACAAAAATATATGTTTTTCTCTTGATAAACAAATACCTATCTAATTATCTTGTATACAAACTTGTGCTTCTATGTCATTTTTGCTCTCAGCAGTCTCATTTATGTATACTAATTATAACCTAATTTTACTAATTATAACTTCTAATCAAAGTAACTTCTATTGCACAAAGGAAACTATAGGATGAACAATTGTGAACTGTCTGCCAGACATCAGCATTTTAGCAACAAACTCATGAATACACATAACATTAGTTTCTATACCTACAACTATTTCTTTAAAAACTGCTTGAAGAAGCAAAAGAGAACATATTTATTAACAGAGCTTCCCTGTAGTTTAGAAAATAAGTTCTAAAGTTAGTGCTTTTCTGTGGTATAGAAAAATAAGAAGTGCATATAAATTTAAAATATTGCCTAGTTATCAATGTTTCGGTATTTTATCTTAGAAATGAGCTAGGTATTTAATAATTATCAATGAATTAACTCCATTTAATATTATTCCACAATATTATTGGCCAAAATTTTGGATTATCTTCAAGGTAACATTCTACAAACATAATTAATGTTGGAATAGTTTGTCAGAATAACGATTCATTTTGGTTAAACAACAACTTAAATTTTTTATAACCTTAAACATTAAGTAGAAATAATATTAGTTTATTTGATAAGTAAATATATATAAGTAAAGGGAAAACATATGCAAGTGGAATACAAACATACGCATGTATTATACTTACCACTCATAAACCACAGAAGACAGAGCTGTTTTGTTAGACCAAAAGTATTAGTTTTGTTTGTTGAAGATTTACCTACATTTTATGAACTTGAATTCTTAACTCTTTTGAATTGGTTTCTGTAAAAATACATTTCCTTTCTAGTTTATTAAACATATTAGAAATAATTCTGTTTTCTTGGAAAATTTGAACATTTTTAATTTGATTTTATCTCTATATACTAAGCTTCTTTAATTTTACGGACTTTATAATCTAATTTGTAAAGACAATTTGGAGATAGAATAATTACAATATACTATATAAAGTAAAGGACTTTATGAAATATAGACATTTAGGAATACTCAGAGAGAAGTGGTAGTTTCAATTCTGCAATTTTAGCAATAGGTAAAGATTAAGCACAGAAACACAAAATTCACTGGTTCAGATACACAAGAGGTTCTCTTTCCATTGGGCACAAACTTAATTGTTTGAGCTCAAAATAGGCCAATATGCAAACAAACAAAAGACTAACAAACCAAATTTCTTGTCACGTTTCACCCAACAGAGACTATAACTCCATAAACCATTAATTCATTTCCAGAACCACCAAAAATGGAAACCATAAAACCAAATTTCCAACCAAAGAACAGACGTATTTATACAGAGTTAGAAAATTGTTCATACTCGAAACAGATAATCTAAAAAGGAGTGCCCTATGTAGACAATAAATTGTGGAAAAATAATGCAAAGGCAAAGAAGGATAAACTCAGGTGATCTGAAGGAATGTTCTTTCACCAGTGCATAGGTTTATGTTGAAATTCAGTTTACCTCTGCTTTCTTAACATGGACAAGGCTTTCTCAGTGTCAGGTAAGTCAGAAGTCATAAAGAAATGGTAAAAATGTCTATCAAAATAAAACATATTAGAATAACTAAGGCAGCATAATTCAATTTAAAGGACTAGAATGTGATTGTATATATATATATATATTTATTTATTTTATTTTTATTTTTATTTTTATTTTTTATTTTATTGTATGTATATATTTATATATACACACACAGAAACACATATATACACACACACATATATGTGTTTATATATATACACACACATATATATATATATACACACATAGAATCTTCAATCAGCACACACATAAATCTAGATATCTATCTCTTTAGTCAACACACATGCATCTATATATTCTAAATATAACTATAGACTATTATATTTAATTAACATAATTCAATTTAAAGGACTAGAATGTGATTGTATATATATATTTATATATACACACACAGAAACATATGTGTGTGTGTGTATATATATACGTATACTTATATATACGTATATATATACACACACATATATATACACACATAGAATCTTCAATCAGCACACACATAAATCTAGATAGCTATCTCTTTAGTCAACACACATGCATCTATATATTCTAAATATAACTATAGACTACTATATAAAGCATATATAGGGTACTTGCAGTCAGAACATTCACATTGTTTTGAAACACTCATATTATAAAAACTTGTAAAATTAAATACAACAATCCATAAAAAAGAACAAAAGCTGTGAACAGGGAATTAATAGAAGACTAAATGCAAATTTGAAATGCTGCCTAATCCTACTAATCATCATGTAGAGAACATTAAACCATAAGAAATATTTTTTTTCTATTCAAAATTGGAAAGGATAAAATTTTCAAATATCTGCATGAGATATTTGAGTGACTTTTCAAAAAGACAGGAATTTGGCATATGTATTCAACCTTAAAATGCACATACACAGTTGCTGGAGTAAATTTGCTTCATTTATTCCTTTTAGTTTTGTATTTTGTATCATCTCATTAAAAAACAAACATGTATATTATATATTTATATATATTCATCTTGACATGAATAACAGTAATGGCAATTCTAATAAAAAACTAACAGAATGAGTGCATGTGAATCACTAATATTGGTAGGCTATCCAAATATGCAGCTTTTGCTAGTACAAGTGTGATTTTTCCATGTTCTGTTGTCCTGTATTATATTTGCACCAACGTGACTATTGTTTTAAATGAATAAGTAATTCAGTTATTCAATTAATTTCAAAATAGTTATCAAAGAATAATCCAAAAGTTCCTACCATAAAAACTAAGATAAATGTTGAAGGTGATGGCTATCCCAGTTAAACTGATTTGATCTTTACATTCTTTATATCAATGTATCAAATTATCACTTGTACCCTCAAAATATGTACATCTATTATGTATCGATAAAATACATAAAATGAAAGAGTCGAGAATAATAAAATAAACTAGTTTAGCGAAACTATAGGCATTTCACACACTAGTAAACTGTATTTCCAGCAATCATGTTATTCTTGAATATCAAAAGAAAGATTCATCATTCATGCTCTGTTCGTTAAGGGGTATTTGTGTTTAGGTACTACTAGATAACATTTATTTATTTTTTACAACTCCTAAATAACCTGACTTTTTGGGGGGATGTGAAATAAAGCCACTTTTTTTGAGACTTCTAACCACACCAGAAGGGAAGTCATCCTTAGGGAAAACACTTTAATTTCAAAAGAAGCCTACCATTGAAATGTCACCCTTTTTGCAATAAGCCATTGACAGCAGCTAAAGTCATTTAAAATGGCATTCAAGGAATAATTCATGAAAAGGACTGGTTTGGTTTAACATAGATACATCTTAGTAAGATTATCAGAAATCTTCAAACAGTGATATTACCACTTAAAGCTCTTTAATTACGTGGAGATAGAAAATCAAAAACCCGGGTCATCTATTCAAGTAATGCTGGGAAATAATAACAGCTCTCATTTGACACAGTGATGGATTTTTTTTTTTAAAAGAAAGAAAAATAGGACAGAATATTTGGTAGGTGAAAGAGAATGCTTCCTTGGGGAAGAAATATGGAAGACATTTGAAAGTCATTCACTGCAGGGCTGGGCGCGGTGGCTCACGCCTGTAATCCCAGCACTATGGGAGGCCGAGGCGGGCGGATCACGAGGTCAGGAGATCGAGACCATCCTGGCTAACATGGTGAAACCCCGTCTCTACTAAAAATACAAAAAAAAGCCGGGCGTGGAGGCAGATGCCTGTAGTCGCAGCTACTCGGCAGGCTGAGGCAGGAGAATGGCGTGAACCCGGGAGGTGGAGGTTTCAGTGAGCCGAGATCGCGCCACTGCACTCCAGCCTGGGAGCCAGAGCGAGACTCCGTCTCAAAAAAAAAAAAAAAAAAGAAAAGAAAAAAAGAAAATCACTCACTACAGAGAATCCTTACCCTTCAAGATGGGAACATTCTATAAGAAAAGTCAGCTTAATATTGCATCTCCCAAACACTATTAAGACTTTTATTTCTCCTCGTACATGAGGATTTCTCACCAATATACAACCAAAACCAAAAATCAAAACGCTTATTTTGAGTATTAAGCAACCCTACCACCTGACTAATAAAAATAAATACTCCAGCTGAAACTTCCTGACATATTCCCTCCCTGGTTTGCTCTCTTTCCTGCTGTTACTTAGTTTGTAATCAATTCTCTTGGCTCATTTTGGATATTATACCTCTTGTGTTCTCTGAAATCTTTTTTATTTCAGTAAGCAAGTCTGATTCAGAAATCAAAAGGTCAACATCTTGAACAAACCTTTCTGTTTTTCCCAATACATTTTAACAATTTTATTATATTTCTTCTTATCCAATAAAAAGGTATGTCTCTCATAACTGCTGTTGTGAAGTGTACAGCTGCTTGGTGAATCATGCCTGATGAAGACGATTTTCAAGGGTCAATCCAAATGAACTAATATAACATTACTTATTCCAGAAGTAAAACAGAGGGGTGAGGTTGTCAATAACATCCTTCTATGTGAATAGTTAGCAGCTATATTATAATATTTTCTTCCTTTAGCATTCAGTTCTTGTTTAGCAGATCAAACCAACACATATTTTCAGGAACAAACTAGCGTTCAACATGGTTCAAAGATGGTAATAATAATGAACAAGCAAATGGTATAATTAACCTATACTTTTTGATATGTGTATTAAAATATTTATGCAGGTGTTTATTTTCCAGATAAAGGTAGTATAGCTAAATATAATTTGTAGATATTTTTCTCCAAGTTTTGTAGCTGAGAATAAATTGTTCTTACTGTATTTTCATGTTTCCCCTTTAGTTAACTTCAACTATCCCATATGAGAAATTGTATTTACTACTGCCCCAAATTTCCCAGTTCCCTTGCATGTTTTTGGGGCCACGTGACTTTTCTGGACAATGATTTTTAAGGATAAATATTTTATATACTTTTTAGATATTTACATTTATGATTTTTGGGCATTTTTCCCTCTCTCTCTTTCTCCATGTATGTGATGGACGAATTCGTCTCTTCAAGATCATGGCTGCAATAAGATAGTAAAGCCTCTCTGGGTCCCTGATTGATCTATGGATTAGGAAGCCTACTAATCTGTGTTGTACATATAACATGAGCACAGAATAAAACTCAGTTTTGGGTTTGATTCTTAATACCCATATTCCAACCTCTTATGACTTATATGTCTCTTAAAGCCAATACATTAAGGACATTTATATTAAAATTAAACATTAACCAAGCCCCATTTCTTTTTTTTAATTTATTCTTTTGAATTTTTTTTCTCCATAGGTCTTTGAGGAATAGGTGGTACTTGGTTATATGAGAAAGTTCTTTTTTTTTTTTTTTTTGAGACAGAGTCACTCTGTTGCCCAGGCTGGAGTGCAGTGGCATGATCATGGTTCACTGCAACCTTCACTTTCCGGGTTCAAGCGATTCTCCTACCTCAGCCTCCTGAGTAGCTGGGACTACAGGCACATGCCACCACACTCAGCTAATTTTTTTTTTAGTAGAGAACGAGATTTCACCATATTGGCCAGGCTGGTCTCGAACTCCTAACCTCAGGTGATCTGCCCGCCTCAGCCTCCGAAAGTGCTGGGATTACAGGTGTGAGCCACCATGCCCACCCATGAGTAAGTTCTTTAGCAGTAATTTGTGAGATTTTGGTGCACCAATCACCCGAAGAGTATACACTGAACCCAATTTGTAGTCTTTTATCCCTCACTCCCCTCCCACCCTTTCTCCTGAGTTGGCAAAGTCCATTGTATCATTCTTATGCCTTTGCATCCTCATAGCTTAGCTCCCACTTATGAGTGAGAACATAGAATGTTTGATTTTCCATTCCTGGGTTACTTCACTTAGACTAATAGTCTCCAGTTCCTTCCAGGTTGCTGTGAATGCTATTCTATGGGTGAGTAGTATTCTATCAGGTATAGATATATACACCACAATTTCTTCATCCACTTGTTGATTGATGGGAATTTTGGCTGGTTCCATGTTTTTGCAATTGTGAATTGTGCTGCTATAGACACGCATATGCAAGCATCTTCTTCGTATAATGATTTCTTTTCCTTTGGGTGGATACCCAGCGGTAGAATTGCTGGATCAAATAGTAGTTCTACTTTTAGTTCTTTAAGGAATCTCCACGTTGTTTTTCATAGTGATGCTACTAGTTTACATTTCCACCAGCAGTGTACAAGTGTTCCCTTCTCACTGCATCCCCACCAACATCTTTTTTTTTTTTTAAATTTTTTGATTATGGCCATTCTTGCAGGAGTAAGGTGATATTGTATTGTGGTTTCGATTTGTATTTCCCTTGTCATTAGTGAGGTTGAGTATTTTTTCATGTTTGTTGGCCATTTGTATATCTTCTTTTGGTAATTGTCTATTCATGTCCTTAGCCCACTTTTTCATGGAGTTGTTTATTTTATTCTTCTTTGAGTTTCTTGTAGATTCTAGATATTAGTCCTTTGTCAGATATATAGATTGTGAAGACTTTCTCCCACTCTGTGGCTTGTCTGTTTACTCTACTGACTGTTCCTCTTACTGTGCAGAAGCTCTTTAGTTTAATTAAGTCCCACCTATTTATTCTTGTTTGGGTTGCATTTGTTGTTGTGTTCTTGGTCATGAAATCTTTGCCTAAGCCAATGTCTAGAAGAGTTTTTATGATGTTATCTTCTAGAATTTTTATAGTTTCAGGTCTTAGATTTAAGTCCTTCATCCATCTTCAGTTGATTTTGTATAAGTTCAGAAATGAGGATCCAGTTTCACTCTCCTACATGTGGCTTGCCAATTATTCAAGCACCATTTGTTGAATAGGGTGTCTTTTTTTTCCTACTTTGTTTTTGTTTGCTTTGTCAAAAATCAGTTGGCTGTTAGAACTTGGGTTTATTTCTGGGTTCTCTATTCTGTTCCATTTGTCTATGTTCCATGGTATATCAGTACCATGCTGTTTTGGTGACTAATGGCCTTATAGTATAGTTTGAAGTCAGGTAATGTGATGCCTCCAGATTTGCTCTTTTTGCTTGGTCTTGCTTTGACTATGCAGGCTCTTTTTTTTGGTTCCATATGAATTTTAAGATTGTTTTTTCTAGCTCTGTAAAGAATGACGGTGGTATTTTGATGGGAATTGCATTGAATTTGTGGGTTTCTTTTGGCAGTGTGGTCATTTTCACAATATTGATTCTACCTATCCATGAGCTTGGGATGTGTTTCCATTTGCCAAAGCCCCATTTCTATTTCTACTTCTGTCTAAGGAATTTTCCCATTCAAGGAATATTTCCTTTTTATATAAAAATCTTGCTTCCATTACCCCTTTGTATTACCTTCTATTCTGATCTTCTAGTTACTGCATTATTGTCATTATTTGAGGACATTGTATTCTCATTCACAGTACTTTCTTTCATTCTATTTATTAACAACTTCTTTTAGAAACCAAAAAGATAGACACTTATCTCTGTAACATCCTCATTTCTAAATATTTGTATTTACTTTTCACTCCAGACTGTATCTTGAATAATGAAACTTAACACCACCTGAAACATTTGCACCTTACTATGTTCACTGTCTTTTTATGTCCTCCAAATTTTCCACTTCTCTTATGTTTTTATTGTCTCTGCAATGGTTCTTTAGAAAATCAGAGCGTTTTTCCTTAGACTTTGGTCATTTCCTTCTACTAGCAAACTTCTCTTTTCTAATGTTTTTACTCAGCTAAGATATTATGGTTAATCCCTTCAACTAATTATTTACCAATATCCTCTACATGCTTACCTAATTGGTCTGCCTGTACACCTGCACATGCATAAACACACATGCACACACACACGCAACATGCACACACACACACGTTGTGATGCTAATCAGATTAATCTGTTTATTTTCTACACTTTTAATGCCAGATTGCTATTGTTCCTGAAGTAAAACCATAAATTATGTAAATAATGTTGCTGGAAATTTATGTTACTGAAATTCACCTAGTAAGCTCTGCTTTCTATTTTCTGTAGTGGTTATTGATTAACCTCTCTACTTTGCTCAAATATAACAGAACACCACTATCCGCATACCTCACGCTCATAGAATATTATACTTTCTTCTTCAATTAGAGAATAAAAGGTATTATGTAAGATTTTTAAAAAAGCTTTCCCAAGTGATTTTTAAGTTACTTTCATCCTAATTGTTTAGATCTTTTCCTTGACTCTTCATTACAATGAATGTTCTCATTATCCATCCTGCAAAAGGGAAATCAATTCCCTACATCTGTGCTTTGAATCCCACACCTTCATTCTCTTTTGTAACTTTCCTGTATCAATTATGTCTTCACTCGCCTCTATTTTTATATTCTTCATCTTATTTGTATTTTCATTTCACTATTAAACATACAGAAAACTAAAATATCTTAATAAAAAGTATCTAAGTATAATAACAATAATTATTGTTTTTTGCTTGAGAATGAGCAAGCAATGAGTTTTCACTCTTGATAAGATAAAAAACATTTTCTATTTATATTTTTCTCTTTTGAGTCATTACTTTTAACTATCTTTGTCAGAATTCTTAGATGTTTCTTTGTATCTGTGAATGAAACACTAAGTTGATTATGATAGATGGTAACTGAGTGTCCTCTGCCATTACATAGATTCAATTGTATAACAGATCTCTCCATGAATGGGGGGGGGTCTGAATATAAGCCACATATATAAATGAAGATCCATTTCAACATTTACTGGAAAGAGACTACTTTTCTCTCTTAACATCTGTATAATGGAGCCTTGTATTCAAAAGGATCTCTAGATATCTCTGTGTTGTTAAAATAATTGGGATGATATCTGTGCCTTTAGTCTTGGGCCAGTGCTGCTCCTTGTCCACCACTTTTGTAAGCAAGGGTTTCTATATGAGGACATATGCAGGGTTTTGTCCTAGCCCCTTTGTGTTCATTTATAATTACTATGACTTATATCCTGCAGTAATTCAAGTGATTCCAGATCTTCTGCTCTAAACTCAAAGTCTATCGAAGCTTTTCTGTGAATAATGCATTCTGCCTTGGCTGTAGGTTTCTCTGCATGTTTATCTTTGTAGCTCCCAGCTACAAAGCTCCCAGCCTTAACTGTCAATAGTTTCTGCATTTTTTCATTTTTCAATACATTTTACAAAATTGATCTAAAAACTTTGGTTCCAACACATACTTACATTAAAACACATACAAAGATTATCTTAAATATATGAAAATAGTGCCAGGGTACACTGGTAAGCTTAGAATAAAGAAAAGGAACCAACAGTTGTTACAAGTGAAGAAGAATCTCAATGTTAGTGCAGTGAGTGGAAGTCAAAATCAAAATGTTTCCTCTGTCATTTCAACTAGAGACAAATTATCAGAGAGAAGTGCTGTGTGTTAGATTTTTATACAGGGAACTTATTTCAGGCTTAAGACATGGTGAGCAAATGGAGCTAGAAATTAGTTATCAAAAGGGGGTCAAGGTGTGTGCCAGAGCTTGGGAATTACCATCCACAAATATGACCCCGCAAGGAAACCAGCCATCAGCTAAGATTGTGCTCCAGATGGGGGAAAACAAGAGCCACAACAGTTTGTGAGAATCCTGAACCACTTGTTAGTGTGAAATTCAAATTTTCATGACTACAAGAGGTGCAGGGTCCATGAATACAAGAATTAACATAATAAAATATGTGAATTGGAAAAATTGAGTGAGCACCAGCAGAAGCCCACTCATATTTTACTATTAAGATGTAAGATGCTTTGATAACCTAAGGCATCAGTTTCCCACAGAAAACCAAGCTCCCGAAACTGTGCTCATGACAAGTATTAAACAACATGCAAGGAAGCGTTGGCGAATCTACTAAGTGAGTGAATTAGGAGAGTTGTATACACTGAGAATATTTTAAAAATAAAGTAGACCAGAATATATTTTAAAATATAAGATGTCTGAAATGTACAAAGCATTAAAAGAGGAATGCAAACAAACAAACAAACAAAAAAACCATAAAAACAGGACACTGGAAAAGAGTATCTTTCAAAAGGAATCAAATAGAAATTCTGTAAGAATCAAATAGAAATTCTGTAAGTGAAATATAAAAATGAAATAAAGTCAGCTCAGTGGACAAATTAAACAGTAAACTAGACATATCAAAAAAGATAATCAGCAAGTCGTAAGTTGATTTTTCATGTATTTAAAAACATTTTGACCACCTACTTTGTGTAGACTAGTAAGGCTCTGCCCTTATCCTTACAGGATAAGGATAAAGAGATAGGAAATAAAGAAGCAGATAAATCCCTAATAAATAATGTACTTCCAAGTAGTGATAAGCAATGTGAAAAAAAATAAGTAAGATACTACAAAAGAGAGTAATATGGGTAGAGAGAGATAATCAAGTTAGGGTAGTCTTGGAAAATCTCTCCTAGAAGGTAATATGTAAGTAGAGACATAAGTGAAGGAATGTAAAAAGCAAGACAAAGGTCTATGGAAAGAATATTTCAGGTGAAAGAGGCAGTAAAAGCAAGGGTCCTGAAATACCAATTAATGTGGCCTGTTGGAAGAACAATAATGCCAGAGAACGTATGTAAAGAAAAGAGCAGTATAAGATTATTATTTTTTTAAATAGGGGTTAATTTTATTTTTTAATTAAAAACGGAAGATGTTGAAACTTTGTCGTATCTTTTCTCCTTTCCTATTAAAAGTGTTATTGAAATTGTTTATGTAATTGTTCATTGATTTATGTTCTCCTTATTGGATCACCCTTTTCAGTCTTCAGATGCATTCAGTTTGCCCCTTGCCTGCCCTGTGCTTCCAATTCTTCTTGAATCTACCCAGAGGAGCCTCTCCGCAGCCACTGCTGAAGGTGTCTTTTCTGATATCCTTGTGACAATCTATAAAGGGATCTGTAAGCCAAGATACTGCTCATTTTGCACAGAAACGATGCAAACAGGCTTCTTCTCAACATTTCCAAACTACGCTTTTTTGTTACTCAGCCCTGAACCATCACTGCTAAAACTGAAAATTTCATGTTCCTCCTCTTCGCTCTTGTAGCTAGAAACTTACATTGAAACAACAACAGCAGCAATACAACACTTACGAGCACACACACACATCTTTACCCCACAGAGCAAACAACAGTAACTCTGCAAAGTATAATCTTTATTGAGTTCATGTCCTTTGTAGGGACATGGATGAAACTGGAAACCATCATTCTCAGCAAACTATCGCAAGGACAAAAAACCAAACACCGCATGTTCTCACTTATAGGTGGGAATTGAACAACGAAAACACATGGACACAGGAAGGGGGACATCACACACCGGGGACTATTGTGGGGTGGGGAGAGGGGGGAGGGATAGCATTAGGAGATATACCTAATGCTAAATGACGAATTAATGGGTGCAGCACACCAACATGGCACATGTATATGTATGTAACAAACCTGCACGTTGCGCACATGTACCCTAAAACTTAAAGTATAATACTAACTAAAAAAAAAGAAAAATGTAAACAATACCCTGAAATATCTAACCCAATAGATTTTCTCAATTGTGCACAAATAATTAGTAGATGACCAATCCAAAAATATATGATGAAATTTTAAAGTATGTTTGATAACTTATGATTTCCATTAAAAAAGTTACTGTAGCCTGCCAGAAGGCAAACTCAAGTGTTTATTACTTGTTCCAGAAAAGACTCTGCCTCAAAATTCAGATGATAACCAGGCTCCATCTTTCATAAACTCAAGCATTAAGATTAGGAATAAATGTAGGTCCCAAACTAGGCCAAGATATCATTCCAATGAACTTATTATGTCCCTGTCTATTTGTGTGAGTGTGTGTAACTTCACATACTACCTAGCATAATTAATGTATTCAGTCACTAAATGTTAATTCATTAAATGTGGGGAAACAATACTGATATAATTTTTGTTTGCTATTCCATTATGAATGTTATATTTGAAGTAGATTCCAAGGTTTATATTGCCAAAAAATATCTTAGGTTAACATCTTCAGAGAGTTATTCTTTAAAGATTTTCACTTATGTCTCAGGGATGCTTTGATAGAAATTTGTTATTTATCAACATTAGCAGAGTAATTGAAAGTAAAGGAGGATAGCAGCTTTCTTCTAGAAATGAGATTTTTCAGGTCAAATGCACTTGCTTTGGAATGATTCCAGTTGCTAAAGTATCTTGCAAAAAAAGTGTAAGTAAGTGCATTACATTAAATTTTTTAAATCTAAATTTAAATGTTTCTGTAATATCCCATTTCAGAGTTTTTTATGATTTGTTGCCCTGTGTTTATATTTGGCCATGGCTCTACTAGATTTAAAATATCATAATGAAAATTATATATATGTCTATATATATATATATATGTATATATATACATGTCTGAGGATAATAGTTGGTATTATTTCTGCTTCCTCTTGATCTCTTTTAATTTTATACTTATGTTCTTCTATGTTGAGTCGTTGCTCTCCACTAGACATCTCAGAATTATTGGCTATCCATTTGTATAAAGTAAGTCCTTACATAACGTCATGACAGGTTCTTAAAAACTGCTGACTTTAAACAAAACAACATACAACAAAACTAATTTTACCATAGGCTAATTGATACAAACAAGAGTTAAGTTCCTATAGCATCTTTCTGGTTACAAAAACATCACCAAACTTCTAAATAAAGACCAAATTACTTATCAAATTAAACATGGAAATAAATGTGAGCTATGCATACACTGAAGAAAGATTAATAGAAATAAGTAAGATAATTATTTACCATATTATTTCAGTTCAGGGTTGTGGATGGCCAGAACATCTCCTGGCAGCTTAGGGCACCCGGCGGGAACCAGCCCTGGACAGGACACCATCCTGTTGCAGAGCCACTCACACACAAACAAAAACACACACACAGACACACACACACTCACACACCTACAACCATACCGACACTCACTCACCCACACTCCTACCTAGTGGCCCAGGCTGGGAATCAATCTTTTTTTTTTTTTTCCTCAGGGTTGTAACATCATTGAATGAAGCAACATTATTCAAGGACCTGCTCTATATGAATGAAAGCTTAAATTGATTTCTTCATTAATTTTCTCCACACATTCAAACCACTTTTTAAGACCCCTCTCCTGCTTAGTTTAGTAGAAGCATAAGTAAAGTCTTAATTTTTTTTAATCATTTAGGCCTTCTTCCTCTGTAGATTTCTAACTGAGGTGCGGAACAACATTTATTTTAGTGCAAATCACCAGAAGACTCTCAAAGCCAATACTTAGTTCCCAGTCAGTTCCTTCAGCTGCAGAAGACCAAAATTTACTTAGAAATATTTTATCTGGCTTATTTTTTCAAATGGAAGTTTAAATATGATAATTTATTATTTAAAGAGAACATGTCTATTTATAAATACAGAAAAGTGTTTACCCAACTTATTTTGCTCCCCAAGAAGCCCTATGTACAGAAAATAATCTCTTCAGAGAGACTTATTTCTTTCAATATCCTGTGGATACACTAGTGAGTTGATGTATATTGGACACAGATATCTCTTTAGCATTTCCTTTCTATTTAAGTAGAGAAAAAAAGCTATTTTGGTCTAAAGCTTTATAAATTGCATTATATACTGATATGATGTGGCTCTGTGTTCCCACCGAAATCTCATCTTGAATTGTAATCCTCATAATCCCGACATGTTGAAGCAGGAACCAGGTGGGGAGGTGATTGGATCATTGGGGCAGTTTCCTCCCTGCTGTTCTCATGACAGTTAGTGAGTTCTCATGAGCTCTGATGGTTTTATAAGGTAATTTTCCCTGCTTTTGCCTGGTATCTCTTGCCTGCTGCCATGTAAGACATGCCTTTTCCCCTTTTGCCATGATTGTAAATTTCCTGAGGCCTCCCCAGACATGCAGAACTGTGAACCAATTAAACCTCTTTTCTTTATAAATTACCTATTCTCAGGTATTTCTTTATAGCAGTGTGAGAATGAACTAACACATATACGGTGTTTAATTTATCATTTTTTATCTTAGTTGACTATCACCTTCCACCTTATCTAGTCGCAAATCCAGGATCTGGATTTTTTTTTTTTTTTCCTATTCTCTACTGCCTAAAGGGTATTGTGTCAAAGGTTTTATCTTTGTGAGCATGAGCCTACCTCTCCCTCTTTGGTACTCCCTATTAATATTTCAACATACCGCATCATTTTAGACAGTTTCCATTATCTGGAGATATTTTCATTCTATCAGTATATGAACTCAAGGTTGGAAATGGTGATTTATCCATCTGTGATTTTCCCAAAGAATGAATCTTGTAAAAAAAAAATAGCACCTATTAACTACTGGAGAATTGTATCCAATCTTCATTCTTAATTCTCTTGACTCCAAGTGACTTATGAGCAGCAGTTGTCATTGGGAGATTTAGAATGACTGAAGAATGTTAGCAGATATTTTCACTACATTGAGCATCAAAATGTATTTATTTCAGCTGCAGGAATCTAACCACTATAAAAAATAAACGTTGGAAATTAATTCAAAAGACACTTAATAATAATAATAATAATAATAATAATAATAATAATTTTTAAAAGCAGCCAAAATATACTGAGTACTTTCTTTGTATCAGACCCTGGTCTAAACCGTTGTCATTTACTAGCTTATTTAATGTTAAGAACAAAGTTATAATGGGTGATAATATTATTGCCTGTATTTTATTTCTCTATTGATTTTACGTTTTTTAAAATTATATTTTGTTTTAGATTCAGGGTGTACATGTGCATGTTTTTAACAAGGGTATATTACCTACTGGTGTCCACCTATTACCCAACTAGTGAACATTGTACTCTATAAGTAATTTTTCAACCCTTTCTTCCCCTCCCACCCTCACCCATTTTTGAGCCTGCAGTGTCTATTATTTCCATCTTTATGTTCATGTGTATCCATTGTTTAGCTCCTAATTATAAGGGAGAACATGTGGCATTTTATTTTCTGTTTCTGCATTCACTTAGGATAATGCATTGCCTCTATTATATAGATAAGAAAACTGAGACTAAGATTTATCCCATATCAACAGCTATCAGTAATCTAGCTAGCATGTAAGTACTGACAATCTGACTCTGGAGGGAGTTCGTACTCAAACTTACCTAAGGCTGTATCCTATCCGTTAGGGAAACTTGTTTCAGAGAGATTCGACTCATTATTGCAGTGATTTTAAAATGCAGTCTTTACTTCTATATATTTTAACAGTATTTCATTTTAGAGGTATAAATTAAAATTGCTAATATGTGAGGAGCCTGAAGAATGCGGCATTAATGTTTGAAATTGACTGTGTAAGTTAAAGGGCACAATGTCCTGAAAATGTTGTCCTAAGGAACCTAACTCTAAACACAGAGCGTTCACAAAATGCTTATTGAATTGTTGGAAGCATGAGACTCACATTTGTTATCTTAGGTGATTCGACCACTGGCCATGCAGTCTTGTTTTCTCTCCTTGATGAATGAACTGTCCTAATTCTAGGTTATAAATGAGATGTTCAAACTGTAGGGTGCCTCTTTACTGAAACTCTGACTTCCGAGAACAGATGACAATTTTTTTAGTAGTAACACAAAGACAAATATTTCTGTCTTCTACAGAAAAAAATATATAAATCTCAGCTATATATAAAACCTAGAATGTTGCATATTTTCACCCCAACTTATGGAAACTTTTCTAATGTTCAATTTTACCTTTTCACCAACTTACTGGCATTGAAACAAAAGTGTCTCAAACTATTCCCACCTGCGTCGAAATCACCTGGTTGTACTTGTTAAGCCTGCAGCTCCCTGGCTTTTACAGTGTAACTTTGTCCAACTCTGCAAGTTGGAGCCTGGGAAGCTGGCAGGGTAAAAATGAATGAATGAATGAATTAATTAATTAATTAATTAATGGATGTACCAAGTCGTTCTCATATAAAATTCTTGCCATGAATCTTTTCGTTTCTCCTTTATTTAAATCTTCAGTTTAGAAATGCATCATTTTCTACCCACATTATTGCACCTTCTCTTTCTACTTCCAAAACACATCGCTGACATGGTTTCTGCTTCTTCCATGGTACTGAGGCCTTCTTTAGAAATTATTATAATTTTTAGCTATTCCTTCTACCTTTACTTATTGTGTCAACTCTTTATCTTCAATTATTTTAACTGCTAAGTTTTTTGAACTTGGCATTTTAATATTTTTTTGTAAATAAATTATCTACTCTTTCTCCTCTTCTAATCTCTAAATATATTCATTTGTATATTCTCAAGCAGGCAATGGGATCAGGGAATAAGATGATAATGCCACCATTCTTACCTGTAATGTCTCATGCCCTTGTGTATGGTGAGTTGAAATATGAAAATCAGTGAGAATTCACTGTCATCAGTGGCTCTGCAATTTAATTGCTGGCTACATAATTTTAGTCAAGTCATTCGACATCATTGAATTTTCTTTTTTTTTTTTTTGGAGACAGAGTCTTGCTCTGTCGCCCAGGCTGGAGTGCAGTGGCGCCATCTCGGCTCACTGCAAGCTCCGCCTCCCGGGTTCACGCCATTCTCCTGCCTCAGCCTCCCGAGTAGCTGGGACTACAGGCGCCCGCCACCACGCCCGGCTAATTTTTTGTATTTTTAGTAGAGACGGGGTTTCACCGTGTTAGCCAGGATGGTCTCGATCTTCTGACTCGTGATCCGCCTGCCTCGGCCTCCCAAAGTGCTGGGATTACAGGCGTGAGCCACCGCGCCCGGCCTACATCATTGAATTTTCATAATCTCATCCATCAACTGGGATTGTAGTAAACCTAAAGCTATATTATGTTTGAATTACATGAGTTAATCCTTGTGCATATGTTTGGCGAAGTGTCAAGTTTTATAAAAAAGTTTCTCTTCTTTAGAGTTACGCTTGTTTGCTTTACCTTATAGTCTACTTGCATTAATAAAAACTGACCAAGAGTAATTTATATATTTCATAACGAATAAAGCTAGGAACCTAGCTTTATTGATTACAAAGAAGTACATTTGTTATTGTAGTATATCTGTGCATAAATATGTGCTTACAGAGATTCAACCTTATATACACATGCAAAGAGAGAGAGAACTAGCCTTTTTTGGATATTTTATTTTGCCAGGTATTTAATATATATGAATCTAACTTATTTAGCATTATTATTATTTAAGTTTTACAAATGTAAGCATCTGTGGAGAGTGACTTTCCCATTGGCCACAGTAGGATATGATGGTATTCTGACATGTGGATTTGAATACAGGGGTAAAGCGAAAGGATCAATTTGGCCAGGGCGAAAATTTGTATCTGGAATTGTCTGCTGCGAAACCCACAGCTGGTCTCCACCACACAGGTTTCCAAGCTGCTTGATTTTTTGCTGCCATGTTTAACATGGATTTTTGTGTGTGTTTCTTTTGTTGTTTGTAAAATCAATATTGCTTTAGCCTACAAGCAAAATGTAAAGGTCAAGGATTACGTCTATTTCCATTGTTTTGCTCTTTCTAGTCCTCTAAATACTGAGATTTATGTTCAATCATATTTTCTGACTAAGCTGATCCCTGTGGATAAATGGGGTTACTTCTTTTATACAAAATTTATCCACCTGCCTTCGGTCTTTCTTCTTACAAATTAAGTAGTAAATAATGCAAAGCATATTGAATTACCATTTTTGAAGGTCAGCCTATATATTAAAACCTATTAACTAATAATGAATTTTAATAATGATACCACATGATATACATTTATATAATTAATATTAGGAGCATTGACTTGAATACTACAAATTAATATTTCTAAATTGCCATTTTATGGAACATATTAATGAACAGCATTAATCAACAAATATTTATTTGGAGTCTTTAGGAAAAAAATCTCTGAGTTATAATTGATAATTATAAAGAAGCCATTTTAAATGTACTTACTTTTTTCAATTTATTATTCCAGGGATTCACCTCTCCACCCAACGAAAATAAAGAACTGCTGTTGTGTTTACAGTTAAAATAAATTCTGTTTTTATTTCCTGATACCACAGATATTAAGCAGTTTTAGAAAATTACAAGGCATTTAGGAGAAATAAATCATGTTTGTCCTGTGGTGTGCTCCTGGGAGATAACATGTCTCTCAGGGGACTAATGCCAGCTCTTGCAGTTTCTGGCTATAACATGATCCATAGCCATTAAATACTAAAAGCTACTGTACTCCCTCTATCTTTATGAAAGTAAGACATGATTTACTCTAGGGTAACATTGTACTTAAAAGACTACTTTTCTTTTTAACGACTGAAGGGACATTTGAACAAAATGTTTAATTTTGTATTTCTGCCAATGTTACATAGGCAGCATTGTAATAAACCACATGACTGGATTTTTGCCAAAGATCATAAAATGACAAACTTAGAGCCTATAGGCAAAACTATTTGTGATCAATTATTTTCCATTTTAAGAAACTTACCAAGTGAGTAACTTTATGGTTTTCTGAGTTTAAATTTGGCATGATTGAATGAATTGTTCTTGATTAAAGAACTGTAATTCCACTCTACAGCTAAGGTGCTACATAGCGAATCAATTTGAAAATCCACGAAAATACTAAGTATGGTCTGTGGCACGCATTGCATGTCCTGGATTGCCTTTGTATTCCTCATAGTGACTCATTTTAAATTGAAAAGTAACTACTTTTCTGAAATTTAATCTCAGTGCTACTTCCTTCAATGTGTGGTATATAGGAAAGAATATAGTTTTTGGAGTCAAGATAAAACTTAGTAGTAATATGGTCTTGTGTAATTCATTTAATTTCTATTGGCAAATAAAAACAAAATGTAATTTACAAGTTTTTGGAGTAAAATGATAAAATATATAAACTAGCATAATGCTTTTCAAAATCTAGTTTCTCATTAAGAAAACCTATAGAAAAGTTTGTATTTCATTTTCTATCACATTTATTAATTTATTGCTTGAAATTTAATATTAGTATAATATATGTAATAGTTTAAATATAGTTTAAATGAAGAATAGTTTCTTTTACATTTTTCTCTAAATTTTATTGTGTTTTTTTAAATATAGAAAATTTGAAGGATAGTAAAAAAAAAGCCATATAACCTACATTTGGATTTAATAATTGTTAATACCCTGACAAATTACTTTTCTTTCATTCTTATTCTCTCTCTCTCTCTCACTCTCTCTCCTTATTTCTTCTACTTGGCAAATTTGGGACATTTTAATGATCAAAAAAGGTGATTACTAATTTTGAAATACTGAATAGATAACAATCCATGGGCTCAGAGTGATACACATATGTAGACACCAGGGAGTTCTTTTCACAGAATATGATGGTAGGTAATAAATGGAGAAGGAGTGATAGAATTTAAAAATCAGCATTTGTAACCTTAGTGAAATGCTTATTTGGGAAGGAATCAGCAATGGGTTCCAAAATAAGGTGGAAAGCGTATTTGTATAGTACCAATGTTTCACAGATTGCCTACTAATTTCAGAGGAAAAAAATCATTTATTTAATAGAGAGCTTCCAGCCACCATCCTAACCAAGGACTCAACCTCAGCATCATGAATAGTGGGAAAACTTGACCTTACGTACCTGCTGATAATACAAAACAGAAAATATATGGCATTACTTCTGAAAGCTTCTCACCATTTAACCTTCATCTAATCACTTCTCTAGTCCTCATTTCAGTTTTCCAAGGAAAAGACAGAGGAATATATTTAAGAAAATACCAGGAAACCATAAGACAAATTTAAAATATTTACAATCTATTGACAGCTGATTTAATTGCTTTAAAAATGCCATGAAGGGGACAGAAATGTTGAAGTATTAGAGAAAACTAGGAGTGTCTTTACATATGAAGGATACAAGGGCATCTAGGACATGACGTGCATACACAGTTAGTACTTTCTTTGGTTTTTATATTGATTCATTATATAGCACCTTAAGTATATAGTCTAACTAAAGTTATTTGATCAATGGTAAGAACTCATTTAATCATTCTAACTTCAGAAATCCTAAAATTATTCCAGTGGTTTCTTTCACAAAAAGAAAATTAATTTATCACAAATATTTGTGTCTACAGTCTTTAAGCTTGTAAGAGTATGCTGTTTGGCAGAAATTCAGGTAAATGATCTCCTACAAAACTTAGATGGAATCTTGTTTCAAAATCAAAATTATACATATTATTTTGTAAACATTTAGAATAAATCTGAATATTGTTTAGATGTTAGATAACATAAGGAAATTATTGTTAATTTTTTAAACTGTGATAATCATATTACTATTACAAGGAAAAGGTCATGTTTTTCTTAGGAGATGCAACTGAACTGTCTAGGGTTGGAATGTTTTCTGATTATGATGCAATTATACTAGAAAACTAATTAAATGAAAAATTTTATAAGCCCAACTGCCTAAAAATAAACAACTACATTAAACAACTCCTATGTTAAAGGGTAAATATAAACCCCAGAATAACTAAGTTACTTGTTAATCAAATAAAGTTCATTCTCTAGATGACCATAGGAAACATAAAAGTAAAATCATCTCTAAAATTTGAATGCTAATATAGTTTATTTTGTAAACTCATCTATTGTTTTTATATCCTTCTAATATTTCTTTTTTATTGAAAAAGTCTATTTTTTAATTTTTAATTTTTGTGTTTACATAGTAGGTACATGGGGTACATGAGAGATTCTGATATAGGCATACATTGTGTATTAATCACAACAGAGAGAATGGAATATTCATTCTCTCAAGCATTTATCCTTTCTTTGTGTTACAAACAATCCAATTATATTCTTAGTTATTTTTAAATGTAAAACAAAATTGTTGACTGTAGTTGCCCTGTTTTGTTATCAAATACTAGATCTTATTTATTCTAACTATACTTAGTATCCATTAACCATCCCCCACTGCCCCTCCCCCACTGCCCTTCATAGTCACTGGTAACCATCAGTCTACTCTCTTATTCTTATATCCTGGGCATGATCATAATTATGTCATATTTACTAATTATTAATATTGTGTATTTAAAAAACAATATCTGAATTTAAACCTGTGAATATTTACTATTATGCTCTCATTTTCTTTCTTTTCTTAATTAGTAATGTTTGTTTATTTTAAAATAACAGTTTTATAAAATATAATTTGCTGTTTTCAAATACATATCAATGAGAATTGATTACTGCAGTCAAGCTAATTAGCATATCCATCACCTCATATAATCACCTTTTGTTCTTTGTGTGGTGAGAACATTCAAGATTTACTTACTTAGCAATTATCAAGTGTAGAGCGCATTATTAACTGTAGTCACCATGCTGTATATTAGATCTCTAGAATTTATTAATCTTACACAACTGAAAGTTTGTACCCTTTAATCAACTTCTCTCCATTTTCTCCCACTTTTTGCAACCACCATTTTGCTGTCAGCTTTTATGAACTTGGCTATTTGATTATTAGATTCAGTATGTATGTTAGATTATGCAGTATTTTTCTTTCTGTATCTGGCTTATTTCACTCAGCGTGTCCTAATACTCATCCATGTTGTTGTGAATGGCAGAATTTTCTTTCATTTTAAGGCTGAATAATATTCAATTGTACACACGTGTACCCCCTTTTCTTTATCCATGCATTTTTCAATGGACACATAGGTTGTTTACATATCTTGGGTATTGTGAATAATGCTGCACTGAATGTAGCAGTGCAGATATCTTTTCTAGATATTGATTTCATTTCCTTTAAATATACCAAGTGATGGGATTGCTGGGTCATATGGTAAAAAATTTTTGTTTTTTTTTAAATTTTTTTGAAGAAATTTCATTCTGATTCTCATAATGGCTGCACTAATTTACATTCCCATCAACAGTGTACAAGGGTTCCCTTTTTGCCACACAAGACTTCCACAATGCTTACATCAATTCACTTAACAGTGTTCCATAAATCCCATAGATATTCTCTACTCTTTTTTATTATTTTTCCTACTATGTCAGGATAATTTCAAGTATTCTGTCTTTGAATTTGTTTAGTATTTCTTCTGCTTGATCGAATGTGTCATTGAAGCTCTCTATATAATTTTCATTTTAGTCATTGTATTCTTCTACACCAGAAATTAGTTCTTTTTATGATTTGTATCACATTTTTGAAAGCAAGGCTACAAGGAACAATGAAAAACAGAGATACATGACATTGCCAAAATAATGTGATAATTCCCCAGTAACTGACCCCAAATTAATGGGACTGTATGATTTCCAGGCAAATAATTCAAAATAATTGTTGTAAAGAAGTTCAGCAAACTACAAGAGAACATTAATAGCAAATTCAGTGAAATCAGAAAAAAATAATCCATGAACCAAACAGCATGAGTTCAATGCAGTGGTTCTGGCTCTGGGCAGCGCCAGTGGCTTGGTTCTACATCAGTGAAGATTAGGAGAGTCTTCTGTGGCAGTAGCTATGGTGGCTGGGATCCACTGTGTCAAAGGCTGCTAAGGTTCCCTGTTGCCCTTCTCAATCCAGGGGGCAATTTTTGACTGAGGGGATTTATCTTGGTGCTGCACCAGCCTGGAAAGGTTGGGGGATGCAGACAAAATACTTTCTTCTCCTTTATATGCAGTCATCCCTGGTCTCTGTACTGCACCAGCCTGGCGGCGAGGGAGGTGGTGATACAAACAAATACTTTCTTCCACTTTATATGCACCCATCCCTGGTCTCTGTACTCCTCTGTGTCCCTGTAGCCTTCTAACAGCACTCCAGCAATATTCCAGAGCTCATCATTCTCATTTTTGAATAGTTGACCTCATTGTTGTTTTTGTGTAGGATGAGGAAGAAAGACAGACTATAAACCAGTAATTCTCATGGACACTGAAGCAAAAATTATCAATAAAATACCTTGAAATACATAAAAAAGATAAAATATCATAATTAATTGTATTTAACTTGAGAATGCTGAGCTATTTGGATTTCAACAAAATCAACCAACACAATTCATCCTATTAACAGAGTAAAGGTGAACACCAGGGATTCTTCTTGCTTGAAAAGGAAATTGATCTCCTTGTAGACATTAAATGGCCAATAGTATGAGGTTACGAAAGTATTTTAAGGCCAACCACCAAAATAGTGTTTCATGCTATTAATAATTTGTGAACCTTTCTGAAACATATTAAATTGTAGGTTTAATTAGAATGCCAAGCCACTGCTTGATTTTTCATCATGATTATTCTATAAATTAGATTTTGTTGTTGTTGTTGTTTTGAGATGGAGTCTCACTCTGTCACCCAGGCTGGAGTGCAGTGGCGCAATCTAGGCTTACTGCAACCTCTGCTTCCCGGGTTCAAGTGACTTTCCTGCCTTAGCCTCCTGAGTAGCTGAGGCACAGGTGCATGCCACCATGCCCAGCTAATTTTTTGTATTTTCAGTAGAGACAGGGTTTCAACAAGTTAGCCAGCACGGTCTTGATCTCCTGACCTCATGATCTACCCGCCTGGGCCTCCCAAAGTGCTGGGATTGTTTTCTTTAGTTGGCCTTCATCTTAAGTTTCCAGCAAAATGAATGTGCTAATATTGTCTCATTTTGTTAATCAAACTGGCCTACATTTTAATACAGTTGAATTAAAACCCAAAATTAGTCTGCCAGAAGTAACAGTTTTCTGAGCGAAAAGAAAACAAAACAAAACCTGCTAAAAAAAATTTAAATATCTACTATAAAATTTTGCTTTCATTTTTGCAAAACAATACCCTTCTTTTCAGCCAAACAAATAATTTTATGAAAACAAGTGTACTTAGAATAATTTCATTTGAAATAATAGTAAGCCACATAGAAATCAATATAGGTAGCAAAAATTGAGACTGTTTCATGTACACTTGGGAAAAAATATGTATTCTCCTGTTTCAGTGGAGTGTTCCATATTTTTTTCTTTTATGCCTAGCTAGTTTATAGTGTTGATCAAGTCTTCTGTTTTCTTGCTGTTTTTTGCCTAGATTTTCTGTTATTGAAAGTGTGATATTGAAGTCTCCTAATACTGTAGAGCTGGTAACTTCTCCCTTCAATTCTGTGATTGTCATATATATATATGTGTGTGTGTATATATATATGTTTATAATTCATATTCTTGATGGATTATTCCTTTCATCAATATGTAATGTCTTGACCTTCTTTGTCTCTGATAACCATTTTTACTTAAAGTCTGTTTTATCTGATAGTAGGTACCACTGGTTCTAGTTTGGTTATTATTTGTATAGAGTATCTTTTTCCATCCTTTCACTTCCACCTCTTTGTGTTTGGGAATATAAATGGAGTCTCTTGTAGGTGTATTGTAGGATCATGCTTTTTAAATCCATTATGTTATTCTCTACCTTTTAACTGGATAGTTTAATTCACATGCATTTAAAGTAATGACAGATAAGTAAAAACTTCTGCCATTTTGTTATTTGTTCCCCATGTCATTTTATTTTGTTCCACAAATTCCTGTATTACTGCTTCTTTGTGTTTAAGTAATTTTTTGTAGTGTAGCCTTTCGATATCTTTCTCATTTACTTTTCTGTATATATTTTTAGTTAATTTCTTCATGGTTACTCATGGATTACAATTAACCTCTTCAACATATTAGCAATTTATTTTGAATTAATACCAATTAGCCTTAGTAGCATACATAAACTCTGCCCCTACACAGGTCGTCTCTCATTGCTTATGTGGTTGTTGTTACAAATTAAATCATTATGCATTATGTTCCCAATAACATAGATTTATGATTATTTTAAGTATTTGTATTTAAATCCTGTAGGAAATGAAAAGTGAAGTTTCAAACCAAAAATATAATACTGGCTCTTATATTTGCCCATGTCTTACCTTTAACAGGATTTTTTTTTTCTTCATACAGCTTTGTTTTTGTTGTTGTTGTTGTTTTGTTTGTTTGTTTTTGTTTTGAGACAAAGTCTCACTCTGTTGCCCAGGCTGGAGTGCAGTGGTACGATCTCAGCTCACTGCATCCTCCACCGCCTGGGTTCAACTTCCGCCTCCTGAGTTCAACCTCTGCCTCCTGGGTTCAAGCAATTCTGCCTCAACCTCCCAAGTAGCTGGGATTACAGGTGCATGCCACCATGCCTAATTTTTTTATTTTTGGTAGAGACAGAGTTTCACCGTGTTGGCCAGGCTGGTTTTGAACTCCTGACCTCAGGTGATCTGCGCGCCTCGGCCTCCCAAAGTGCTGAGACTACAGGCATGAGCCACCATGCCCAACTTCTTCATATAGCTTTGAGTTACTGTCTTGTATCTTTTTATTTCAACCAGAAGAACCACCTTTAGCATTTTTAATAGGGCTGCTCCAGTGATACACGTTCCCTTAGCTTTTGTTCATCTTTTATTTGGAAAAATCTTAATTTCTCCCTCATTTTTGAATTGTAGTTTTACTGGATATAGGATTCTTGTTTGATAGTCTCTGTTTTTTTACAGCACATAGAATATGCCATCCCACTGTCATCTAGCATCTATAGCTTCTGATGAAAAATAGACTGTAGGTCTTACTGGGGAGCCTTAGTGCATGCTTTATATGCTTCTCTCTTTGTCTTTGCTTTTGGCAGTGTGATTATAATGTATTTTAGAGTCAATCATTTTGAGTTTATCCTGCTTAGAGTTTGTTGAGCTTTTAGAATGTGTAGATTTATGACTTTCACCAAATTTAAATGTTATCAGTCATTATTTCTCTTAATATTATTTTTGTCTCTTCAACTCTCTTTCTTTCTGAGGTTCTTATTATATATATGTTGGTATAATTGATAATATTCCCAAAGTATTTTAGTCTCTGTTCAGTTTTATTTTTTGTTATTTTGGATCTCCAAATGTATAGTGTAAGTTAACCAATTTTCAGATTTGTTGATTATTTCTTTAGCCTGCCAATATCTGCTGATGAACCTCTTCAGTTAATTTTTCATTTTAATTATTGTCAGCTATAGAATTTCTGTTTCATTACCTTTTAAATTATTTATGTCCACTCATATTCTGTATTTCTTAAGACATCATTCTTCCAAGATCCTATTGTCTTTTGTTCATTGTTTTGTTTAGTTGGCTGAGTCTATTTTGAGAGTGTTTGTCAAGCAAGTTCAATGTCTGTGCTTCCTCTGGGAAAGCCTCTCTTAATATCTCCTAGAAATGGGTCTTTCTTTCTTTCTCTTTCTTTCTTTCTCGCTCTCTTTCTTTCTTTCTTTCATTCATCTTTCTTTCTCAATTCCTTATTGAAAACTGGGCATTTTGAATATTATAATATGACATCTCTGAAAATTATATTCATCCTCCTCCTTGGGGTTTGTTTTTATTACTTTGCATAAGTAGTTCTTTGTTTGTTCAGTAAGTTTTCTAAATTACTCTTGTAAATTCTTTATTCTTTTTGTTATGTGTAGTCTCTTAAGTCTCTGGTCATTTAGCTATATGCAGCTCATTTTAGACAGGGATTTGCTTGAACACCAGGAAGAAGAAAAATAATTTTTAATTCTCCACATATATTTTATCCTTGAGCTATCCTCTGAGGCTTTCAGTGTACCTATAATTTGCTCCACTGAAACTTTTTCCCATGTTGCAGTGGATTTTTCATTTGAATTAAAATATCTTCAAGGGATACCTTCTGTTGTAGCCACATTTCCACCCTGTGTGATTTCTGAGCTAGACAAAATGAAAGCAGGCACTTTGGGTTATTCTTTCAGTTGACTGCCAGATAAGTAATAATAGAAAAACGCAATTATTTGGGAATAACATATACTCTCTTCCTTTCAGAACCAGTGACCAAAATTACAAATTGGGAATATGAGCTGTGGTTTTCAAAATCACTGCTGCAAAGCAGAGGGTATTGGGCCAAAGACAAGGACAAATTCCACAAAGTTATCTGACCAAGTTTAATTTACCTTTTCCTTAATTCAGCATCTGCCTGGTTACTGTAAACCTTTGACTCTTTGCCAGAGTTTGAACAAATGTGAAAGTGGAGTCTGATAGTTGTACTCATTTTTTCAATATTTCTCTGGAGAGAAGTGCTCTTGGAGCTACATACTCCATTATCATAACTCCTGAATCGTTGCTTTTTAAAATTTTATTTTCTTTCCTATTATTTGTTGCTTTCCACAAATGCAGGAGTTTTTTTTTTTAACATATGTGTGTCACAGTCTCTTTATACATGTAAAATTCTTTCATTTACTAGAAAAAATAAAATCCAAGCTATGTACGTTAAAAAATACTTAAGATTGCATTTAAAAACAGATTTGCAAAGTTTGCAATGAAATTAACATAGCATTCTAAAAGTTTTCTGCCGTGGACAAGATATAAATAATAAAAGATAATCTTTTTTTGCCTAGCATTTGGGTAAAACTAAAGATATAGTTAGATACTGTAGAAACAATATAAATAATAAAAGATACAGTAGAAATAATAAAAGATAATCTGTTATAATTTAACTGTATTATTTCATAACACTGTTATTATCCTGAGTAGAAATAGTAAAAGATAATCTAATTTTACCTAGTATTTTGGGTGAAACTGAAAATATAGTGAGAACAGTAGAAACAATAAAAAAGTGCAAATAAATAAAAGAGTTAGTTATAAAAGCATTGTTTTCACAGCTGTAAAAATAGTTGAATACAAATCATGGGATATCTTTATTTCAATTTTTAAAAATAAGGTATAACAATACAACTTTATATATGTACTTATTTTATGGAAGTTGTGTTTCTTTTTTAAACTTTTAAGTTCAGGGGAATACGTGTGGGTTTGTTATATAGGTAAACTTGTGTCATGGGGGTTTGATGTACAGATTATTTTGTCACCCAAGTATTAAGCCTAGTACTCATTAGATATTTTTCCTGATTCTCTTCCCCTCCCACTTTCCACCCTCTGGTAGTCCCCAGTGTCCATTTTTCCCTGCTGTATATCCCTGTGTTCTCATCTTTTGGCTCCCATATGTGAATGAGAACCTTGGTTATTTGGTTTTCTGTTTCTGTGTTAGTTTGCTAAGAATAATGGCCTTCAGCTCCATCCATGTTCCAGCAAACCACCATGGCACATCACTGACTATTGGAAAAATGCAAATCAAAACCACAATGGGAAATTGTGTTTCAACGGAAAATTATCTGTCCTCTAGAACTGTGTATCCTTTCTGTATTCTCAGATCTAGCTTTGTTCATTGTTTCGGGGATATTTTGGTACACTTTGTAAATTGTAGTTACCTGATAATTATGTAAATTATATTCTATATGGTACATATTTAATTGACTTATCTCCCTTCTGTGAAATAACCAGCGTTGTTTCCATTTGCAATACTTTTCAGTATTCCTTTTCTCTAGTTTTGTGCTTTTTGATTTTCCCTAATATCAGTAATTACACCTGCTGAGTTCTCTCATGTCATGTGATCAAAATAGAATTTTTAAATATGTTTACTTTTTATATGTGCATAAAAATCATGATTTTATCTTCTTCCTAAAAATTATCTTTTAACATTATAAACATAAACATGTATAGATATAGATAGACATCTATTTGGAAAAACAAACTAATTTTTATATATGTGTACATATATGTATTATTTATGTATTCACATATATAAGCATTTTATGCCCACACATACATATTGATATGCTAGATAGATTGATATAGATGAATATTCTAGCATGAGATGGAGTTCCTTTCTTCTTTTACAATTTTATAACTTCAACCCCTCTTTTGTATCTTTTCTTCACCAATTTAACTATTTATTTTTAAAAAATAAGTTGCATATTTGTCAAACTTGGAGTGAACTTGGTATAGAGATAAATTCTCTTGTAAATGTTGTTCTTTGAAAATATTTAGACTCATTTCTAAGCTTTCTATATAGAGGGTAATGGTGAGTCAGAATGGAAGTATAATGGCCTTTATCTACATTGGTAGAAGTTCATCCCTCTGGGATGACGTAACCCTCAAAGGATAAAGCTTATTCAGAAAAGCAGGGGTCAGATTTTGGCTCCAAATTACTCGTTTTAACCTGAAGCCTGTGTGCAGAAATCAGAAATTTAACTCACTTCATCAAGTTTTAGAATACATAAATATTATTAATTTCTTGGTAATGTTAGTGGGCAGAGACAGCTGAAGGTGAACATAAATGTGCTACTCTTCTATGACATCAAGGCTATGGTGAAAACAAACCCCAGACAAAATTATTTCCATTTCTGTGACTTTTACCAGCAAAACAGGAGTTAGTAGACAAAATCAGTCTAGAAGCCACCTGAAGTCTCAGTCTCTGCCTATTCTGTTACTCACAGAGCATCTAGAATGAAGAGGTCCCTCAAGGCAAACTGGCCTATTGAACAATAGCCAAAACTCAATTAACCATCTAATCAGGATCAGGTGATAGCCATTTTAGGGATCACAGCTGAGCTGTTTTCCCTAAGGCTAAAGGTGAAAAAGCTAAAATCTTCTATCCAGTTTATGTCAATAATTTAACCGGTGAAAACCATGTGTAATGCCCATTATGGTTATTATTATGAAATCATTAATTTCAGCAACAAAAAGTCATCCTTAATATATTAAATATATGCTGCTAATTAGAAAGGACCCTTTTCTTCATTAATGAGAAAGCAAAGGGAAACACATCTAAGAGCTCATCCTTGAGTGGATCTGCTTACTGAATGCCAACGAATCATCTCTATGGTATTTCTGTTTTTGGAAGTGGGTCACTCTTGAGTAAGCACAAAACAACAGAAAACATAAATTTTAATATTTTAATTGATAAAATATAAGCACTTATATATCACATTTTAAAGTATATAACATCAAAAAGTAATTCCTGTTGTTGCAATTTATAAGAGTAAAATAATATTATATTTTACGTAGCTATAATGAATATCACCTCATTCAGTGCCACTTAATAAGCTCATTCTTTCTGTTCTTTTAGAACAAAATTTGTATAATTTTCTCCACGAGTTAGGATTTCAATTTTCTTTTCATGTCATTTTTCTTTCCAATTTACAGATGTTCTCCACCAGAAGGAGAATAATATGCCCAAGAAGTCCAACCTGCAACTTTTCAGTGAAATATTTGCTATAAGCTATAATTTCAGTTCTGAGGATCTATCATAAAAATTTTTAACACAGGTACCTCAATCAAGTATTAAAAGATGAAAATTCTTTTCTTTACCATATGGAAATGGCTGGTTATTGCTTCTTTTGGGAATCAATATTTTAAAGACAGGGCTTCAGTATCTTTTATTGCTGTAATAAATGTTCAATATTTTCCCCAGTGTTGAGTGAAAGTGGAGTGAACTTGAGTTTCCTTTCTCAATTCTGCAGTTGAAAATAATTGCTTTGCTTTTCTCACATAATTGTGGAAAAACAATTTTGACAAGAGACTAGTTCCTAAGTATTGAATATTGAAATTAATTAGCATTCACATTGCGTTGTGCACTGCCATCCCTGGAGAATTGTGGTAATGAGTATTCAGATTAACTATACCCACTAGGGACACCCTGTACTATTATGCCTTCATGTTCTATAAATATACATAGTCCTTGAACAGTCAAAATATACTAAGGGATCAATTATACCCACAAATCTAAAGAACTAGAATATAGAAGGACATGGTCCATTTAACTACGCAGATCACAACATACTATGCTGGTACATCATAATATTGTCTCAACTAAAATTTCCAAGTGTCTGTTCTTGAAATTGGCATAACATAACAACACACTGCTATCAAACACTCCCATTTAAAACAGCAGAGCATTTGGTTTAATGACCCCCTTCTAATTAATTACAAGAATTGTGCTTAGAAAACTGTCGATTTATCAAAGCAAAGTCAAGTTATGGATATTGGCACATATAATTTTTGTTAGCATATCCATTTCACTTCTTTCCTATAATCTCAGCAAGTGTTGGCTAAGTTTCAAATTTAGTCAAAACATTTGCTCCAAGTAGGATTTTAAAAATCAACCTACTTTGGTTTATTCAAAGCCTGATTAAACAGATAATTAAAACTTATAGACACAGATTCCTGCTAAATTACTGTAGCTTAAATGAAATTGTGCAATAGATTATTAGTGGAATGTAAGCTGGTATAAACTGAATCGGTCACAGTGCGGACAATATACAAAGATTTCATGTTTCCTGTTTTCTACATATGCTCCTAAAATGGCTTCTTTTGATATGAAAAGAGTCAGAAATTTGGACAATTTATGAATTTTTTTTAGATTTAAGAGCTCCTTTATCCCAAATTTTCTAAGCCAGTGCCACTGTTTATTATATCATTTCATCATGGAATTGATCATTAAGAAAATTCTATTTGCCTTAAGAATCCTTGAGTGCTTTAAAAAGGTAAATATGCTGAGAAAAATGTAAGAATTAAAATGGTCATTTACGGTAAATTGCCAAGATGCAAATTAGGTCTGTGGTCAAATCTCTATTATGAATACTTTTTATTTGTATAACTCTCTGAATTTCAAACCATCTTATATTACTAGGAAAAATGCAGATTTTTAAACTTTAAGTATTGTTGTAAGTACTAAATGAAATACTGTATGTGAGACTCCCTAGCACATTTCCAGGAACAAAATCTTGCAAGGTTGGTTTCTTTCATGCATTTACACACGGAAAGGTAACATGCAACAGATTAAAAAAAGAAAAAGAAAAAGAAAAAGCTTCAGACTTGATCTCTTCCATGTACGACTTTAAATTTGAGTAAGACACACAGTCTCTGATCCTAATCCTCAGATAGCTCAGCTTCAAAACTCAACAAATAGTCACTTTAGGTAACCAGGAGATCAAACAAATAAGGTATACACATCTTCCAGAAATATTGGCATTTTGAATTCTCTCAAAAATTGTTATTGGCCTTAAAACATTATATATTTGCTCAACAGTCCATATTCTACTTCCACATTCTTGTAGAAAGAAACTAATCATTGTGAATATCTCAATTCTCCACCTTCCCTAGTCCAGCGTATATCTATTAGAATTTGCTATATGCTTACATTGTTCTAGGCATTAAAGATAATGAGCTTGAAGCAAAAGTACCCTAATGAAACTTACTTGGCCATACCAATCATAGGCGATAAGCAATACAATATCAGGTAGAGAGGAATACCAAAAATAAAGTTCAATATAGTACAGGTTAAATAGTTAAATGTTGGAGTATAATGGTTGGAGTGGCCAGTGAAATACAGGGTGATCCATTAAAAAATAGGAATTTTTCCAATGTTAATTACAAATTTTATAGAATTCCAATGTGGTATTTATCTAGACGAAAAGATTCTAAAACTAATCAAAAAGAATAGTAAAAAACAACACAGGCAAAGATAACTGCCCTAACAGAATATATGATTGAGTGATGTTATAAATCAATGGGAAAATAAATAATTATTCAATAAATATTACAGAGAAAATTATCTAAACATTAAAAAATTATCAATCATTTTCCCTTACATTGTACGCCATAATAGACCCAATATAAAATGAAGAGGCTTCAGTTAAATTGTAAACTGTAAATAAGAAGTGTTACTGAATATTTAGACAATACTCAGAAAGGATACTTTAAGTATAAAAACAACGAAATAAATAAAAAGGTAAAAGTAAACTACACACAAATTTGAGATTTCTGAATCTATAAAATACATGAAAAGATAATCAAATAAGCCAAAAATATTTATTATAGAAGTTTTAAAGTTGGATTTCTAAGATTACTGAGGTAAGCCTTACAATCTTGAGGTTACTTAGAATTATATTGACTGGGTACCCATTAGCCACATCTGACTATCAAGCACTGAAATGTGGCCAGTCCTAATTGAGAACTGCTACAATGTAAAATACAGACAAAATTCTGAAAACTTGGTAGGAAAATTAAAAATATAAAAGATCTCAATAACGTTTTGTTGATTAAATATTACAGTAATACTTTTGACTTATTAAATTAAGTATATTATTAAAATTAGTCTCTCTTGTTTCTTTTACTTTTGTAATATAGCTACTAGAAAATGTAGCATTACCTATGCAGCACAGATTATATTTTGGATTGCACGTATCTAGAGAGGCAAGAACTATTTGGAAAATTGGACCTACCAGGTTGCCTCATCTTCATTTTTCTAAGATATTATGTTAAGAAACTTGATTATGATAATAATAACAGTGGTGATGATCTTGGTAATTTTTGCATCTCGACATTGTATCTTTATACCTTCTTATAATTTTGGTGTTCACCTTATGTTTGATATACTGATGCTAGAATTTGAAAAGTCAAATATTTTGGCTTCCTAACAATGACAGCTTCCTGATTTTCCTAACTGCTATGAAATGTTAAATGGCCATGGCAAAATAACTCAAGAATTTCATATTCTGTATACTTCAATGAAAATAAAAATGTTTACTCATTAACTCTAAATAAAACCATCACCAAATTAGTTGTAAATAACTAGGCAGAGAAAAAAATTATAAGTTGTTATCATTAAATTTTTATCTTATTCATTAAGAAAAGAAGTGCCATTTGGGGAAGGACTTATTGAGTCATCTCTGAGATTTCCACCTGTCTGTTATTGCATAAGAGATAGCTCTGGATAATACCAACCTTTAAGAAGACAGGTTGTATCTGGGAATTATCATGATTCGTGTCACTCCTACTTCCATATATTATCTTGGTTATTCCAAATTAGCCACAATGACTAACAAAGCATCACAGTCCTGTTAACCTTTCACAGTTGAGTAGAGAATCTAATGAACAGGCAAGGAACATTTAATTCACCTTGATTAAATAATTGCATCTGTGAATTTGTGTAAAATTATGAATAGAACTGAGATGTAGACAAAATTATGTATGAGGATGCCGTCATTACTGTTGTGGTTGCTGTTATTTTGTATTATCTTGATGCAGTTTTTACAACAATAAGAAATAAATTATGCAAACACAAAACTTTAAATTTGAAGCATAGTTAATGACATGAGAAGATTCATTAAGTATTTAAAAAATTATTCATTATCCAATTATCTAAACGACTGCATATAATATTTTAGTTATGTATATTTACATATATGTGTATTTCTAAATGCACTGAGTTTTAATGTACATATTATTTTCTACTGTGTTTCTTTACATATCAATCAGTATGCAGCCTCCATTGCAGCGAGGATTAAAGATGATGCATGCCAAACACTTGTGTCGTCCCTTCCAGAGAGTAGGCTCTCTAAACTTCAGGAGATTCCTATTCTTGCTCATAATGTTCTACATTTTTTTCATATTACTGGTATATAATATGCTTCCTTAATAATTTTGGTTGCTTAGACACTGAAAACTAAGATTGGTTCACTTTAAGTTAACTCATTCCAACTACCCAGCCCATAATTTCTTTCTTAGTACTTAATGGCGTGTACAATCATCTACATTACTTTGGGCTGCTTTTGATAGTAAACTGAATACAATGGCTTAATGAAGTAAGGGTGTATATTTCTCACCTAGAAAAAAAATGAGAGGCAAGAAGTCCATGGCCAGTGCTCCACTATGTCACAAGGACCTGGTCTTCTTTTTTGTTCTAACATCTTTAGTTTGTGAATTATGTTCCCGTCTGACACGACGGTTGCTGTATTTAACATTCACAATTGAAGAGGAAGTAAAAAGACAATAGCCGTTTGCTCTAGCCCTATGATGTTTTTCGTTTTTGTTTTTTTAAACAACAGGAAGAGGATAGCACTTTCAGCTATTTCATAGATTTTACATGAAAAAGTAGACTTTCCTGTATGTAATTATCCATATGTAGGTCTAATTTCAAACAAAATGAAATCTGTTATAAAAGGAGGGAAAAGAATTGAATATTGGGAGACGATGAGCAGATAGATTAGGGTGTAAACTGTGATAATCCAATCTACTAACAGACTTTTATTAATATTTTTGTACCTTTGAACCAATTTTCTCCTCTATTAAATGATGAAATAATATCTATCTCTCTGAGTGGTTATGCAAAGTTAGTAAGGCAGTGTCAATCATCTAGTGAAGTACCTGATTCATATTGTGTTCCCATTAATGTGCTGATTTACATGAAGCGTTAGATTTCTGAATATATAAGCGTTTATGTATATTAAGTTTCTATAGTTGTTCTTTGGTAGTACATAAGGTTCAAATTAATAAGCATAAAAACGTATTCTAAAATAAGTGGATGTTGTTAAAGGCATATGATGGGTAAGGTAAAAAATGTCTTTCTTATTACTTCCCTAGAAAATATAATTAAGAATTAGCACTAAATATATTCAGCCCTTACTATGTCTAGTAAAATTATGATAATATAAAATATTGAATACTACACAAATATACTTTATGAGCCTTTGAACATTTATTTGGGATATAATTAAAGAAAAATGGCAGAATAAAATATATACTATATTAACCTACATTATTATTTTTTAAGTTTACTATTTGAAAGCATTTACATAGCATGCGTATATCAATTCATGTAATTCACAGAGCATATCGGTTGTCCAATAAAAGTCTTTTTATAACTTGGATTATGAATTTAAAAAGCAATATGTTTTCTCAAGTACCTATGAATGGATCCTTGGTTGTCTTTTATAAAGAATTCTGAAGTTCTCAGAAAACGACATCACATAATTGAAGCTAAAACAAAATCTAGTAAGAGTGGACAGAAAGTGTCAAAAGGCAATACAGCTTTCCAAGTTAAAGGGTAATATAGAATCATAGAAGAAATGAAGTGGCTAAATCCGTCAGCCACTTTCCATTGTGTCCAGTCTTGTTTGATATGAATTCCCTATGATAAGCCACTTGAGTATCTGTAATAATTTCCCAGCAGGTCTCCATGTCTTCACAGTCTACATTCTCTGTATTCCTATCCTCCAAATGTTTACAAAAAATACTATTACCACTATTATATTTAAGATAGCATTATTTGACAACTCTTACATTAAAAAAGTCAGATTTTCTATTAACAAAGAAGATTATTTAATTTACCCAATATTCAAGATCCTTTCTACTTTGTGTTTAAATTACCTCGCTGGCCTTATCTTGTAGTGTTTCATTCCTCTCTGGTCACAGCATACACTTGGGAGACTCAATGGCTTTGCTGATGCTATTTCATCCTGTTTATTCTATTCCGTCTAACTGGCATTTCTTTCCACTCAATTTAGCCCATTGAAATTTTTTGACAAACAGCCCAAATTTGCTACTTTTTTGAATCCTTTCCTGATTTTGCTTGGCCAATTTAGTTACTCTCTCCTTTGTGATCCCATCATATTTTATTTATATTTACAATTGCAGAATTTATTATAATCTGACATGCTTTCTAGTTAGCTAAAAAATTGCCCCCTCTTCTACTAGGTCAAAAGCTATTATTATTATTATTATTATTATTATTATTTTAATCACCTAGTACCTAATTTGAGGATATATGCACAGCAGAGTCTTATAAAGGCTTATTGAATTGAATTAATATTCATAAATCTATCCCATCCAGACAGTTAACTTAGTTTTCTTTTAATATCTACTATTCTGGAATCAGTGTCCTTTTGCTATTGTGACAAATTGGAAAGAATATTCATAAAGCTTTTCCCTTCAAGTTCATACTGCTGAATATTCTAAATGCCACTTCTTGCCTTCTGCTTACGTTATCTGTTTTCTCAATTTCATCATTTTAAAAAATTACAAAATTCCAAGTAATTTATAGTACATTTCATAGGATTTCTGCTTTCTTCCAGGAATGTCTCTAGTAAAAATTAATATGTCTTCTATCAAATTAACTCATTTATATTCATTCAGTAAGGAATTTCCATATTGATCTCTCCTTGAAAGTTCATCTTGTCCTCTTTCAGTCTCTTTGCACTCAGAATAGACATGAAACTGCTGCCTCAACAACTTATCAAAATCATTTCCATCCATGAAGATTGCAGAGAGAATGAAAAACTCCAGTGTTAACATTAGGCCTTATTTATCCTGACATTTTTCCCTATGCTTATATTTGGCTGAGAAGAAGCCAAATGTATTCAGAGACTTATGTAGTTGGCACCATAATATCTAGCTTAGGGCCAAAATTCTGTTCTTGACAAAGATGAAAAAGTCATTTAATTTATTGGAACTTTTGTTTTGACATATGTAAAATGTAAGAAATTTAGATAATATTTATACTTTCTCTTAGAATCTCTTCTTTTAAAAAAAACTAAATTGATGTTTCAAGGTTAATACTACAAGCACAAAAATTTACATTTAAAAGGCTATGTAGTAAGTCATTCTTAAAGTCTTTGACTTATAGAATATCAGAGTTGGGAGGGAACAAAGAGTTCTTTGTCTAGTCTTCCTCCCATCTCTCTGTTACACATTATATCCAAACTAGGCAGTCATTTTCTATCAGCAAAATAAGTTCTGTAACAACAAGTTTATGACATCAAAACTTAATCTGTTCCACTGCTGAACAGGATGGATTATCAGAAAATCCTTAGACCTTGTAATTTTCATTCCTATCTTTGAAGTATCTGTAGTTAAATCATCTAGAAATCCCAAAGAATTTATCTCTAGAACTATGGAATAAGATCCATGGTCCTCACCTTGAGTAGACAGAGATTTACAAAAGGAGCCCTTTTAGCCAGCCATAATATCATCTGTGAAAAGCAAAAAAAAAGCATGTCTCTCATTCTAAAATTCCATATCCTAATCCCAAGTACTGTAAATGATGGGATATCACTGTGGTGATTAAGTTACATTATATGGCACAGTTGATCAGTTGATGAAGTGGGCCTGATCTAATCCTATGATCCTTTAAAAGCAGAGTGCTTTATTTGGCTGGTGATAGAAGGGGAAGTGAGAGAGATTCAAAGTCGAAGGACTTGACATTCTTTTGCTGGTGTTGAAGGGCTCCACTGAAGAAAAAGTACAGGTAGCTTCTGAGAGCAAGGGTGATTCCCAATTTACAGCCAGCAAGGAAACAGAAATCTCAGTTTAACAACAGCAAGTAACTGACTTCTACCAACAAACTGCATGAGCTCAGACATTTCTCTGCAGATCTTCTAGATAAGAACTCAGCCCAACAAACACCTTGATTTCAGCCTTGTAAAACCCTAAGCAGAGAACCAACACACGATGCCTGATTTCTGACCTACCATACTGTGAGCCAATAAAATGGGTATTGTTTAAGCTAATAAATTTGTGGAAATTTATTACATAGTAACATAAAATACTACCTAGATTAAGAAATAATGTGTTACAGAGTTTATTTGTAAATGAGGTACTGAAAAAAAATAAAATTATCACCAAGTTACCAACAGACTTTCCCTCCAAGGAAAATATTTTCAATTAAATTGTAATCATGAAAATTGTAATATGTTTGCTGTAAAGACTGATATTTCATGTGAAAAAAAGCATAGCTGTTTAATCCTTAGAATTTTCAAAGAGAAGTTGTTCATATTCTAATGAACAACGTTGGAAATTTAAGCAGAAATAAATTGAATAAAAGCAGTTAATCCAACTGGATAGTTTTTATTTAGTTAAGAATAACACATACTTTGTGGTCAAATTTTATAGTCACAGATAATTTTCTGATTTGTAAAGGACTGTTCTTATATAAAAATTGCGTTGCAAACTGAGAATATTATAGAGAAGAAAACATAGCTAACCATTATTGAGCAATTACTATGGGCCAGGAGCTGTTTTACTCATTTTAAATGCATCTACTCACATAGCCCAATAGATTACTATTATTATAATATAGTGTATTATAATATATTATTTTTATTTTACAGATGAGAAAACTGAGACACAGAGAGATTACTTATCTACAGGTACAGGAGTAGTGGTTGGTGAACCTGGAATGTGAATTTAGGTTCCAGAATCTGTGGAGTAACCACTATTGTTATTTATGTGTGTATGTTACCTAAGGAGATAGTTCTTCATAATTTTATAAACAATCAGAACATAAAGGTAAATATCCTTTTAGCTTAGGCAAAATTATAAAACATATAAAAAAGATATAATCCCCAATAATATTTTTTTCTCCATCTCAAATCATTGTATTTTTTGTCGCTATATTGAATTATCTTATCTTACTTTCTGTGGCCAAAGTACCAGAGTAATACGCTTCTCCTTAAGCATTGTAAAAATATATTCCAGGTACAGAAAATCACACAAAATAAACATCTATAGCTCAATAGTTTGTCACAAAGAGAATGTTCATATAACCACCAGCCAATTGTGACAATAAAACATTTCATATTTTTAAATTTTTCATTTTCTTTTAGGCAATTAATATATTTATATTTAAAATTGTAATTTCTTATTTGTTCTATGAGTTATTTAGAAGTGCATTATTCAATATGCAACATAAGGATTTTCTAGTTATCGTTTTTATTAATTTTTAGTTTAATTTATTTTCGATAAGATATGATGATGTGTATGATTTCCAACATTAAAAATTATTTATAAAGACCTTCTATATGGCACAACATATGGTCAGCTTTTGTAAATGTCTAGTGTGTACTTGAAAAGAAAGTACACTCTGCAGTTTAAGGAGTGCAATATCTTCATCATTAATTTTGCTGATTGTGACGTCATAATCTTTATTTTATCTTGACTGATTTTGGTGGCCTTATTTATGAGTTTTTGAGATAGTTTGAATAATCCTTCTAAAATTCTTGGTTTGTTTATTTTTCCATTGTTTATGTCAGTTTTGTATGATTATAAAACTTTATAATTTCTTAATTAAGTAAATTCTTCAGCATAATACAATGTCTATTTATCACTAGTAATGCTTTTTGGTTTGAAGTCTATTTTGACATCAATATTTTCATATTAATAAGTGTTTGCATAGCTTATACTTATCCATTCAGTTTTATTCATATATCTTTATATTTTAGACATTTCCTTTGTAAATGACAAATAATTGAGAAAATTGTATAGTTTTACAGTCTTTATATGCAATTTGAGTGTAGAGTATATTATTTACATTTAGATACATAATTTAATGACTTTTAAAAAGTCATTTATATTCATATAATCTTTCCCTTTTTTCTTACTTTTTAATCTTCTTTTGAATTTATTATATTTATTTTGTTTTTCGTTGTAATGAATTGGAATTGGTCCACTCTCTTTACTATTAAAAGATTTCTCATAAATTATGATTATAAAAAATACGATTTTAATGTTAGTTGGGACCATTCTATTTATTTTAAATAGTATACATTGCATAGCAATACATACACTTGATATATGTCTTTATTATTGTTGTTATGTGGAATTAACATTTATTTATACCTACTGTTTTTCTTGCTCATCATTTCTTCATACATCTTTTAGCTTCCATCTAGAAAGCTTTGCCTTCTTGAGAAGATCCCATATTCTCTAATACTTTATTTAACGTATGTGCACTGGTAATATCATAGTATAGTATAATTTTTGGCCAGGAAAAGTCTTAATTCTATTCACATTCACAATATTTTAGTATGAAAATCTGCAAGTAAAGAAAATCAAATCGATTTATAGTGAACAACCACACTTCTACTATGTAGATCCTGTCATTGTTAGGTTTACCACATTTACTTTTCCGCATATATATCTATTCACATATATATATATAATATATATCCATCAATGAATTTTATATTTTGATACATTTCAAAGTAAATTGGTTTCAAGAACATGATTCAAATGTGTTCTAAGGTCTTTCGTAGTTCACATTGGTTTCCAGCTTACATTACTTCTATGATGCAATATTTCAGAATATCATCCAAATCAATAGAGTTTACTCAGACATTTGTCTCAGTCTTGGACTCTGATTATTGTCCCACTAACATTGTGAGGCTGCCATAACTTCAGAGCTTAACCTTTGGCTCTGAACTTTTCAAGTGCCTGCTCTGAGATGTATCATGCTTTTAAGAGGAAACTGACCTCAAATACTGGGCTCACTCCCTATGTCCCCATCCTACCCTGAATCCTGTCCTAATAACTCTTAACTATCTTGACAGATTTCACATGACTTTAAGTACATTTTAAACTTAATATTAAAACATTTCCATCTTTTCTAATTTTCCACTAGTGTTGTTTACCCATTTCTATATTGATCTACATACAGACCAACGGAAATACAATCTTTACATACCTGATGTGCATTTGCCCAAGATGATAGAATGCCATTTCTAGTTGGTATAACCCCCTCACTTACATATCAAAGAGAGTCATTAAGTTCATTAAAGATCTTAATTTATATTCACATATTGGTATGGAAGATTGATGGGATACTTTCCTTGGAGTCAGGTCATATGAATGATAGGTTAGTAACTTGTTTACCCTAAACAATCTATAAGAACAAGGAATATACTGTTAGAGAATAAAATACTTAGGAATCCAACTTGCAAGGGATGTGAAGGACCTCTTCAAGGAGAACTACAAACCGCTGCTCAATGAAATAAAAGAGGATACAAACAAATGGAAGAACATTCCATGCTCATGGGTAGGAAGAATCAATATCGTGAAAATGGCCATACTGCCCAAGGTCACTTATAGATTCAATGCCATCCCCATCAAGCCACCAATGACTTTCTTCACAGAATTGGAAAAAACTACTTTAAAGTTCATATGGAACCAAAAAAGAGCCTGCATCACCAAGTCAATCCTAAACCAAAAATAACAAAGCTGGAGGCATCACGCTACCTGACCTGAAACTATACTGCAAGGCTACAGTAACCAAAACAGCATGGTACTGGTACCAAAACAGAGATATAGATCAATGGAACAGAACAGAGCCCTCAGAAATAACACCACATATCTACAACTATCTGATCTTTGACAAATCTGAGAAAAACAAGCAATGAGGAAAGGATTCCCTATTTAATAAATGGTGCTGGGAAAACTGGCTAGCCATATGTAGAAAGCTGAAACTGGAACCCTTCCTTACACCTTATACAAAAATTAATTCAAGATGGATTAAAGACTTAAACGTTAGACCTAAAACCATAAAAACCCTAGAAGAAAACCTAGGCATTACCATTCAGGACATAGGCATGGGCAAGGACTTCATGTCTAAAACACCAAAAGCAATGGCAACAAAAGCCAAAATTGACAAATGGGATCTAATTAAACTAAAGAGCTTCTGCACAGCAAAGGAAACTACCATCAGAGTGAACAGGCAACCTACAAAATGGGAGAACATTTTCGCAACCTACTCATCTGACAAAGGGCTAATATCCAGAATCTACAATGAACTCAAACAAATTTACAAGAAAAAAACAAACAATCCCATCAAAACGTGGGCAAAGGATATGAACAGACACTTCTCAAAAGAAGACATTTATGCAGCCAAAAGACATAAGAAAAATTGCTCACCATCACCGGCCATCAGAGAAATGCAAATCAAAACCACGATGAGATACCATCTCACACCAGTTAGAATGGCAATCATTAAAAAGTCAGGAAACAACAGGTACTGGAGAGGATGTGGAGAAATAGGAACACTTTTACACTGTTGGTGGGACTGTAAACTAGTTCAACCATTGTGGAAGTCAGTGTGGCAATTCGTCAGGTATCTAGAACTAGAAATACCATTTGACCCAGCCATCCCATTACCGGGTATATACCCAAAGGACTATAAATCATGCTTCTATAAAGACACATGCACACATATGTTTATTGCGGCACTATTCACAATAGCAAAGACTTGGAACCAACCCAAATGTCCAACAATGATAGACTGGATTAAGAAAATGTGGCACATATACACCATGGAATACTATGCAGCCATAACAAATGATGAGTTCATGTCCTTTGTAGGGACATGGATGAAATTGGAAATCATCATTCTCAGTAAACTATCGCAAGGACAAAAAACCAAACACCACATATTCTCACTCATAGATGGGAATTGAACAATGAGAACACATGGACACAGGAAGGGGAACATCACACTCTGGGGAATGTTGTGGGGTGGGGGGAGTGGGGAGGGATAGCATTAGGAGATATACCTAATGCTAAATGACGAGTTAATGGGCGCAGCACACCAGCATGGCACATGTATACATATGTAACTAACCTGCACGTTGTGCACATGTACCCTAAAACTTAAAGTATAATAATAATAATAAAAAAAAGCATTGAATAGATAACAACTCTTCTGCTCACAAAATCTCTAGCACTTGTTTATCAGGTGGTCTGTTATTATTATGCTCCCCAGGGAATTAGATCAGGTCTCCTGGCTTATTTCTTTCCTAGAAATGTTCAGAGCAAGCAAAGAAATGACCATGGACATGCTGCTTAATTCCTTCCAAGAAATGCTGACATCTTGGTAATGGTGGCACTATTCAAAACAACGATGTCATTGGTGAAAATTTCATTTTCAAAGTAACTTGCACATAATTTGGACTTTGCAAGCCTTTTTTTTTTTTTTTTTTGGCTCACCACATATACACAGATGTCCGATCTACAAGACGTGACCTTAGCAATTACTTGTGTTGTACAAAGATTAAGCAATGCCAATATCTAGACCATATCATATTCATTTTTGTAATCTCAACATCTGCCACAAAAACTGGCTTATATTTTCTGCTCAAAGAAATGTTCATAACTATTTATTGCTGAATTTCTTTATTTAATTCAGAGATAATTTAAGAAATGAGAAATCAATAGTTGTCTTAAAAAATAAAAAAGGTTGTGGTTTTATTCTCCCATGTTATCATCACATTTGACCACTAACACAGTGCCACATTCTTCTTAGGTGAGGAAGAGGTCATTTTAACTTCTACAGCCAGTTCAGGAAGAAAAGAATAGTAAACCTTTGTTATTTTCTCTCATTCACAATGATGCATCCTTACAAATAGGAAGCTTTAAGTTCTATTCTATTTACTTTGAAATTCTGTGTAATTCTTCAATACAATATGTTTCATTTAGAAATTGTTAATTCATCAAAAGCAAAATTCCAAGGCATTACTCAAAAGGAAATAAAACATATTTGTTGTTGCTACTATCGCAAAAGTAATCAAAGGAGGTACAAAGATTTGGCAAAGCTATCCGTAAAGCAAGGCGAAGGTAGCCAAGTATCCTTTGGAAAAAAATAAAAAAAATTTTTATGTTAATTAACTCAAATCAGTTTAACATTTTGAATACACCATAACACTAAAAATAATGATTGTGATTCTGACATAACTTATATCTCTATATTCTGAAAGGACAAGCTTTAGTATTATTTTTTAAGTCTGATTAAAACGTACTTAACATGACAATGAAAGCTTTATTTCAGTTTGCTATTTAATGAGGAAAAAGTTATGATACCCTTAGTATGTCAGAGGATATGACATAAACTACTTCCAAATAAGTTACTGTCTCACCTGTGGTGATTAATATGTACAATTCATCATCATTCCAATGTATATATTTTTAGTTATAAGCAACATTTCCAGAGAATTAATCATGATTAAGATTTAGAAGAAGTAGAGAGGAAATTTAGCAAGACATTTAACAGCTTGGACACTGGAGTTACAGTCAATTGGACAAGAATTAATAGATACTAACTCTTTAAACTTGGGAAATTTGGTTTTCCTTCCTGAGTCTCAGTTTCCTGATCTATAAAATTAGGATAATACCAGCAGCAAGTTAATTTGATTATTTGAAGAAAATACAAGGAAGAAATAAGAGTAAAGTAGCAGATAGATAGATGATAGATAGAGAGAGAGAGAGAGATAGATAGATGGATAGATAGATAGATAGATAGATAGATAGATAGATAGATAGATAGATAGACAAATAGAAAAATCTATCTTTTTTAGGGCTTGTGATAGATAGATTTGTCTATCTACGTATCTATCTATGTATCTACCTATCTATCTACAAATCTATGTATCTACAAATCTGTCTATCTATCTATCTATCTATCTATCTATCTATCTGTCTATCTCAAGCACTAAAAAATGTAAACTCATGCATTCAATGTTAAGTATGCAGAGAGAAATGTAGTAGTTGAGTCCCTAAATCTCTAGTCACACACTGACTATGACAAGCAATAGAACTTTGTTCACTATACTTACCTGAAGAATTAATCTTCCCAATACGATTTTCCATTTCATTTTTCCAACCAGTTTTTTTTTGTTTGCCTTTGATCCTTATACCCAAGATTGAGAAAGTTAAAAAAAAGCTACAATATTCTCAATAAGTTCAGTTGGCTTATTTTAATAGAAATGGTAGAAATGCCATATTTAGGGCATTTTCTTACATTTTTATGAGCACTTAATCCAATTAAAAAGTCACAGTGCTTTTTCAGAAAACAAAACCTTCAAAATATTTTTCTGGCAATAAATTGACTTCATGACACAATGTAAACAATAATGCATCATGCATTTTTTAAAACAACATTTTTTTTCATTATTATACTTTAATTTTTAGGGTACATGTGCACAATGTGCAAGTTAGTTACATATGTATACATGTGCCATGCTGGTGTGCTGCACCCATTAACTCGTCATTTAGCATTAGGTATATCTCCTAATGCTATCCCTCCCCCCTCCCCCCTCCCCCCACCCCACAACAGTCCCCAGAGTGTGATGTTCCCCTTCCTGTGTCCATGTGTTCTCATTGTTCAATTCCCATCTATGAGTGAGAACATGCGGTGTTTGGTTTTTTGTCCTTGCGATAGTTTACTGAGAATGATGATTTCCAATTTCATCCATGTCCCTACAAAGGACATGAACTCATCATTTGTTATGGCTGCATAGTATTCCATGGTGTATATGTGCCACATTTTCTTAATCCAGTCTATCATTGCTGGACATTTGGGTTGGTTCCAAGTCTTTGCTATTGTGAATAGTGCCGCAATAAACATACATGTGCATGTGTCTTTATAGAAGCATGATTTATAGTCCTTTGGGTATATACCCGGTAATGGGATGGCTGGGTCAAATGGTATTTCTAGTTCTAGATCCCTGAGGAATCACCACACTGACTTCCACAATGGTTGAACTAGTTTACAGTCCCATCAACAGTGTAAAAGTGTTCCTATTTCTCCATATCCTCTTCAGCACCTGTTGTTTCCTGACTTTTTAATGATTGCCATTCTAACTGGTGTGAGATGGTATCGCATTGTGGTTTTGATTTGCATTTCTCTGATGGCCAGTGATGGTGAACATTTTTTCATGTGTCTTTTGGCTGCATAAATGTCTTCTTTTGAGAAGTGTCTGTTCATGTCCTTCGCCCACTTTTTGATGGGGTTGTTTGTTTTTTTCTTGTAAATTTGTTTGAGTTAATTGTAGATTCTGGATATTAGCCCTTTGTCAGATGAGTAGGTTGCGAAAATGTTCTCCCATTTTGTAGGTTGCCTGTTCACTCTGATGGTAGGTTCCTTTGCTGTGCAGAAGTTCTTTAGTTTAATTAGATCCCATTTGTCAATTTTGGCTTTTGTTGCCATTGCTTTTGGTGTTTTAGACATGAAGTCCTTGCCCATGCCTATGTCCTGAATGGTAATGCCTAGGTTTTCTTCTAGGGTTTTTATGGTTTTAGGTCTAATGTTTAAGTCTTTAATCCATCTTGAATAAGGTGTAAGGAAGGGACCCAGCTTCGGCTTTCTACATATGGCTAGCCAGTTTTCCCAGCACCATTTATTAAATAGGGAATCCTTTCCCCATTGCTTGTTTTTCTCAGATTTGTCAAAGATCAGATAGTTGTAGATATGTGGTGTTATTTCTGAGGGCTCTGTTCTGTTCCATTGATCTATATCTCTGTTTTGGTATCAGTACCATGCTGTTTTGGTTACTGTAGCCTTGTAGTATAGTTTGAAGTCAGGAAGCATGATGCCTCCAGCTTTGTTCTTTTGGCTTAGGGTTGACTTGGTGATGCAGGCTCTTTTTTGGTTCCATATGAACTTTAAAGTAGTTTTTTTCCAATTCTGTGAAGAAAGTCATTGGTAGCTTGATGGGGATGGCATTGAATCTATAAATGACCTTGGGCAGTATGGCCATTTTCACGATATTGATTCTTCCTACCCATGAGCATGGAATGTTCTTCCATTTGTTTGTATCCTCTTTTATTTCATTGAGCAGTGGTTTGTAGTTCTCCTTGAAGAGGTCCTTCAAGTCCCTTGTAAGTTGGATTCCTAGGTATTTTATTCTCTTTGAAGCAGTTGTGAATGGGAGTTCACTCATGATTTGGCTCTCTGTTAGTCTCTTATTTGTGTATAAGAATGCTTGTGATTTTTGCACATTGATTTTGTATCCTGGGACTTTGCTGAAGTTGCTTATCAGCTTAAGGAGATTTTGGGCTGAGACAGTAGGGTTTTCTAGATATACAATCATGTCATCTGCAAACAGGGACAATTTGACTTCCTCTTTTCCTAATTGAATACCCTTTATTTCCTTCTCCTGCCTTATTGCCCTGGGCAGAACTTCCAACACTATGTTGAATAGGAGTGGTGAGAGAGGGCATCCCTGTCTTGTGCCAGTTTTCGAAGGGAATGCTTCCAGTTTTTGCCCATTCAGTATGATATTGGCTGTGGGTTTGTCATAGATAGCTCTTATTATTTTGAGATATGTCCCATCAATACCTAATTTCTTGAGAGTTTTTAGCATGAAGCATTGTTAAATTTTGTCAAAGGCCTTTTCTGCATCTATTGAGATAATCATGTGGTTTCTGTCTTTGGTTCTGTTTATATGCTGGATTACATTTATTGATTTGCGTATATTGAACCAGCTTTGCATCCCAGGGATGAAGCCCACTTGATCATGGTGGATAAGCTTTTTGATGTGCTGCTGGATTCAGTTTGCCAGTATTTTATTGATGATTTTTGCATCAGTGAATCTCTGGGACACATTCAAAGCAGTGTGTAGAGGGAAATTTATAGCACTAAATGCCCACAAGAGAAAGCAGGAAAGATCCAAATTTGACACCCTAAAACAACATTTTTTAAATTTAAAAATGACTGAGGCCAGGCGTGGTGGCTTACGCCTGTAATCTCAGCACTTTGGGAGGTGAAGGTGGATGGATCACCTGAGTCCAGCCTGGCCAACATGATGAAACCCCGCCTCTACTAAAAATAAAAAAATTTAGCTGGGCATGTTGGCGGGCACCTGTAATCTCAGCTACTTGGGAGGCTGAGTCAGGAGAATCACTTGAACCTGGGAGGCGGAGGTTGCAGTGAGCTGAGATGGTGCCACTGCACTCCAGCCTGGGCAGCAAGAGCGAAACTACATCTCAAAAAAAATAAATAAATAAATAAATAAAATAACTGACAATTGTTTTAAAGATAAATCTATTCACACTTTTTGCTAAATAACAATTTCCAATTTCTTAATTCCTTAAATTATGTGCATAAAAATGATTTTAAAAAGCAGAGTTACTTAGGATTATTAAAATTGTAATATTTTGTCTTTACTTATTTCATTAAAGCCAAGACATCTACATGATTTAATTTTGTAATTTTGGAAAATTGCTATACTTTCTGCAGATATATAATTTGCAAATTTGATACAGATAAATGAAGAACATTGTTACTTTGAGTGTTTTCCAAAGCTTTGAACCTTATCAATAGAAAAATAGAGGAAAATAATCTGCTATTTTACTTCATCAATCAGTATCTCTGTTCTGATATGATCCACAATGTTTCCTTAATGTGCCTAAATTATTAAACATCTGTGTCTATAGAAATTGAAAGATTTCCCTACAATTGTCTCAAATTGTAACTTTATTTTCTCCCTCATACTGTTTCCTCCTTCTCCCCACTCTCCATCTTTTCTCCTTGTCTTCTAGAATTCATCCTTCTTTCCCCCTTCTGCTTATCTTCTTTTTTCTTTTGAAAATATTTTTGATGAGAAAAATGGCCACTTAGTAACTCAAACACATATTAATATTTATTTATTAAACAGAAAATCAATCTCATTCAATTGCATTCAAGTATCTTCAGATTTCATGAGACCAAGGCAGAATTCTTTTCTCAGGCACTTGTTATGTAGTGGGGTCTAAGTGAACACTTAATGCAAATGACCTGGTGGGAAACCAGAAGACCATATATTAGAGCTCATCTACACTTTAATGTCACCAAGCCTTAGGATATAATTTAATGACAATATGCCAATGCTGAAAAAATGATTGGATTTCAGTGATCTGGGTGTCTAGTATTAAACCATGCAGAAACATTGTACTGTGAACCAGGAGAACTAATCATCAAAATAATACAAATTATGTGTTTGACCTTAAACAAATATTTATTTCTCAGCTTTCAAGGGAGACATATCAATAAAACCTCTGAATATTTATTTACAGAATAATAGAGATATATTTGAAGACAGTTTTTTAGTCATTTACAGTTATTTTACAATCCATATTATCAGATTTATTATGATCTGCATTATTTGTGAAGTAATAAAAGAATCCACCCTGAATCAAATATTCTAAATACTTGTGAATGAGTTTGTAGTTATAGATCAGCAGACAGGGAACAAACTGCAAAACAAAATTCAGACATTAAGTCAGTTTTATTTCAACCTCTTTTGTAAGCCACAGGACTTCATGAGAAAAAAAAAAAAAGTCTGTACTAGAAGTTAATTTTCCCCAAATGATCTATGTCTTCTTAATTAAAAATTTCCTAATTAGGATAATGTCTCTGTTTCCACTTTAAAAAACACTAAAGAATATAAGTAGACCTAAGAGGATAGTGCTATTTCCTAGGTACAACAATTTTTATTTAATTTCTCATTAACACTTTTTAAAAGAGCAAATGTTTCTCCTAAACTCTTTCAAACATCTTTTTTTAAAAAAAAATTTCAGCAGTTACAAAGTCCTGTTTAAAAGGACTTATTATTAAAAACAAAAGCAAAAACTCCAAGAAAAATCCTCACTCCTGAAAGCCAAGATGGAATCGTAACAAGGTCATGATGAGCCTAAGCTCACTTCAAGGGAGTCTTCCTAAAGACACATCACCATAGCAACAGCATTGAGGAATGAATCAAACTGCATGTTTGGAAGTCCTAACACCCAGTGTGATGGTGTTTGGAGGCGGAGCCTTTGTTAAATGAGTTCATAGCTGTGGGGGTCTTGTGATGGGATTAGTGTCCTTATAAGAAGAGACACTGAGGGACTAGTTTTCTCTCTCTGTCTTGTGAGGACACAGTGAGAAGATGACCATCTACAAGTCAGGAAGAAAGTCCTCACCAGACCTTGACCATGCTGCCACCCTGATTTTGGACTTTAAGACTCCAGAACTGTGAGAAATAAATATCTATTGTTTAAGCCACCTAGTCTATAGTATTTTGCATGGCAAGATTAGATTTGCACTGGTCAATATAGTAGCCATCAAACACCTGCAGCTATCACGCACTTAAGATGTGGTTAAATAGTGATTTTCTGTGAGTGTAACATACATGTCAGATTTTGAAGACAGTAAAAAAAATGCAAAATATTCCATTAGTAATTTTTAAAATTTTAATTATGTATTAAAATATGTACCAGTTTAAATACAATATATTACTAAAATTAATCACAGCTACTTTTTCTTTTACTATTTAAAATGTGACTACAAAATTTACAATCCTCTATGTGGCTTGCATTTGTAGATCACATTATTTTTCTATTGGACAGCATTAATTTAGACTCTCGTGTTCCTATTAAAGCCAAGTCCTGATTAAGGTAGTAAATTTAATGATCAGTCATATCTTGGTACTCATGAATTATCAAAATTTGAAATGCATTTTCTAAGGAGAAATCATTAAAAGAGAATCATGATATGTTGAGAATAATTTGCGACATGAGTTATTTACACGGGATCTTGGGAGACCTTCTGTGGTCCAATTCATAGTGGGTCAAATGTTATTCAGTAAGGATTGCAATAATTGATTCACAGCATATTAGATATGGAGAAGCCTACCTAAATATTTTCAGATAAAAAATAAGGCTTTGGATATAGTAATATATTGTTCTCTATTCAATTATTTATCTCTTGCTTTCAATGTTTATTGCCATTTATTTTCAGACATTCAAACTCATCTTTCTTCTAATGGAAGCTCAATACTATACTCTGTTCTGACACATTTATCCTTGACTCTGAAAATGTTCAAACTAATATTTAAACTTATGAATTCTTAGCAAAATAAAACCAGTAATGATGACAAGTTTTTGTTACTCATCTCTCTTGTTTTAGAAGAGTTAGTGAAAACATAGGTGCCATCCATGACCATCTATGTTGAATGCTCAGCATTGTAAAATGATTGGTTGGATTATATCTTAACATTAAAAAAAAGTAAATAGGTGCTCCATATTAGAACTAATAAAATTGAGTATATTGTTTTATATTTTACAACCCGAAATGACATTTTACAACTTAAAGTAGATCAGTATAAATGAGACTGTAATTGCTTATATACTAACATAAATAGAGTTATAAATGGCTTTAGGGAAAAGAACTATTAGGCTATGACCCTAGATCCCTCACCTTTCAATGTACCAACTTCATAAGGGTCGTATGTTCGCCATAATCAAGGCAATTTTACCTTTATTGTCAGGATGATTAACCAAATTCTTTCTTTTAAAACTTTTATTTTAGGTTCAGGGGTACATGTGCAGCTTTATGGTATAAGTAAATTGTGTGTCACAGATAATCTGTTTGGTGCACAGATTATTTCATTACCTAGGTAATAAAGATATTACCCAACAGGTAATTTTTCCATCCTTATCCCCTACCTTGTGTAGGTGCTAGTGTCTGTTATTCCCTTCTTTGCATCATATGTACTTGAAGTTTAGCTTCTAATTATATATGAGAACATGTGGTATTTGGTTTTTTTGTTCCTGTGTTAGTTCACTTAGGATAAAGGCCTCCAGCTCCATCCATGTTGCTGGAAAGAAAACGTCCTTATTCTCTTTTATGGCTGTGTAGTATTCCATGGTATATACACACCATATTTTCTTTATTCAGTCTACTGTTGATGGGCATTTAGGTTTATTCCATAGCTTTGCTATTGTGAATAGTGTTGCAGTGAAAATATGCATGCAGCTGTCTTTATGGTAGAGTGGCTTATATTCTTTGGAAGTATATACCCAATAATGGGATTGCTGGGTAAAGTCTACATAATGTATTATTTTGACAATATATGCTGGATTGTATATCACATTGTAAGTTCTTCTTTCACCTACATAGGGAACAGACAGGTTTTTTTGTTTTATTTTATTTTATTTAGAAACTATCTTTTAGAGTGCAGCATGTTTTTATTCCTGTTGGAGAAGGCAAGAAGAGAGAACTGAAGGCAGGTTTTTATCCAATGAGTCTAGAATGAAATATGGCATATTTACATGTCTGCTGCTGGGACATTCAGCGCCTTCTCACACTTTCAGTGGCAGGAGAAGGAGGCAACCCAATGTATCACACTCCCACATGGAATAGAAAGGACCAAACCCAAAGCAAGTATCACACAGAAGAGTCACAGACTACATTTACCTGCTTCCTCTAATGATCAATGAAAACTCTACATACTAATACTTGCAAATTATTCACCCACATCGAAAATCCTCATTTGTAGGGCACGGGTAGGGTGGCATTGATAATGTATTAAATTTTCTAAAATCCATGAAAGGATGAGCTTTAATTATTTAAAGTTAATTAGAGAAAACATGGTCTTCACCACTGACTTGTTCAAGAATCAGGCTTAAGCTGATGGGTGTGTAGTGTTTCCCACACCAAGAGCATTCATTTTGAATTAGAATTTGATTAAATTTGGATCAATGAAATGTAAGAAGTTTTCTTCTGGGCTTCTGAAATCTTTCTTCACTGGTAATTTTGAGAATAACAAGAAGAGGCACTCTCTGTCATTTAGATGTGCCACCTGGAATTTCTTCAGCCAGTTTTGATGGTCTGAGGTTAAGATCAGAAAGACTGAGGTCTGAGATAGAAAAATGTGATTAAACGGAGCTTGAAATATTCATTAATTAAGTCACCTGTTAAGGTGACGCTACCCATAGATTTCCATTCATAGTAATCAATATTATATTTATTATATTTTCTTTTTATGTAAAAGCAATTTTAATTGGAGTTTCAATTCACTACAGCAAAAAGCAGCCTAATTTCTCCAAGGTCTGAGGGAACTGTCAGAGTGTAGGGCCATGCAAGGTGACTTATGTAGCTGACCTTAAATATCAAGTAATTTATTTCACTGCCAGAAAGTATATTGCTAGCTGTATTGCCTGGTCTGAACATGAATACCATAGAAGGAGTGCAAGGTCACTGACAACCATCAAAACAAATAGAAGAGCAGTAAGAATGAAGCCATGGTGCTATCTGTGTATTTATAGTGATCTTTTATTGCTGTTGACATAGTCATGCTACCAGAATCCTTTTTATTTGAGAGAAAGAAAGGTAACATGTGTTTTAGTAAATGAGACACAGCAATGCTTGGGTCTATTATTCTGTCTCCTGGGGCTCAAGAAGCTACTCAAGCTGTGCATTTGTGGTTTATCCCACCATCTGCTATTCAAATGTTTCCTATTAACCATGACCACCAGTGGTTTCACCTTTCAGTATCTTTCAAACATTTCATTTACAGGCCAAAAAAAAAAGTAACTGGGATGGATGCACAAAATCCATTTTGAGGCCTGTATTGTTCAGCTAATAGATCTGTTATCAATTAAATGAGGGCATAAGTTAGATATTTTGCATGGCCAGATACATTTCTCTGTTCTGAATCTATCTATCTACATTGCTAAAAGGGCATGAAATAGCTTCCACCGGTGGTATTTTATTACCACTGAGCTGTAAAATTTAACAGCACAGCCAACATTGTCTGGTATCTACCTGTTAGGGAAAAAAGGGATAATATGGAAGATTTAAAGCTTAACCAACAAGACATCCAGAAGTAGAAAATGAGTGCTTAGAGTGAGACTTTGTTAGTTGGAACTAAAATCACAGCTGAACAAAATGACTTTCCCTTCATAAAAATAGTTGCTTGACATATTTCAAACCCAAATGCTTATTTCTTCCTTCATAAGAGCATACATTTAATGTAAATTTGTTCCATGCTCTATACTTTAGCTGAGGAAAAGCAGCTATTGTGTTACAAATCAAATCCCTTTACACAACATCTTTCTTTCACTCATTTGTAGAAAATGCAAAGGATATCGGAGTTGTCAGAATAAAAAATTCTTTTCTCTTAACAACAACACTCAGGAGCAGAGTTAAAGCCTATAAAATAAACTTCAGAGGCTGAAAAGAGAAGCCCTAAATTGTTTGTCATCACTGTGTGAGAAAGATAAGACAGGTCAAGCCTGAACTGGGGTTATATTATTTAAGTAATACATTTACTTGTAAAGCATTGGTAACTATTACATGTATTTAAAACCAAATCAAATTCTCCAGCCCTGTTTCACATTCATGCTATAGAAAATAGGACCTTTTAAAGAACAGAGAACAGTCTATGAGAAAGCATGACTCTTGATTCTCAACAAATGGTTAGATCCCAATTTAATTCTAACAAAATAGGGCATTTAGAAAGCACAGGTAGCTGATACGTTGCAGCCAGTGTTACTGTGGTTACCAAATCCTCTGAGATAAAAGCTTAATTTAACACATTTGGACCCAGGGGCTAAGGATTTTGGGAATAAGTATGACTTTGAGGTATAGACCACATGGATGGGCTTGTCTAATCATAGCTGTGGAAAAAAACACATAATTGAAACTGCAAGAACTATTAATAACTTGCTCATCTCCCACTTTACTTGAGCCCGTTCTCCTGTTCATTCCCCATTTGGAAGCCAGATCTTTCTCTACAAATGGAAATCACATCATTTCATTCCCCAACTTATAATCATTCAAATAGTTATTGTTAATTAAAATAAAATATAATTTTCTTATGTTATCCTGCAAATCCTGTTATGATCTCTCTCTTATGCACCCTAAAAATCAGCTCATTTAATTGATTCCTCCTTCTTCCCTCCCTTTTTCCCACTCTTTGTCACTGAAATCCAGAAGCATGGGTGGGTTTACAAATTGCTTATAATGTGATGAGCCACAAGTGGTTTTCAGTGTTATTGGCTCCCAATAATCCTCCCTCCAGCCCTCATGCACTGATAATTCTTTGCATAGTTGAATTTTTTTCACCAGTTATTCTTACTTAAAGAGACACTTCAGTGGGATTTCTCTGACCTTCCTGACTAAAGCACCCTGTCCTGTTTTGTTCTATCTCCTAGTGTCCTTGTGGCAGTTATCAAAATTTGTAATTGTTCATTTTTTTGTTTGTTTTTAGTCAGTTTTTATCTTGATATGTAAGAACTTCAAAGAATATTTTAGAAAACATGAAAATTTAGAGAATTTAGAAGACAATTACTTTTCCTAAACTTCAAAAGTATTATTGATTTTAATAGATTTTCATATATTACAAAGTCATTGATGTAGTCTGTGAATTTTCTTATAATACATCAAACATCTTAGAGGTATAGTCTTATACTAAGTTGGCAATTCATAGCTAACACCATTGTGAGTATTCCTAAATTTATAAAATCTAAATCTCTTATGAAAGTGAATGATTATCTTAGATACACTGGAGAAATTTTTAAATTAGTTTTCTTGGGTAGGCAATAAATATAAATAAGTAGATAGATGGAGTTTTTAAATAGTTTTGAAAACTTAGGAAAGTATTGAAAGTTTCATATAAATACTTTTCTGGAATAAATTATGTGCATGGGGAGCGAAGGATTGAAGAATTATTGGGCATAATTCATAAATTAATTAGTCAATTAAGTCAATAATGGAGAGGATATCCTAGTCTTATTAAAGAAAACTAGAAAAATGACAGAGCAAAGGTCACATAATAGCAAAGAAAGCTATTGGAGAGGATGTTTATCACTGATATAACTCTTCATAGGAGTCAGCAGAGCCAGGAAAAAAAACAACTATATATTCCTGGAAAGAGCTATGAATAAAATCACCTGAATGAGTTAGTATAAAACTGATAAGCACATGCTCAGTGAGCTCTTATTATTGAGTGTTAAGTGAATGGATAGAGGGGAAGCCAGGAGGCTAAAACTTATTAGGAAGTTTTATTAACATCTCCCCAGGGAATTAACAAAGGCCTTAGTAGTATCAAACCCAAAGCAGCTAGTAGATTTTATTATTGACTAAAAATAATAAGATTAAACAGGTCAATCAAAAGATAATTGGTATTCTGCTTCTAGTAATAGGGAAATATCTCCTACCAAAACAATTTTCCAAGATACGACTTGAGTATAGAACTACACACTCTACAAAGATTTTAAAAACAACTTTTGAAAGGCGTAAGAAAGTGACGAAAACAGTTGTAAACCTGAGAAAAGTTAATACTCAAAATAAGAAAAAGGTGGGAAGTCATTTTTCCATTTTTATGGCTTCCTGCTTGAGGGAAGACCCAAAATTAGGTAGAAACTGACAGGCCTACTATCTTTAAAAGTCGGAATGAAGACTTCAGGGTGAACGCAGTAGCTAGAATGTAACAGGAAACATCTGGGATAGGATAAGTACATGGAGGAATATCTTCACATTTTGAAAACAAGTTCTTCCCAAATCTCTGCATGACCCCTGAATTATTCAGGTGTATAGTAGAATCTAAGGAGCCAAACTAAGAACAAAATATGTAAACAAAAGTTTAACCTGCTTCCCACCACAGAAGAGACTGAGACTGAAGTTTGAGTTCAGCTAAAGTGATTCCCTGTTAAAACTTTAAAAATCAATCAATTAATCAATCAAATCAGTACACTTGAAAAGAATATAATGGTATCTGAAATCTACCCAGTATATCATTCACAATATACAGAATGCATTCCAAAATTACCTGGCATGTAAGGAAATAGGAAGCTTCATTTCACGTGTACTCAAAACAAAGAGAAATAAATTAAGATTAACACTTACCTGATCCCAACTTAGAATCAGCAGATGAAAATTTTAGAGCAGCAATATTTACTTTCAAGGATGTAAAGAAAAATATCCTCAAAAGAGAATAATGTGTAGAAAATAGAAACTCAGAAAAAATTGAAAGCTCTGGAGCAGAAAATCACAATATTTGAAACAACAACAAAAGATGTTTAAATGAGGTTACCACCTGGTTGGAAATGCAGAACAAAACGTCCATAAACTTGCAGATAGACCAATCAAAATCATCCAATCTAAAAAATAGAAATTAAAAAGATTGAGAGAAAAGTTGAAAAACAACTTAGAGTTAATATCAAAGTTCCAGAAGAAGGAAAAGATAGTATGAGACAGAAAAAAACGAAAACTGAATGGCTGAAAATTTCTTCAAATTGTTGAAAGACATACATTTACAAATTAAATTTAGTGAGTCCAGTGTTAAAAATTACAAAACACACACAGGCTTGTGAGTGCACGCACGCACACACACACACACACACAGAGATAGAAACAATGTAGGGAATGTAACTGTTTAAAACCAATGATAAAGAGGACAATTTTCAAAGTAGCTAGAGAAAACTGACAAGCACACGAAATATAACAATGTGTTTATCTTTGACTTCTCCTTAGAAACAATGGAGGCTAGAAGACAGTGGGATTATATCATTAAAATGCTACAAGAAAATCACCCCAGAATTCCATATACAGCTAAAGTATTCTTCACAAATACAGATAAATAAAAGCTCAGAGTATTCGAGGAAAGTATTTAAGCAATTCAGTGGTATTTTTTTTCTTTTAACAGATACTGCTGATAAAATTGAATATCCAATTTAAAAACTAAAGCTCCAAACCTGTCTGTAATTATAACAAAAATTTAATTCTAAATGGTTAAGTCTATCAATGTAAACGCTAAAATATGAAGCCAAAGAAACATTTGGTGATTTCTTGACATGTCTTCATAACACTGGGGTAAGCAAATGTTTTCTTAGATGGGACATAGAAAGCAATAACTATAAAAGAAAAAAAAATGTTGCTATGCAATCAAGCACTTCCTAAGCAGCAGTGACTGCTGCATCAGCTAGGTTGACTCGCCAAATTTCCACAGATTTGGTCAGTAGGGAAACAATTAGCCCAAATGGATTTAGACAGTTTATTACTCTCAGCAGAACCAGCAGCGTGAATTTCAGGTTCACATCAGTTCCTCATGTAGCCAAGTTCCATAGAGTTGTCATAGAGGTGGCCCCAGGTGAACAGTCTGTTTTGTAGCTAAGGACCACTCTACTTCAGAATCCACTCAATCTTACAGAGAGTGGCTGGCAAACCTATCATTCTGTCCTCTGGAGACAGCTATTAACTTTATTATCCTAGTCAGGAAACAAATCTTCCCCCTAATCTGGAAGAAAACATTTTCTTTATTACCTTGTAAAATTTATCTGGGGAGGGGAGGGAGACATTATTATTTTTTTACTGTCCTAGAATATGAAAAATGCTACATCCTGTATCAGAGTAGCTTTGCAAACTTCACTGATGTTCAGAAATGCATGATCCATGGGGAAAAGTCTCCAAACAGTGGGTAAATTGGCCTTTTCAAAACTCGAAGATATAATCATCAGGTACCATGAAGGAGAAAATGAATAGCCAGTGAGAAAATATTCCTAAAATATATATTTCCAAAGGATTTATTTCTAAGATATATAAAGAATTACAACTACTCAATAATAAAAGATTAACAACTGTATTTTTTGTTGGGGGCAGGGGGCAGAGTGTCGCTCTGTCACCAGGCTGGAGTGCAGTGGCGCAATCTCAGCTCACCACAACCTCTGCCTCCTGGGTTCAAGCAATTCTCCTGCCTCAGCCTCCCAAGTAGCTAGGATTACAGGCGCACACCACCATCCTCAGCTAATTTTTCTATTTTTAATAGAGACGGGGTTTCAACATGTTGCCCAGGATGGTCTCCATCTCCTGACCTCGTGTTCTGCCTGCCCTGGGCTCCCAAAGTGCTGGGATTCCAGGCTTGAGGCACCACACCCAGCCGAAAACTGTATTTTTAAAAGGCGGCTACATAAAGGGCCCCCAAATATACTAGATTAATATTCATAGTAATATATACATTAAAACCACAATGCAATATTATTACCTACCAGAATGGTTGCAGTGATAAAGGCTTCAAGGATGTGAAGAAAAGCTATCAACGGATACTAGCAGGAGTGTAAAATGGTACAACTATTTAGAACATGAGCCTGACAATTTCTTATGAATTGAAATACATACTTACATACCAGCAATTCCACCTGTAGAAAGAGAAAGTTGTACACTCATTATACATGAATGTTTATAAGAGCTTTATTCATAATGCCAAAAAACCCAGAATTTTGTGCATGTGTATATGTGTTTGTGTGTGTCTTACACTATTCTTTATATTGACCCAACTTTTTGCTTCAAAACTTCCCTGTAATTACCAGTTTTCCTCTAATTGGAGGATGCTGCACTAGTATTAAAATGGGATTATATAAATGGTGAGCGGCATCAGCAGGCACTCCTTAATTCATTAATGTTTATGATTTCACACATGCATACTAGCAGTCCCCAACCCCTGGGCCATGGACTGACATTGGTCCGTGGCCTATTTGGAACTGGGCTACGCAGGAGGTGAGCAGCAAACCAGCATTACTGCCTGAGCTCCACCTCCTGTCAGATCAGCGGTGGCATTAGATTCTCATAGGAGCATGAACCCTATTATGAACTGTATATGTGAGGGTTCTAGGTTGCATGCTCCCTATGAGAATCTAATGCCTGTTGATCTGAAGAAGAACAGTTTCACCCCAAAACCATCCCCCCAAACCCAGCCCATAGAAAAATTGTCTTTCCATTTATGCAGCCAACAGACATACGAAACAATGTTCATCATCACTGGTCATTAGAGAAATGCAAATCAAAACCACAATGAGATAACATCTCATGCCAGTTAGAATGGTGATCATTACAAAGTCAGGAAACAACAGGTGCTAGAGAGGATGTGGAAAAATAGGAACGCTTTTACACTGTTGGTGGGGGTATAAATTAGTTTAACCATTGTGGAAGACAGTGTGGCAATTCCTCAAGGATATAGAACTAGAAATACCATTTGACCCAGCAATCCCATTACTGGGCATATACCCAAAGGATTATAAATCATTCTATGATAAAGACACATGCACACCTATGTTTATTGCGGCACTATTCACAATAGCAAAGACTTGGAACCAACCCAAATGACCATCAATGATAGACTGGATTAAGAAAATGTGGCACATATACACCATGGAATACTATGCAGCCATAAAAGAGGATGAGTTCATGTCTTTTGTAGGTACATGGATGAAGCTGGAAAACATCATTCTCAGCAAACTATCACAAGATCAGAAAACCAAACACCACATTTTCTCACTCATAAGTGGGAGTTGAACAATGAGAACACATAGACATAGGGAGGGGAACATCACACACCAGGGCCTTTGAGGGGTAGGGGGTTAGGGGAGAGATAGCATTAGGAGAAATACCTAACGTAGATGGCGGGTTGATGGGTGCAGCAAACCACCATGGCACGTGTATACCTATGTAACAAACCTGCACGTTCTGCGCATGTATCCCAGAACTTAAAGAAGAAGAAGAAGAAGAAGAAGAAGAAGAAGAAGAAGAAGAAGAAGAAGAATAAAAACAAAGAAAAATTGTCTTCCATGAAAACCACTCCCTGATGCCAAAAAGGTTGGGGACCTCTGATGTATACATTTTGAGAATACGCCTCTGGAGTTTGATATTTTTTCCCTAGGAGTGATTGAAAAACATATCCTGAAGTAAATGTATTTTCATATACATCTTAAAGGGAATGGTTATGTTTACAGAAGATAGATTTTTGAACATTAGAGAGACTTATTCAAACTTGCTGAGAAATAATAGGCCAAAAAAAAGCAGTTAAAACTGGCAATCAATTAATAAAAGAATGTTATTACTCAAAGCGAGTTTGATGAAGAGTTTACTGCTACCAATGTTTTAGATTTAGGAACAGCAATGTGCAGTTACATGGGTTCTGTTATGTGGATTGTCCTGTGTGTTCATTAAATGATATTTTTTGAAGACTAAGCTGTATTTTCTGTATATTTGTTTGTCTCTCTATAAAAAAGGAATATCTACAATAAAAACAGATTCAAAGTCATATACAAATTTCCTTTGGAAAAAAAATGTAGATTCTTATTCAGTCACTGATTAGTATTTGCCCTTGGGTACCATGTAAATTTCTATTTCCTGGTTCTCAGTTTTTTTTTTTTACATAGATAATAAATTGTATTTAATCATTGTGAATGTGTTGCCAGCTATAGAGTCTTCTGGCATTTCTATAAAATTGAGACAAAGGAAAGTCCCTAGATTCCACTTTAAATGACATTTGAAAAAACCAATGGCCACTACACCAACATAAAGTACTATTTGGAAGACTGTTAGTAATTTCATAAAATTGGTTTCTTAGGTTATGTTCCCCTAAAAGAGTTCCTGAGACAGGATCTGAATGCCTGTAGTTTATTTGGTAGATATTCCAGAAAGCAAAAATGAGGGATTAGGGAGAATGAAAAAAGAGTAGGAAGAAAAGTCAATAAAGGGTATGCTCATTAGAACAGGCTACCACTGAGGGCAACTAGCCTTTAACTGGGAAGCTCTGAGTAACCTAGTGTAGCAGTGCCTTAAAATTTCCCGTGAAATCATGGTCCTAATTGGTTGATGGCTGCTCTTGGGGAATGTTAAATCCCAGGAACTTCTGAGTTCTCCTAAGAGAAGACTGGAAGAGCTCCCCGGGAGGCTGAAGAAAACCTCCATGCAAAGACACAGAGAGACTCAGGTCCTGGAGGGAGGAAGCCATCAGGGTAAACAGGAATGATCCGTCTCAGCTTCAGGAAACAGAACAGGGGCAGAGAGAAAGCAAAAACTACAACTTAATTCAATTTCAAAGTACAAGTATATAAGCATATATAGGCATATATATATATATATATATAAACACACACACACGTAATGTTTGTTGTGTCAGTATATACTGTACAGATATGCATAGTAAAATGATATTTATATGAATACAAAGATTGATACAATGTGATGTCCACCTCACAAATATTCATTAGCCTTTCTTCTAATTGTGGATATTTAGTAATCACAAGGTCTATGGATAAGAACTGAACAGAAACTTTCAGAGATTCCAGGGATTATCATTAATTTACCAGAGAGATTCAACTTCCGGGCACGGTGGTTCACGCCGGTAATCCCAGCACTTTGGGAGGCCGGGACGGGTGGATCACAAGATCAGGAGATCTAGACCATCCTGGCTAACACGGTGAAACCCCGTCTCTACTAAAAATACAAAAAATTAGCCATGCGTGGTGGCGGGCGCCTGTAGTCCCAGCTGTTTGGGAGGCTGAGGCAGGACAATGGCATGAACCCGGGAGGCGGAGCTTGCAGTGAGCCGAGATGGCGCCACTGCACTCCAGCCTGGGCGCCAGAGTGAGGCTACATCTCAAAAAAAAAAAAAAGTTTTCAAACTCTGAATTTTAGTTTTTAGTCTTAAAACTTTAAGCTACTCACATTAATTTCAATGGACATCAATGTGTCTCTATAGTTTATTTTTTTTAATTTTTAATATTTTTAGGCAAACTGAGTTTTTATATCTGAAAATCTGAAGATCTGAACATGTACTAAACTATTCAAAAGACACACGTTAGTACAAATAACCTGTACTCTAAAAATGACATACATTAGATGTCAAACACCAAAGGAAAATTTTTTAGTAACTGCAAAAAGTGAGAAATGTGAATATTACATAACTCATTTTTTCTAGGAACTCTGATAGTCTAAATGTACAAATACTTTTAAATTTATAATTTTATATTTAGTCAGTTGTAAAAAAATGTTTAAATTGTCCTCATGTTTTAGAGTGCTTTCCCAATGGAATATTTTAAGAACAAAAATTCATCACTCCAAAACAAAGCTCATCTGGAAAAAATTTGAAGACTAAGAGAAGTGGCGAATTAAAGTGGCATATGTTATAACATTTTTTTCAACGATAATTATAGGACATATGGTGAAAGATATCCCTTTATTTAAAATAAAATTTTTTAAAAATGAACACTGTCAAATATATTCAACTCTCATATGAATATCCATTATGTAATAAGTCACAGGAGGTCTGCTTTTGAAGATGTTACTATGAAGCTTTTACTAAAAAAAAAAAAAAAAAAAAAAAAAAAATAGGGAAAGCATCATGTCCCTAAGCAGATACAGTAAATCATATTCAGGTTGAGGCTTCTTAATATTATGAAATGACTGTACTGAGAATGGAAATACATTTCATAGATGATGAGAGCCAGAAGAAACCTTAGAGGCCACTTAATCCAGTTATTTTCACCAGTTTGTACTCTTTTCAAGCTTCAGAAATATTTGGATAAACTCCAGTATAAAAATCAGATCAAAGCACTGTCTCCCCTCCCCACCTGAGGGCCCCCAAATCACCACTCTGAATCCTTTGGAGCTCTGCAGAGCACTAAAGATCGAAAATCAAAGCCCTTGTTTTGCTATAATCTTCCAGATGGCAAGACTAGTGTATCACAAAGACTAATTTATTTTTCATAGTTGGTAGCTTGATGTGTGTTGCAGATGGGTCTGGAAGCTAGGTCTCTTGATTAGTTCCTGTGTGCCTGGAACACCATGCCCTTGATTCCAAAAGAAGGCCTGCTGCAGGTTATAGCTAAATGCAACCCACATCAAGTAGATGTGAACATACTATGCAAATAAATTCCAATTGTCCTTTAACCTGGGGTCCTTTATTGACATGGAGTCTTCGTGCAGAATAGGAAGATGTTGTCCGCATGGTACTAGACATCTCAGGGTGATCTCCCTTGCATATAGAAATCAAAACGATCAACATTATTTCAAGAAGGTAAATGGGCTTCCCAAGTGTGTTCAAACAATATTCACAGTCTATACAAACTTTCTAGAAACCTCTAGAAATGCTCTCTGCAAAACCTTTTATTTTGCCTTTTCATCACAGTTTCTAATCACAGAGCAGAGTGATTGGGGTGTAGCACCATAACCATCATTTGGTAGATAACTCTTAAATATTACATTTTTTAGAAAACAGGGTTAAGGTCACGTTAAAAGAGAAAGATTTCCTTTTAATGTTGTTAAAATCATGTGGCATCCTTTAGAAGAGAAGGAGTGTATTAATTATTTTATCACTATTATTTTGCTATTAATATTATAAAATGTGAAGATCATATTAACTACTCCCCTTGGAAAACAGTCTCAAATATATAAAATGATTATGAGATGTGCATATCAAAAAAATAGAGCAACTCCATCAGACTTTGAATTCTCAGTGCTATAGAATGTACTATTGTTTTTCTGATTTCCATTTTACTTGAGACTCAGGGTGTGCCTATGCAAGTTTGTTACAGGCTATATTGCGTGGTGCTTAAGTTTGGGCTTCTATTGATCCTGTCACCCAGATACTGAACATAGTACCCAATAGGAAGTTTTTCAGCCCTTGCCCCTTTTCTCCCTCCCTCCTTTTGCATTCCCCAGTGTCTACTGTTCCTAGCTTTATGTCCATGTGAGCCCAAGATTTAGCTCTCACATATAAGTGACACTACTCAGAATTTGGTTTTCTGTTTCCGCATCAGTTCACTTAGGATAACAGCCTCCAGCTGCATCCATGTTGCTGCAAAGAATGGAGTTCTGTTTTTTTAAATGGCTGTGTTGTATTCCATGGTGTATATGTACCACATTTTCTTTATTCAATCCACCATTAGTGGACACCTAGTTCGGTTTCCTGCTTTTGTTGTTGTGAATAACACAGGCATTTATTTTAATGTTAGTCCCAATTTTGCTATTTTTTTAAGAAAAAGAGAATTTTATTGAAAATCCTAGTTCAGAATTCAACCTTCAAAGGTGAAAATTTCTATTTTATCAAAATTTCTATTTTATCAAAATTTTAAATATAAAAATGTCTATTTTAGTTATAATTTGGCTAAACACTTTTACCAAGTAATATCTTCTTTATACCATAAATTAACATGAACAATGAAAATTTGTTTGTTAGAAATCATTATCATAATATTATCAGGTTGGTTTTTTCCCGCAACTCAAAATTGTTTACATTGTGTAATATTTTATATATAAGCTTTAGAAAAAAACAAATGGGAAGATGATAAGCTATTCATATATGACACTATTAACCTGTTATTAGGGTTGTTAAATTGTAGAAAATTTTCATGTTATTATACAGACTTTTTAATTGAAGACACTTGTGCAAGAGGAAACTTTTTATTTGTTGTTTGACACTCAATAGATTAATTTTATAAAATTGTTTAACCAGTATTTCTCTAAAAATTTGAATACATTATATAAATAATAAAGCAAAGAAGAATTATAGTTAATATTTAAATCCCCATAGGTGTTTACTTAAGAAGATACCACACATTTAGTATATACTTTCCTATACCTGAATTTCTTCAAATTACAATTATTATTACTCTGTACTCCCGTTATTATTACTACAATTGTTATTTTATGTTAGGTTGGTGCAAAAGTAATTGCAGCTTTTTCTATTAAAAGTGCTCCCCAGACTGAGCTAGGGATATATTTATTTAAGTACCTTGACAGAGTTATCATCTACTCCCATCCAAGTATTAACCAGGCCAAACTTGCTTAGCTTTTGAGATTAGGCAAGATTGGGCATGTTCAGGGTGCAATGGCCATGGACTCTAGAGTTACAATCTTTTAGCAAAGCCAAAAGTAAAGTAGGAATACAGGCTCAGCCTGGGTTGGCCAATATAGCGTCTTGTTTTTTTTTTTTTCTGTCTGTACATACGTCACTGTCATCTGTTTATGCCTCTTAAGAAAGAGATGAAAGGTAAAATCCATGTTGTTATCTTGTGAATATCAGCATGTGCTGACCAATCATTAAAAAGCTATTTTTCTCGTTAGTTTTTGGGACCACTGGTACTGTTTTATCCTCTTTTCCTTTTATGTCTTCTATTTAAGAACAATTTCGTTTAACCATAGTTTTTGGTATTTCTCTTTTTCAATTTCCCAAAGAGAAAATGGGCAACAGCGAAAGCAATCACATCTGCTTACAGGCACTCTTCTTTGTTATTTCAACTGCATTTTGTCCTTACAAATTAAAATCACAATGGCTTCTCTTAACTATAATTGTAATTTTGATTATGATTTCTTTTTAATTTGGCCAGTGGGAAATCCTGACTCTTTTATGTTTTAAGGTTGCTCCCCAAATTGCTGAAATTATTTACTCTCTCAACATATTACAAACCAATGATGATTCTATTTTTGTTACAAAATATAAAATAAACTGCTGTCTAAGGACCTATCATTTCTTGTTACAATATAGAACCTTATCTGTGTTTTAAAGACAAAGGTTAGAAAATTGGTGGCAAATATGTTGGGCCACATTTAGTGAAGAAATGGAAACAATATTAATTTTAAGGTCAAATATTATTATAAGGATTGATTATTCTTGATTTAATCATACAATGGCCAATTATTTACAACTACATATTTCTAGTTTAGTTTCTATGTAACCTACATAGGTATAATTTTATACTCATCCAAATTATAAGTGGAATTCCTTCTCTTATAAACTGTAGTATATTCAGCATCCACATATGTATAATCAATTTATTGACAGACATTTATTTATTCTTTTTCCTAGTATTAAAATAGACTGTTACAGTGTGAATATTTGTAGTCCCTGAAAGTGTATGTTTTAAAGACTAATCCCATATGTGATATTATTAAGGGTGGGGTCTTTGGAGGAGATCATATCATGAGGAAGGAGCTCTCAGGACTGGGATTAGAACCTTTATAAAAGAGGTCCAAGGGGCTCATTGGCATTTTCCACTAGGAGAGGACACAAGAAGTTGCCATTTATGAGGAACTGGCCCTCACCAGATAGTGAATCTGCTGGCACCTTTATCTCAGACTTCCCAGCCTCCAGAACTGTGATTAATAAATGTGTATTGTTTATAAGCCACTCAGTTTACAGTATTTTGTTATATTAACCCTAAAGGACTAAGAAATAGCCAATAAAAGCAAATTCTTATGTAGTGCTAAATAGGTACTCATCAATGTTTAAGTACTTCAATAATTTCTATTAACTATCTCAAAAAATATATGTACCCATTTTTTATTTCGAGAAACTAAAACACCAAGAGATTAATCCATTTCCCAAATTCACACACACACTACAAATCCCAACTGGATCCAGGATTTGGACCCAGTGATCATGCCAGTAACTAATGTACTCCAGTAATTTCAACTATTGAACCAGAAACTTAGTTTAAAAATCTGGGCTAACATTTTTATAGTGGTTAAGCATTTGTCAGTTTATTTAATTACATACTATCAAACTAATTGGTGAAAAAGTAAAATAAAATTATCAATCATAGTTTTGTTAATTTTTTGTCATTTGACCACTTTTACATTTAGTTTACAAGAAGTTTGCTACCACGTAGACATGTAATATTAGGTAGACAAAATCTCTCAAATATACAGGCAATCCTCAAATATTTATAAAAAATTTTTAAATTTTTTTCTTATTTAATTTTCTTCTTATCCTCCTTTTAAAATGTGTTAAAAGTAATTATTAGCCCTTTTTATTTATATATTTTTTTTACTACAACATATATCTGCTTAATTTCTGCCTCAAAAATGCAACCTGTTTTTAACTGGTATTGTCAATATCCAATAAATAATAAGTTAAGGGTGAAGGGTAAACGATGGAAACTTGGCTGTAGAAAGGTCTTGCCACTTTTAAATATTGGATAATTTGGCTTCTCGTAAAACTGCCACCTCTACTCCTAGCCCATTATATTTTTGTCTATTTGTTTGTAATAAATTGCACAGTTCTCTCAGGGACTTACATTTTTCAGTAATCCCTCTTAGAGTGATAGTTACCTGGTGCTATAAAATATTATTTTATGGCCGGGAGCGGTGGCACACGCCTGTAATCCCAGCACTTTGGGAGGCCGAGGCGGGCGGATCACCTGAGGTCAGGAGTTCCAGACCAGCCTGGCCAACATGGTGAAACCCCATCTCTACTAAAAATACAAAAATTAGCCGGGTGTGGTGGCAGCCTCCTGTAATCCCAGCTACTCGGGAGGCTGAGGCCGGAGAATCACTTGAACCCGGGAGGCGGAGATCGCATTGAGAAGAGATCGTGCCGTGGCACTCCAGCCTGGGTGACAAGAGCAAGACTTCATAAAAAAACAAAACAGGCCAGGCGCGGTGGCTCAGGCCTGTAATCCCAGCACTTTGGGAGGCCGAAGCGGGCAGATCACGAGGTCAGGAGATTGAGACCATCCTGTCTAACACAGTGAAACCCCGTCTCTATGAAACATACAAAAAATTAGCCGGGCGTCGTGGCTGGCGCCTGTATTTCCAGCTACTCGGGAGGCTGAGGCAGGAGAATGGCGTGAACCCGGGAGGCAGAGCTTGCAGTGAGCCGAGATCGCGCCACTGCACTGCAGCCTGGGCGACAGAGCCAGACTCCGTCTCAAATAAAACAAACAAACAAACAAAAACCTCAAAAAATTATTTTACTTCTGTAAAATATATCTGAAATAAATACCTTCAGAAGCTTAACATGCCATAATGAGATACATTGAAACTGCATTTTTAGTGTTGAATTTTGGATATGCTCTTGTATTCTAGATCTGAATTGAAAATATAAATAGCATCTCAAGAATTGTGTATTTCAAATTAGACTACTGCAGTGCATGTGTCTAAATGCTCTGCCCAAAACTTCACTTGCTGCAGCTTGATTAAATATATTTGTCCTTCATTTTGTTTTGGCCACCTTATATTCATTACTGTAAACTTCTCAATATTTATTTAAATGTTCAAAAATAAGTCTACAAGCTTCTACATGTCTTGACTTCTATAAAATTTATGTTTTTCTAGCATTAGGTATATCTCCCAATGCTATCCCTCCCCCCTCCCCCCACCCCACAACAGTCCCCGAATTGTGATGTTCCCCTTCCTGTGTCCATGTGTTCTCATTGTTCAATTCCCACCTATGAGTGAGAATATGCGGTGTTTGGTTTTTTGTTCTTGCGATAGTTTACTGAGAATGATGATTTCCAATTTCATCCATGTCCCTACAAAGGACATGAACTCATCATTTTTTATGGCTGCATAGTATTCCATGGTGTATATGTGCCACATTTTCTTAATCCAGTCTATCATTGTTGGACATTTGGGTTGGTTCCAAGTCTTTGCTATTGTGAATAATGCCGACGAGTTGGTGGGTGCAGCGCACCAGCATGGCACATGTATACATATGTAACTTACCTGCACATTGCGCACATGTACCATAAAACCTAAAGTATAATAATAATAATAAAAGAAAAAAAAAATTTATGTTTTTACCTTAGAAATTGTAAATTTAATTTAAGCTAAAAATGAAATCCCTTATATTAAATGAGAAAGAAAAACAAAAATCCTCTAAAGAATTGAGATTGTTTTTCTTATATCAATAATGTTGCCTAAAAAAGAAAACATTTAACAGTGTTTTTACTTCAAAATTTATGGTATACTGTAAATATGCAAAGTCTTTCTTTGTGATATAAAATAAGCTTGTGAAATTCAGTAAGGTAGAGTTTGATGGTGATAGATTAGGTTTAAAAACTATGTTTTGATAGGAAGATAAAAATATTTGTTTAATTTCTATAAATCAGAAATTAATCCAATATATCATTTTTCCCTCTAAAATATTTTGGGCTCATTCAATACATAATGACCCAAAGTCATTTACCTGAAACATTTACAAAAATGATTAAATGTGTCAAGAAATCTCTTTAAATAATCTTAAGGTTTTGCCATAGGCAGAAATTCCACAAAATTCTTGGTCCAGAGCACTTAAGATCTGAGATTCATCGTTTTATTTTCGCAGTTCTGACTTCATCACTGACAGCTGATGAAGAAACACACTGTAAGATTAAGTACTACTGCAAATTGTTATTTATAGACGTTCTGCACAATACGCAATATTCCAGAATATTTCCCATTTACTATATTTCCAAACTTCAGGTCACAGCTCAATAATGATTTGTGAAATCAATTTATAAAACAGACATAGAATAAAATATGATGGTAAAAATTTGGAAATCATGCCATGAAGTAAGGATATATGTTGTTCATGAATATTTTCAGCTGTGTGCATGTATATGTGTGTTTCTGTGTGCATATTTGAATACTCAGTCTTTATGCCTAGTATAATTATTAACATGAGTTGTGGCCAAAGTGCTCAAAAAATATAACTATCTTAACTGAAAATATACCTAATAAGCTAATTTTCTCATAACTGGAGTTTAAAACATGGTAGTTTACAAAACAGTGTGAGCTTTTCACCTTCATATTCTCCCTTCTGGTTTTCTCTTCTTGCATTCTCTTTTACTTCTTGTTTTTGCCCTTCACAGAAGTACTCTATGTTTTGCTTCCTAATATTTATCTGAACACTTCATTATTTCTTTCTTATAAGTATGCATGTGCCAAGTCTGCACAAGTCTCTCTGACTTGGTACATGCATACTTAAAAGGAATAATGTAGTTAAATATCAGAAATACAAGAAGCAATACAAGATAACATTCAGCCTTAAGAACTTGAGAATTTACTGGAAAAATAGAAAAGTAAATAGAAAATCACTTCCCAACTGGTGGTATCATTAGAACTCACTAGAGCTGAGAACAAATGAAAAAGAATGGATAGGAGTTCACTTTTTAAAATAATTTAAGAGTAAAGAAATTTTATCTGGAACTAGAAAAATGATTCAATGACAGGCAAAAATAAAAACATGATGTTACTTGAAACTTGATAAATAGGCAAAAACTTTTAAAAAAGCAATAATAGTACCTGGGCTTTCGGTATCTAAGGTTTAAATGGCATTTGAATGGCCTGTCTAGTTCTGTGTTACCTGTCTCAGAGGAAATTCTTTCAGCTATATTGATAATCTAGAAAACAGAAAATCTTATTCTTGCTACATGATTTACACTGTGTGAGAAGCAGTCTTTTGTGCTATTTTGCCATTTCTCTCCGTTGGTGACTGAAGTATAAAATCGTGTGACTACTTTTGTGATGTGAATTCAGAGATGTGCTAAATTTAGTTCTTCCTTTGGGAAAAAGTCTGTACAGTCCCTTAGGAATCCTAAAACTACCCAACATCTACAAGATGTAATTTTTTTCCACAAACTTTTTTTTTTTTTTTTTTTTTTTTTTTTTAGTTCTTAACAATTCTTAGTGCACTCTGATTCATCTCTATAAATGATCAAACTTAAGGAAATATATTCTCACATGTTTCTCACCATATGCACTTCAGAACTCCATTTGCTTTTGTGAATTCATCAAAAATATCTCCAAAATAATGATAGAATTAGGAATAATTCTTTCATTTTGCAAAATTTAAGGAACACCAACACTATACCCTGGCACTGGGGATGCAATGATAACAACAATAACATAATCCTTGCCTTTGTGGAGTCTACTTTGTGGAGTTAACAGTGTAGTTGGAGACAAATAAATATAGCATGGAGGCTGAGGGAGACGGGATTGTCAAAGATCAGTTCTCCTTTGGGCTAATGCAAATCTATGGGAACCATTGTAAGGAACACTGTAAGAATAACACATTTAGGGACAAACAACATGAATTGGTGTGGGAATATTGAATTTGAGATGTGTTTAAAGCTTCTTAATGGAAATGTTATGTAGGCAATTGAACATATTGTGTGAAGCTAAGTTGGAAAGCCAGGACTGGAGATAAAAAAAAAAAAAAAAAAAAAAAAGGAACTCCTTGGTTTGTTGAAGCAGCATCATGTAAGATTTTCAAATGATAAAACTATGTAATGGAAGAAGAAAAGGTCTTCAATGTGTGTTTTGAGAAGCTCCAACAGGCTCAAGAAAACTATAAAAACAAATTCTCACATGTATTTTAATTGAAAACACAAAGGTACAACAGCCCTGAGTATGCTAATGTAGATGAATTTAGGGCTTATTGCTTACTAGCATGTCATTTCCCTGTGTTATCAGCTTCTTGAGGCCAGATGCTTATTTGGCCATGGGCTCCTTCAAATGAATGATAGGGTTTCAATATACAGGCTTTTTTTTTAATTGAAATGAGCAAGCACATATTTTCATTTCACATCTAAAATATTCTAGAACACAATCTAAATGCTATTTTTTGAGCCCTTGATTCATTGAGAGAACTAGGTAAATTAATTGTTTTATGCCCCAGTTTCACCATTTGTAGTGAAAAGCATAAACAAAACACTAAACTTAGTACTGACTAATTTATATTACAAATCATAATAATTAATAATAGATGATATTGTCAGGGACCTAATACAGAAGGCTTCTTTCATCACGTCTTGAGTTGAGAACTGTGGTAGATTAAAGAAAGCTGCAAATGTCCATTCCTATCAAGAGTAGAGGATCTATGTCTCCTCTACTCATATTTGAATAGATTTCTGGGACTACCTGGCCAAGAGCATACATTTGAACATATGTTCTGCCAATTTCTGAGTCCAGGCCTTGAGAAACAGATGGCTTCCACCTACAGTCTTGGAGCACTTGCTCTTGGAATCCAGCCACCACGCTTTGAGGAATACCAAGCACCACAGTGTGAGGAATCCCAAAGACACCCACGTGAAGAGGAACCAGCCAGCAATCCCAGCTGAGTTTCCAGGGCCAGTACCACATTACCGAAGATAGGAGTATGCCATTTTGCTAGTAGGTCCTCCAGGTTTGTGGAGCTGCGTAGAGCCACCTCCACTGACTTCTGCTCAAATTACAGATTCAGCAGCAAAATTCATTGTTTAGTTATACGTTTTATTTTAAAAGTTTAAAACCTAGTTTAAGCATTAGTTTTAAGATTTAAATCTGGAAGTTATTTGTTACATAGCAGTAGACACCTAGAAAGACAATAAATTGAAATCAAAATAAAATCCTTATATTTAGTAAAGCTGCATCGGAGAATATAGTTTGGGTCTATGACCACAGGCTTCTTAATCACAATATTTCCTTAATGTCTAGACTTTGGAACAGTCTAAAGAAAAGTTTGGGTTATCATGGCAGATATATACATCAGGAATTACTGACTCCTGGCAGTCCAGAGAACTGGAGGGAAGAAGCGAATAAATAACCCCTGTAAGAATCACTTTGAAGAGATACAGGGACAGATGAAAGGCTCTCCCTGAAATCTCACAATTTATAGGAGTTTTGCTTAGTCTAAAATAATCAAACTAGGAAACAATACCTTAAAAAACAGAATCACAGAAGAATATGTTTATTGTATCATAAGTAAATTCCTTACGTTAAACTTTCATAGCCTTAAATATATTCTACTAACAATAGGCATGATTTTGGTTTTACTTTACTTATTTTTTTGTTCATAATTATGTTTTATCAAAAACCATAAACATGTTCTAGGCAATGGAAGTTGGGAATAGAGAATCAGTAAAAGGAAAAGCAGTGTGTGTGTGTGTGTGTGTGTGTGTATGTGTGTGTGTGTGTTTTATATGTATGTAGTAAAATATTTGAAGATAAAATTTTACAAAGACCACATGTTTGAAATTAAACTTTTGAGTTAGTGATGTATGTTGAAGATTCTTCACTGGATACTTTTCATGTTTCTTCAGGGACTTAAACTACAATTTGTTTCTACATAATGCTTCTACAGTTAGTTATATCTTCTAACATATATAAGCAGGTATGCATATATATATATTTTTTTCATCCGTCTTCATTTTCAGTGAGACTAATCTATAACTATGACTACTCTCTTTCATTGCATATAAGGCAATGTATAAACTTATTTTGCATATGTTTACTACTTATGTATTATTGTGTAGCAATGTGCCCTTTCAATATATTACCTCCAAAAAGAGATTTATAAAATATATGTTTTCCTTCACCACAATTATGTAAGAAATATTTTTCAAGAGGCACATTAAAGTAGTAATATTTAACAGAGGCTGACACATCCTTCATAATTACCTTTGTTCTATTACAGCACCTTACAAATTTAGTTATTTCACACTATTGTAATACCAAAACATGGAATAGAAAAATCACTGAGCACCTAAGAACTTCAGCTGCTGTCAGTTTTGTTATCCAGATCAATCAAATCACACACATTTGTTCAAACATATGAACATTGTCTCTTTCGGAAAATGTAAACTAAAATAGAACACAAGAGGAGAAGACATGAGCTCACCCCAGTGACCTCTCTTGAGTCATTTCACCTTGTTGAAATATAAATCTTAGTAAATCATATGTATCAAGAGAAACAATTCATCTTTCATTAGAACTCAAAAATGTAAAACAAAATAAATGAATTATGGTCAGTTATTGACAGTGTTATATTTTTAGTGAAAGCTACCAGTTTCATTACATTTCAGAGACAAATGCTTTGAAAATATTTTTACGGTGTTTTCCATATAAACTATCCGTATTCAAATATTAAATCTTGTATACCATCCTAGCTAGAAAAAATGATCATAATGACAACCTCTGCATAAATTAAATTGTATTTCTTTCAATATTTTTTATTATATTTTTCTTTTTCCATTTTAAAGCTTACATTTAAGAAAGTAGGCTGATATCAGAATATCTATTCAATAATTGAGAACTATTATAGCATGTCATAAGATCATTGCATTGATCTTGCTAACTTTATGCTTCTATTTAACTAACTCCTCAGAATTGAAATATTGACTGATCTTTATAATCCCTGATCCTTTAAGCAGAAAATAAAAGTGTTTAAATCCAAGTTAACTTTGCTTTACATTAAAGCCATGTTAAAGAAATAGACTGGTCCCTCTGAAGTTTACCAATAGCTTGTCATTTTATATCTATAATCTTGTTTTTAGATTATGGAAGATATCTTCCCAAAAATACAAAGTACATTTTTAAACTAGACAACAAAAGCTATTTAACACTAATGAAAATAAATTAACAATATAAATCTGGGATACTCTCTCGGGAATAGGAAAATGAAATGAGAGAAATTAAAAAAGCAGGTATTTTGCTAGTGTTCCAGGGTTCTGTCCGAGTCTACCTGAATTTCTGATACACATCCTCTCAGAGGTGCTTATGGTTCAAAATATTATAGTTATGCTGATAACCCTTAAATCTACATCTACCAAAACAAATTTATAAAGAATTAACATTAATCCAAAAATTATTGAAAATTTCTAAGACCCTCTGGGTTACTTGCATTTTAGGGATATTCCTTAAATCAAAATAATCTTTTATGAGTTGAATTTACAGAAGAATAAATGGCATTTAGTAGCTTAAAAGTCTGGATGCTTTGGTTTTCCTTTTTCTTCCTGATTTCCTAATAAAACTTTACCTAGTTTCTTATCTTTATTTAATTTTTAGGAAATAGACGTTCGTGCGCCAAGTTTTTGTTTTTGTTTATTTTAAAGGTCTTTGATTGGAAACAGAATGAGCAAGACAAAGGAGATCAGGTGGGGTCAGACTTCCCCTTTACCTCTCTCTTTCTCATTCTCGTTTGCTTTCTCTTTCTTCTTTCTCTCTCTCTCTCTTTCCCTTCTCATTCTCTTTCTTCTCTTTCTCTCTCTGATGCACACATGCTGACACACACACATGCAAACACATACATACATGCAATATGTATATGTGTGTTTCATAAGTCAGAGCTACCTGTACTCTGCAGTTCTCAACATGGTTAGTCTCAAGATGATTCTCTTCTCTACACTCACTACCCAATAAGATCTAGTCCACTTCTGTGGTTTAAATACCACCATGTGCTGAAGATTCCCAGTTTGGTCTTTAGAACCTTTTTGTTCTTTGAATTTCAGTCTTGTAAAGCTAATGGGCTATTAAACATCTCTATACATAGATATATAATCATATCACAATTTTAATATGTCCAGAACAAATCATTGATTTTTCTACCCATACATACTCATACCTCAGTGTTACCTAGCTATTCAGTTGCTTATCCTGGAAACATTAAAATCATCCAATATTTTTTCTCACACATACTAAACTAATACATTAGTCAATCCTATCAGTTGTACTTTCAAAATATTTCTGGAAACCAACCACTTACTGCCACCACCACATGTCATCTCCAAACTACCATGACCTCTCACACAGAATCCAGAATTATACCTTTAAAATGGACATCATTTTTTTCACCTTTCGCTCATAAAATGTTATATTCCACACTCATAATAAAATCCCAAGACTTCTAATGGACATTAAGATTCTATGTGTTCCAGTCCATGGCTTTCTTGGACCTTGTTTTCTATCATTCTCTGTCCACTCATCCTCTTCTGGGCCTCTGGATTCTTCTTTATATGAAGCATCCTCCAATTTCTAGGGATGTAGAGTTATTTTTTCTTGAGCCTTGAATCTTCTTCTCACAATTTTTGGTGATTTCTCTATCATAGCATTCAAATGTTGCCTTTTCAGACAGAACTTCCCTGGCACCCCTATCTGAAAGGACATTTGCTTCTCTCATGTTGAAAAATATATAATTTTATTTTTGCTCCAACCAAAAAAATATGCTCAAGGAGGACAGAATTTTGATTTTATTAACTGCTAAATGCTCAGTGTTGGCACATAGTAGGTGGTCAAAAATATTAGTTGAATAAACCTCATGAATTCTGTGGAAATCCACTACTTTTGCTCCCAACACTACATTCCCTTTTTATGCCAGAAAAATATATTTTAATAACCTAGTTATCTCTTTTATTTGTCCTCAGGGATGTGATCTATGAGATTGGAAGAGAGTGACCTGGAAAGGGGAATCAACCAGTGCCAGCAAGGTAAGTTTTATGCATGACATCCCTCTATGGCCCTCTATCAAATTCATAGTTCTGAACACAAGGTGGATGGTAAATAAATCTTTGTTACATTATGTATGCTATAACAGTCCACTCATATAACCTTACTTTACCCTTGCCACTAATACTACTAATGATAATAAATATTATTGACCTTCCTTGACATCTGCTATGACAAAACCTACTAAATTTCCCTCAATATTCATTCCCTTCTTCTTTATTTTAGTAAATAAACCTTCAAGTTTTAGCTGTGCATATGGCCATGCAGCTTGAATTTATATTTCTAAGTCTTCCTTGCAGATGGTGTGGCCATGTGCCTAAATTTTGACCCAAGAGATTCAAAGGAAACTAATGTACTCACATTCTGAAACTTTAAAAAAAGTACATTGCTTATCTTCTTGTATGCCTCCTTTTTTTTTTTTTTTTTTTTTTCATGGACTGGATCATGGAATTAGTTGAGAGGCTGGATATTTCTTTGCCCCTCTAGACCCACTCTCCCCTATCCAGTTGTTCTGTGCTCTCAGAAATAGGCCATTATGGACTCTCAGGTGCTCTGGCTTCCAATTGGTTCAGTCAGTGGAAGATTGGTACATGCAAAGAATGATTTATTTTTATGGGTTCTCTTGTTTTCAGAGGCTGTGTTCTCTTGTTCAAGACCGTATCTCCTGGAGAACTGTGTCTAGTCCTGCAGCTGCGGCTATTCTTATTGGATTCTTGGATTCCAAATATTTTTTCTCCCCTTTTTCCTTTTAAGTTCTAGGCATGATAATGATTTTATTGTTTTGAGGTTCGTTTAACTCTCTCTATATCTTTATAAACGGCTCCTTTATTAAACTCTTTTCATTTGTTCAGTTGAGTGCCTCCACCCCTTCCGTGACCTTGACTGATAAAAGTGCATCGTACTAAGAGTTGTGCCACAAAACAGGCCATTAAGTAGGTTTGTGGGATAGGTTTGCTCACATATCTGCAGTCCTCCTTGCTGAGAGGAAAAAGGACACAGATAGTCTGAGGCATCCAGTGCTATAATAAGTGTTCAAATTATCATGCACAATCATAGGATTAAAAATGCAGATGGATGGAAAGTTAAGCATCTTGAGATCACATGGCCATGGCACTTAGTTGCTGAGGAGATCATAGTCAATATAAGGATTGTGGGATAAGCTGGTTGCTTCTGTTGACCCTAAAATGAATGTTGACTTTGTCAGTCTAACTCAAACTAGGATGCAAAGCCTGAAAACCTCTATGAGGAAGATAAAACTGAGGATCAGGCCCACAGTCGGATTTCAGGGGTTGCAGAATTGCAGCCCCAGTTAAATGCTTATCCTCACCAGGTCTCTGATGCTTAGATAAGGGAAGTGATGGAGACACACTGAAACACTGAAATTGGGTAGAGGACACTTGAAGTTGAAAAACTGAACCCTCAAATAATGTAAAACTCCCTTACTGGTAGAAGCATTCTGGCCCCTCTCTGTCTAAGGAAACCTGAATTTACTACCTGAAATATCTTTAAATTACTGTACTGCAGTTGCCTTATAGAGGGATTCTCCTCATAACCTACCCTGACAAATCATCATTTTTCTCCAAGCTCAAGAGTTGGTGCCCAGCCTATTGCCAATACAAAAGTACAAGACCTGGCAGAAAATAGCCAATATACTGAAAGAGTTGCATAACATTGTCAATTTTGATTAACATAAACCTGACAATTGTAAGACTGTATTCTGAAGGTGTTAGAGAAGACATACAAAACAGAAGATAATATCATCCTGAATTTATTAACATTGGTGCACTTCCTCAGGTTTCTAGGTTTAAAGTGTTGACTTTGGCCCTGGGGAGTGGCATTTACCTTCCATGAGAATACTAATTGTTTGGCCTAAATTCAACGAAGATCAAATATCAGTACTTTCCTGGCATATACTAGATGAAAGAGTACCCTAGATCATGCATGAGAACATCATGGTGTATCTATTATATATAAAATAAGATGGTTTTAAGCCACAACAAATGGGAGGGCCAGGAGGGCATTCTGGTCATCAAAGCTAGCAGTAAAAAATGGCTTGGTGATGGGGACAGCAGAATCTTTTAAAAATTCAGGGGTGACTGTCTACTGTAGGCTGGAGATGAAAATCGGGAATATCACAATTAGTTTAGGTTATTCATCTGAATGAGAACAGCGGAAGGAAGAGGTAAATAAAGAAGTTTAAGGCCTTTTAATAGCACTGAAAATCAGACACAAGGTGGATTGCAGGGTTAGAGTGGCAACAATTAGCAACACGGTGACATGATATTCAAAGCATTTGACCATCAAATTCTTAATAACAGCTAATTTGTCCCAAAGTTCTTAGAAATAAAATTGATAAGAAAACTACTAAAGTCTGTGACATAAGTTAGGGGATATTTGTTTCTGAATGTTGAAATTATGTCTATCATGGCAGTGTAGAAAAAGTTTAAGATACTGGAACTGTCTTCCACACCCGCACCAATCTAGTAAACCAAAAGCAATATGACCTTTCTGTGGGAACTCCAGATATTAGAGTGTTCTTCAATGTAATGAAAATACAGAAATGTTGATTCCTCTAAAATCCTCACTTAATTGATTGGCTGGCCCCCAAACTAAATGCACCTAAAAAAACTAAGAAAAAAACTATAATTTGTAACTGTACTTCCCAAACTGTAATCTACATAAATCTCACCAGAGATAATCTTGTTAAAAGGCACATTTTGATTAAATAAGTCTAGGATGACTTGTCAGATTCTGCATTTCTAACACATTTCCAGGAGACAGATGCAGGTGCTACTGATTGCCAATTCGAATTTGAGTAGCAAGAGATTAGAACAAACTTAATCTGCTGGTGTTGCTAGTGGTTGCTGTGGTTCTAGATAGTCATTTTTAGAGAAAATCAGAATCACCAAATCTATTTTGTCCTCCATTTGCATCATTAAAGAAAAGGAGAATCAGTTGACTTTCAAGTGATAGATGTAATATTCCATGCTGATCTGTTACATTGATAATTATTATTGACTGAATGTTTGTTTATTTTCCCCTAAAATTCACATGTTGAAGCCTTAATCCTCAATGTGATGGTTTGGAGGCAGGACATCTGGGAGGTAATTAGGTTTAGGTGAGGTCATGATGCAGCACACATAGGATGGGATTAGTGTTCTTTAAAAGAAGAGAAAGAGGCCAGGTACAGTGGCTCACGCCTGTAATCCCAGCACTTTGGGAGGCCAAGACGGGTGGATCCCCTGAGATCAGGATTTCAAGACCAGCCTGGCCAAGATGGAGAAACCCCGTCTCTATCAAAAATACAAATAAATAAATAAATAAATAAATAGCTGGGCATGGTGAAAGGTGCCTGTAATCCTGGCTACTCTGAGGCAGGAGAATTACTTGAACCCAGGAAGCATAGGTTGCAATGAGCCAGGATCGCACCATTACACTCTAGCCTAGGTGACAAGAGCGAAATTCTGTCTCAAAAAAAAAAAAAAAAAAAAGAGAGAGATAGAGACAAAAGACAAAAGACCTCTTTCTTTCCCACCAAGTAAGGATACAGCAAGAAGAGAACTGTGTGTAAACCAAGAAGATAGCTTTCACCAGAAAACAAATCAGCCTCCACCTTCAGCTCAAACTTTCAGCCTTCAGAATTATGTGAAATAAATGTTGGTTGTTTAAGCCACCAAGCCTTTTATCATAGAAGCCTGGACTGATTCCCAGCACTTTGGGAGGGCAAGGCAGGTGGATGACCTGAGGTCAGGAGTTCAAGACCAGCCTGAACAACATAGAGAAACCCCGTCTCTACTAAAAATACAAAATTAGCCGGGTGTGGTGGCAGGTGCCTGTAATCCCAGCTACTCGGGAGGCTGAGGCAAGAGAATTGCTTGAACCTGGGAAATGGAGGTTGTGGTGAGCTGAGATCATGCCATTGTACTCCAGCCTGGGCAACAAGAGCGAAACTCCGTCTCAAAATAAAATAAAATAAAATAAAATAAAATAATTAAACAATACTCTTATGATAATTGTGCTTGATGTTCATGAGGTAGGAAGCACCATAGATACCTTAGTAAGAAACTTGCACATCAAAGATGGCAGATAATTATCATTTATGGTCTTTAAAAATTTTCGCCATCACTATAGCACAACACACAACATAGCTTCTTGCAAATAATTCATTTTACAATAGATAAAAGGAGGTACTGAGCTCACTCCTATTGTATTAACTGTCCTTTCCTCATACTCCACCACCCAGAAGAAAACTCTTTTTAAAATGATACGTTTGCTTTCTGAAATCTCAGGTGTAGGATAATTTTGTGGACAATACTTTGCAGGGTTTCCTTCTTTTCTATCCCAAATGGGGTCAAATGCAAAGTGGCCTCTCTCACTATTGTTCCAAATAAAATACTGGGAGAATTTTTACTTTCTTTTATTAAGACCTCCATTCATATAAAAGTCCTAGTAGTACCCAAGGAAGAAAAGTTTTTAACGAATAAATGTAGTTTTGTTCAATGGTAACCTGGGATTTGACCTTGGTCATGTTGCTCTTGTTAAGCTCATTCCTCAGAAGACCAGTGGTCTCTTCACTGCCCATAGCAGTGTCTGATCTCAATCACAGAAGGAAAATTGAGTTGTTGCAAAATGGTTGGGGCAAGGAGAATGATGTGGAACAGAAAATATTCACCTGGAAATCTCTTCGTTATTTCTTGTCCCATAGTTTTAATCCTTTTAATCCATGGGAAAACATGGCCAACCAATAACCACAAGGTACTGATTCGATAAAGTTTTGGGTTAAACCATCCAGTCAAGCCAAGGTACTTGGGTAAGGGAAACATGGAATGGGGAAGGGGGCTATTGAAGTTTTGTTTGCATTACATTAGCTCATTTTGCATTTTCCTTTTTTTTCCCTTTACCTTACATAAGAAGTGCTGATATTAGCTGAAGTTCATTGTCAGATCAGAGCGTAGCCAAATTGACATTGATCTGTGATTATGCAGTAGCTGATGGGACTTATTATGTTGTCCATTTTGTCAATATGTCTTTTCTTCAGGAAAAATGACCCCCTCTTTCCCCAAATGCTCCCTCTGGACAGCTTCTTTTGAACAGCCCTCTCCCACAGGTCCCATAAATGCTCCCTTTGCTTGTCCCTTCAGGCAAGTTGCTCTAGGCTCTCTGCTCTGGTCCCCTTCTCCTAGGTTTTACCAAATCCTTTTTGTTTCCTTTAACCCTGTGCCTGCTGCTGTAAGCTGTCCCTTTTCCAAATTCATTTGAAATATGTCGATGGATTCCATCCTATGTTTCTTGCAGGGACCTTGATTGATATATTTTGAGAGCCACCTTTTGAACATGCAGGCAATGTGATACTGGAGGTGGTAGCAAAGCATCAAGATAAAAGGAACTTGTGTCTGTCCTGGAATTACCTATTGAGTGGAGCTTGCTATCCTCCCTGGACCTCTTGCTCACAGACTGTCATATGAAATAGAAATATGTAATCAACTGTTTGTGATATTGTATTTTTCAATATCTTTGTCATAACAGCTTAGACTGTACTCTAATTAATATACCTACTATGTGGCCAGCACTGAGCTAATGGATTTACACAGAATTTCTTATTTAATCTTTATGAAATGCTGAAGAGGTTGCCCTTATTAATCACATTTATAAATGAGAAAATTGAGCTTCACAAGCCCTGAGTAATTTGCCCAAGTTCACAGAGCTAACAAGTGACAGAGTTGGGAACTGAGCTAAAATCTATCTTATTCCAAGGTGTGCAATCTTTATCCTGTAGTGTACTGCTCCTTAAATGAATCTGCACTGCTCTTTCCAGGTTCCAGTCTCTTCAAACTCTGCAGAATTTACCTAAATTAGCACTTTTCTGTCACCCTCACCTAATCTGTGGGAAGCTGTGATCAGAATGTTCTGTAAGCACAGGAGCTAAGAAATAATCATTAAACCTTACCCCCACAATGAGTCCATCAATCTTTTGTGTAACACTGATCAAAAATAGAAAGAAATAAAGTACTTTTTGTGCAGTATATTTAAGGTCATCTTGAAATTGATGTGCTCCTCCATAAAGTAGAGAGTCGATAGTGATAAGGCAAGCTGGGATTAGATAAAGACACTTATCAAGGATCTGCATCTTTTGCTTGAACAATTTTGAAGAAAAAACAGAGATTCTGTTAACTTTGGCAGAGGCTTTTAAGCTGCCAACACGACCCTAATCTTTGAAATGTTTGACAGGAGGAAAAAGAAAGGATGCTGGCAAAATTATATGCTTTACATTCCAAGGGCAACGTTACAATAAGCTTTTAAACTAATACAGGCTTAGATCATTGAAATATCTCTTAAACACAACATTATAGAGCTTCACTTCAATTTCCCATACTAGTTGTCCTCCTGTGCGTTGACCTCGTCTTTCCCATATTGTATTCACAAGTGTACTTGAAGAGTATTTCCAAATACTAAACATGTGACTGGAACTATTGAGAACACTGATACTGTGACATTTTTGGTGTTGGTGGAGCTCTTTATGTCAAATCTGGTGAGTAGAAATGCAAGCATGTGTTCAGTTATTTTCTTAGCAATTATATGAAAAGTAGAAAAGCTCAGAGTAGAAATAATTAACTGGATTCTATATTTTATGCTATGTATGGTATCACACTGTAAGCTTTTGAGATGTGTTTGGAGACAGGAATATGGCCTATAGAATAGATGGCTCAGAGCTCTCACAAATTCAGAAAACCACCAGGAGACTGCAGGTCTGCTGAATAGAATAATGGTTCTTATAACTAAACTGTTAATTTAGATATTGACACAATACTTTTTAGCAGCTCCAACTATCCATAGACAATCTTATGGGAATGAGAACTGGATTATATTCGAAAGTGTGGATTCTCATCCCAACTCTATCACAAGGGTTTTGTGACCTCTGTAGATATAGTACCATTCCCATGCACTAGAATAAATAAAAATGTGAAAAGTCTTCACAATATAATTTATTCTCCCACATAGAAGGGTATATGCCCCAGTGCTTTAGGACACGGGTTTTAGAGCCAGAATTTGCAGGTTCGAATATTGGTCCTGACATGAATTATCTGGAATTCTCAGATACTTACCTTCTATCAATGTGTCTTCACTTGAGCACGTCCCTTTGCTATTACTAAAAAGTATTTTGACATATAGAGGTTTTATTTAAATAAATTTCATTTAATTGTCACCAATAACTATGTACTAGGCACTTTTTAAAAAAATCTTTTTTTTTAATCTTTTTATTTCCATAGGTTTTTGGGGATCAGGTGGTGTTTGGTTACATGAGGAAGTTCTTTAGTGGTGATTTGTGAGATTTGGGTGCACCCATCACCTAAGCAGTATACACTGAACCCAATTTGTAGTATTTTATCCCTCACCCCCTCCCACCCTTTCCTCCAAGTCTCCAAAGTCCATTGTATTATTCTTGTACCTTTGCATCCTCATAACTTAGCCCCCATTTATGAGAGACAACATACGATGTTTGGTTTTGCATTCCTGAGTTACTCCACTTAGAATAATAGTCTCCAGTTCCATGCAGGTTGCTGTAAATGCCATTAATTTGTTCCTTCCTATGGCTCAGTAGTATTCCATTGTGTGTGTGTGTATATATATATATATGATATATATATCACAATTTCTTTATCCACTGGTTGATTGATGGGCTTTTCAGATGGTTCCATATTTTTGCAATCGTGAATTGTGCTTCTATAAGCTTGCATATGCAAGTATCTTTTATGTATAATGACTTCTTTTCCTCTAATAGATACTCAGTAGTGGGATTGTGGGATCAAATGGTATTTTTACTTTTAATTCTTTAAGAAATCTTTAATTTCTTTAAGAAATCTCCACACTGTTTGCCACAGTGGTTGTACTAGTTTACATTCCCACTAGCAGTTTAGAAGTGTTCCCTTTTCACAGCATCGACACCAGCATCTATGCTCAACATCACTAGTGATCAGGGAAATGCAAATTAAAACTATGATGTGATACCACCTTACTCCTCCAAGAATGCCAATAATAAAAAAATCAAAAAAAAAAAAGAGGAATTTTTTAAAAGAAGACAATGCTCAGCCAGGGACTTCAGAATGTTTTCTTATTTTGATTTATTTATATATTTCTAACAAATACTTTTTTGCCTACTTTAGGGCAGATACTGAGATAAATATGGTTCTCAATTCTATTAGCAATTATAGTGAAAGTTTAAAATAAAAAACACAGATATTTAGTGCATTTCCATGCATGTGCTGGACATTTGGAAGTTCTTTTCAAAAAGTTACAATAATTTGGTACACACCCAAGAAGAATATATGTATTTACATAACCACATAGTTTTGTAAAATGGTATTATAATAAAAAACTTTATATGACAGTTTTAATTGCATAAACTTATCATTATGCTCTAAACATATTTTGAAGTAAAATTTAGCAATTAAACAGACTGAGGTTTTGCTCTTTAGCAGCTGTGAACAGAGCACATGTATGTATTTGCTTCAGAAGTATCACAGTGTTTCTTTCTAATGTCAAGACACTTTACAATATCATGTTTGAACTTTTATCTGTTACTCACAGTTATCCTGTGAGAACATTTTTATTAACTCTATTTTTCAGTTGTGGAAGCAGATTTAAACAGATTAGAGCTACATTCACTCAGCTAGTAAGTGGCAGAGGAGGGCCTCATACCGGGGCTCCCACCCCAAATCCATTCCTCTGTCCTTTGAATCATGCCATGTGGGTTGTCAGCTTCTTCCATTTACTGGTCCACTGGTGTGTTTCCACATGCTACATCTGTGTAAATATCCTATTTCTTAGTTTTCTATTTTGAATTTTATTATTTATACTCTGTATCAGCCACATACAGAGTTTGTGTATGTTTGTTAGGGTCATATGCTGTGCATATGAAGAGTTTTAGAGAGAATGGTCATTAGAAGTGTCATTCTTCTGGAATTAAATGAATATCTTTTGTTGGCTGTAGTGATAGCACAAATACTCTCAGTGGAGAAAGATAACTATATATATGCTTCTCTCTCTTTCTCTCTCTCTCTCCCCCCGTCTCCCCCTCTCCATACACACACACAAACACACACACACACACACACACATACACACAGATAGACACATATACAAACAGAGGGATAGAAAATATATTTAATATTACTATATAGTATATAGGGTATACTATATAGTATCTATGTATTTCCCATGTATATTCCCTATACATGTTACTATATATTACTCATTCCATATTCTCTCTCTGTGTTACTCTATATATTACCATATATCGAGTAATATATGGTAATATATTAAATATATTTACTATTTATATATTTTATATTTATATTATATATTTACTATTTATATATTTAAATATATGAATATATTAAATATATTTGCTATTACTATGTAGTGTTATTAAATATATTTGCCATTACTATATAGTAATATATAAATTATTAATTGTATTTAATATTACTATATTGTAACAGTTATCAAATATATTTACTATTATCAATATATTTACTAATGTGCTATATTATTTACCATACATAATATATACTATACACTATATCTACTATATACTATATATATTAATTACTATATAGTAAATTATACAGTTAATACTATAATACTACAGTAATTGTATAGTAAATTACTATGTAATAAATATAGTATAGCAATATTTACTATTACTATATAGTTATATATAGTAACATAGAGATAATCTATAGAGAGTAATATACAGTTATATATAGAGAATATATATATAAAGATTTTTTAATAAAGAAGAGTTATCTATTGAGCATCTACTTTGTGCCAAGTCATCTATATATGCTATCTCATTTAATTATGACAACGTCTCTTGTGTTTGTATAAGTTCCTCCATTATATAAATGTCTTAAGAAACTCACATGCGTGAATTACTTCCTTCATGTCACATAGTAAGTAGAATGAGGATTCACTTTTCTGTGTTTCCAGAACTTTTGCTCCTTGTGTTTCTTTTAAAATTATGCAATAATATTTATACATACAAAAGAATATGTATATTAAAAAAATATAATGCATAATGACAAAATACATAACTGATCCTATCACATAAAGAAATAAAATATTACTAATATCTGTGCATTTAACTGTAAGCACATGGAATTAACTACTATTCTAAATTTAGTTTTTTTCACTACATCACTTTATCAAAAATCCTCTAAAAAGTTTTTATCATGTGTGTAAATACTATTAAGCAATTCAATGTACTGCTTAGGCTTTTTTTTGTAGATTTATTAAAATATTTTTATAAATATAATTGTTTGCTGTAGATTGGATTATTGATCAACAAAGATCTGAGCTCCAAAGATCTATAGTGGTGTAAGTACATTTTCAAACCACTGATTGTGGCCTTGGCTATGTGATGCGATTTAAACAATGGAACGTTAACAAACTCAAAGCAAGCAGGAAAGGAATTTGAATGTGCTAGTGTGGCTTGCATTCACTCATGGACTATAATAATCGACCATGTCAAAAACATGCCCAGGTAGTTGCTATTGTTTCCATCTGGATCCCAGAACCAGAGGTGTTGCAGCAGACCCAGACTTAACCTCCCTAACCGTAGCCATCATCAGAAAGTGCAGCACTCAAAGAGCAGAGGCTCAGACAAGCCCAGACTTCATCACCCATATGGCAATCAATCTGAATACCTGAAAGCATCAGAATAAATGATGTTATAAATCATCAGTTTGGGGGTAGTTTGTTGCCAAGCAAAAATGTGGCATTAGCTGATTGCTATGGCTTCTCTTACTGATTTTTAAAATCTAATTTTATGTTTTTAAGATACATCCAGGTTGGGGTTTTTGTGTGTTTCTATTTAAATCCATTTCTTTTCACTACTATATATTTAATGGTATCTATGTGACAAAGTTTTTCTAACACATTTCCTCTTTGGTGGACTTTTTTGTTTCCTTTTTAATTTCTTTTTAAATTGAGGACACAGATGCTTGCATTTAGGGCCTACTCAGATATTCCAGCAAAGATTTCTCTTCTTGATCTCTTTATCTTAATTCCATCTTTTAACATCTTGGTTAATAGTCACTCCTTTGTGAAGTTTTTTGCACCAACCAAAATTTGTTCATCCATTCCCTTGATGAACATTTGTATCATTTACAGTTTTTAGCTATTATCACTAAAGCTGCTACAAAAAATATGTGTAGAATTCTAGAATGAATATATGCTTCTATTTTTCATGGGTAAATGCCTAAGAGTGCAATATCCGAATCACATGGTCTGTGTATGTTTAACTTTTTAAGAAGCTGGCAAACTGTTTTCCAAAGTCATTCAAAATTTTTACAATCCTCTGAGCAGTAGATAAGATTTCCATCTTCTCCATATTGTCACCCACACTTGGCATTGTCAGTCTTTTAAATTTTAGACATTCAAATAAGCGTGGAGTAGTATCTCATTGTGCTGTACATCATAAAGACATTGACCATTTTTTCAAGTGCTTTTTTCATCTTCTCTATATTTTCTTTGGGGAAGTGTCTGTTAAGATATTTGTCCATTATTTTTAGTAAGCTTATTGATTTTTGAGATGATTTATATCTTCTGAATATGTCTTTCTTGAGATATGTGATTTTCAAATATTTTTAGTGTACTTTATTTGTTCATTATCTTGAGTGTCTTTCAAAGAGCAGAAGTTCTTAATTTTATGAAGTTCAATTTATTACGCTTTTTAAAAATTTGTTTAAGTCACATTTTGTTCTTATCAATGAACATGCTCTATTTCTCCTCCTGTTTAGGTCTTCTTTAAGTTTAATCAACACGTTTTGTAGTTATCAATGTATAGGTCTTTCACCGAAGGTTAAGGTTTGAATATTAACATGCTTTTTTTCATCTGTTGATAAAAATCTCATGTCTTTTCCATTGTAACTTATAAATATGGTAATGTATCATAATATACTTTCTAATATTCAATAAAACCAACAAGACTATTGTGTATTTATTTTATAATTGCTGGATTTGATATTTACACCTTGGTGTGACTTCTGTTTTTCCTTCGTACCTTTTTCAGTTTGGGCATCAAGGTTATGCTGGCCTCATGTAAAATTGTGTGTAGTATTCCTTTTCTTTATTTTTTTCTCTAAAAGATTTTGTTTCTGTCTTGTTTTTATATTAGAGTGATCTGTTCTTTGAAAGTTTATCAGACCACAGTTATAGAACAATTTTATTCTAGTGTTTTCTTTAGGTATACGGTTAGCGCAGGAGTAATAATTTGAACTCCCAAATCAATTTATTTAAGGTTCCAAGATAGCTTTTAAAATTCTTCTTGATGTTGATTTTTAAGTTCAATTTGTTGGACATTTTCTAATGTACTGGACTGCATTTGTATATTATTCTATTAAATTTAATATTTGCTAGATATGAACATATGTCAAATTTTCATTCTAAATGTCAATTATTTATAATTTATTTTCCCTTCTTTCTTTGATAAGTCCTATTCATTATTAGAAGCTTTGTGTATATTTTTGTTCATTTCAAAGAATCAACTTTTGATTTAACTTTACTTTGTTGGATTTAATTTCATTTTATTTTTCTCTATTTTCTTAATTTTAGGCTTTTAGTTCACTAACAGCTTTTTTTCTTTCTCATGTTCATATTTGAGGTAACGTATTTTTTCTTAGGTATCCATTAACTACTTCCCATCATTTTAATGGGTAATATTTTCAATATTAGTTTATTTTTAGTATTGTACTTTTATATTTTATTATGATTTTTTCTTTGACATTGGCCTTTCAGAATTATATATTTATTTATATTTATTTTCATTATGTTTTTGTTACTGGCATCTGTTTGAACAGATTTGAGTCTGATAATATTATTGCATTCATTCAAACTACAAGTATTCATTGAGTACCTACTGCACAGTAGGCACTTGTCCTCGTTCTTCAGATATCCTAGTGAATAAACAGACAAAACTCATTTGCCTTCATAGAACTTATAGTCTATTGACATTAATACTTCATTAAAGTTTATTTTTATAGCCTAAAATATGTTCAGTTCTTATAGATGTTCTATACGTACTTAAAAAGAGGACATATCACTATTTGTTGCTCAGGTCACTAATTCTTTATATAAATATTTCATTAACCAAGCTTATGAATGTTTGTCAATTCATCTACATTTGTACCAGTTTTTATATATCTAAAAGAAATAAGTTGAAATATTTTATTGTGTTGATGTATCTAAAAATTTCTCCCTGAGGATTTATCAATTTTAGTTTTATGTATTTTCAGGGTACTTTATATCTTGATGTGTTTGTAATGTTGTAACTCTTCGATCAATTGAAAATTCAATACACACATGCAATTCTTAGCTGGTATCCACTTGTAAATCTTTCTCTTTCCATTGGTTTCCAGTTCTATCCACTTGATTTGGGATTGTTTCTTATAAACAAAGTACAAAAAATCATTTAAAAATTAATCTGATGACTTCTTTCTCTAAACTTATATTATTTACATTTATTGTGTTTAGTAATAAGTCTGAGCTTATATTTTACTATGCATATTTTAAATTTTTCTTGCTGCTTTAAATTGACATTTATTGCTTTCATTTTTTGTTTGTGTTATTCCACTTTTTTCCATTACTGACTTACAATTTGGAAGTTATATAAACTTTTTGTTTCTTAACATTGATTCTTCTGATTTTATCTCATGTACTTAACAAAGTTTAATACACATCAGAAAGACTGTTGAAAAATATGGCTCTCTTAAGCAGTAGGTTCCTGAGAACAGTAACTCAGGCCACACTTTCCCTGCTTTATGTTCTATTCTCCATCACTCATGTTCTACCATTTTTATGGCCCTATTATTTAGACACCGGCATTATTATTTTGTAATGATAAGGCTTTTTATCTTTACTCGCAAGTTTAGCAATTAATTTGATCTCCCTTTCTTCTTATAGTGCTGTTCCTATGGAGAATCAATTGTTGATTGTATTTCACAGTCTTATAGTTTCATTTCTTGCCGTGGAGATTCTATGGCATCATCAGTCTCTTTATCAGTTATCTATTGCTACAAAATAAACATTCTAAAACTTAGTGTATTAAAGCAACAAAATGGTTTACTATGTCTGAAAATTTAAGAGATTTACTGGTTGTTTCTTGTGCCTCACAAAGTACCAGCTGGGGCTACTTATGTGACTGCATTCATCTAGGGACTAAACTGGGATCAAAAATCCAAGAAGGCTTCTCTTATATCCAAGACCTTTATGCTATTGAATAAGGTGACTGTTCTTCTCTACGTGGCTTTTCTCTCCACATGGTGTTTCTAATATCATCTCCTTTCTACATGGCCTCTCTTGCCAACTGAAATTGACACAGGGTCACTTCTACCTCATTTTATTGGTCATAACAGGACACAGAGTGGGCTTAGATTTAAGGGGAGGAGAAATAACTCTACATTTGTAATGAAAGGAGTGACGTGTCCTATCCAAAAATCTTCATTTTTTCCCCCAAATAACCAGTTGTAAAAGATCAAGACTGTACTAACAAAATATATGCTATAAATAACGGCATTTTTTTCCCTTTCCTGTTAAATCATTACTACAAGGAAACCAGGTAAAAATCACTATAAAGATCAGATTTACAGGGAATTCTGGTTAAGGACATTCATTTGCCTGAACGTCCCTGGTGAGAAAGAATAAGTTAAAAACCACCTGTTAGCCCTATTCTTCCCATTATCATTATTCTATTATTCATATGAGCCCAAATATGGCCAGTGATAACCCTGTCAAGAGAGTTATTATTCTTATTTGGCATGGATTCATTTATTTTGTTTTTTATTTAGACAGTTATACATATTTTCCACTTTAAACAGTTTTAATATGCCTCTAAAAATAATATATTATAATTTGCTGATGATTTTGATCACATCTACTTTCTATTTCATATATTGCATTCAGATTAATTTTATATTCTCTATTAATTCTAATAACTAAGGTATTTAACATTATAAAGTTATTTTGTTGTTTCTATGGACTTTCATTCATGATGGCTGTCTCTCTTTTTGTTTTCATTAATTTTTACACTTATTTGAATTATATTAATCTACAGAAGACCTGATAGCCTGAATTGAGGATAATTAATGTGTAAAAATGATTGGGTTTGCATCTGTATCTCCTTGGGAGAAAATAACCTGGAACCACTCCAGCCATTTCTCAGATTCTAAGAATTAATCAGTGTTCTCAGGTTTGCCTGCCTCTCCTTGGTGTTCATCTCAGATGCAGTATGAATATGACAGGGTTAATTCATATGTGCACTGAGGGACATCACAAATTTTATGTCACCTTGAGAACTATGTCTGTTTTTTTTGTGTTTCATTTTCTTAACTTTTATTTTTTTCCCTTTCTTTCCTTTTCTGTTAAAAATTTTATTCCTTTCTAAAAGCCTAGCAATGAATCAAAATATCATTTTATGCAGGGTCTTTTCTGATTGAGTCTTCCATATTATTGTAAAGGGAAATTCAATGTTTCTTCTACTGGAAGGGATTTCAAAAGGAGTATCAATTTGCCTGTTTTGTATATTGGCTGTTGAGTAAGTTTTTGTTAAAAGTGTTCATAGCTAAAGAAAGAAAATAATTATTGTTAATAACCACTACGGCAGATTTTCATGCATACAGACAAGGGATTCATAATGGAAAGACAGAAGAAAAGTGAATAACTTCCAATACAGTCTGCCAAATTTTCTTTCCTAAACCTAGTTATATTAAATTTCCACATTAATGATTTACTTTTTGAGCTTCTGAATTACCTTTGATTTCCTGTAGTCACAATTATGTTTGAGAAACTGTTCTCATTTCACTCTCAGGTTTTGTTGTTACCTTCATTAGCTGACAAGAACTGTGTGGGACAGTGGGGTTTGTATAAGCGCTAGAGTCTCTATTCAATAGCTAGTGATTTTCTTTCACCATAGTTTAAAAAGCAAGAAGATTCTACTTTTGAATTTTCTGCCTTTCAAGAAGTTTTATTCTTCCCTCGGGGTTTAAGGAGCCATCTTTTAAACTTCAGAAGTCTCGACTTCAGTACAAAGATTAAAAGGAATGATGGAATGTCAAAGGCTTCTCAAAGTAAACAACGTTCTTCCAACTGTGAAGAGACAGTCTTAATCCAGGATAAAACGACTATGGATGGAATAAACACCTTTATATTTATTAAAATTACAGAAATGTATTGGTTACTGGCTGGTTTATACTGTAGCCCTTTTTAAGAGTGAAGCTATGTACTTCGACATTATTTAGTTTTTTAGCAGCATTGTATTATATATACAAAGGCTTTAGTTGGAGAGGGGCTTGTTTTTTTTTTTCGTTTTGTTTTTTTGTTTTTTGTTTTTTTGATGGAGTGTCACTCTGTTGCCCAGGCTGGAGTGCAGTGGCACGATCTCGGCTCACTGCAACCTCCACCACCCAGGTTCAAGCAATTCTCCTGCCTCAGCCTCCTGTGTAGCTGGGACTACAGGTGCACGCCACCTTGCCCAGCTAATTTTTGTATTTTTAGTAGGAAAGGGTTTCACCATCTTGGCCAGGCTTGTCTTGAACTCTTGACCTTGTGATCCACCCACCTCGGTCTCCCAAAGTTCTGGGATTACAGGCATGAGCCCCCGCACCTGGTCTTGTTCTTTTCTGTTTTAAAATACATCCAAAAAGTTTCCAGTATTTTCAGCATACATATTTTTATCTCTGGAACAAATACCTCAATGGTATCAAACAGAAAAAATAAACAATTGACAATCTGAGTTAATTTTATTAAAAGAAAATAAATATGTACTATTTTCATTTCCCAAGGTGCTAGATATTTTTCTTGTTTCAAAGTATATACCTATTAGACTTAGGGTCATCCCTGAAGGAATTCCGAATTGACTATTTTATTGCTACTGTTTTTGAAACAACCTGTATTTTAAGAGCACTGACATGAAAATCAAAAGACTTAATTATTAGTATTTTATAAATTTTTACAACAGATTTTTTGTAGTTAATCTGAAAAAATTAACAAGTTTTTAAAATATTTTCTCACAACAAAAACGTCATAAATCTTTAACTTGAAAATATAGTCATAATAGCAGGTACATTTACAAAAAACTGTGGCAGATCATTTCATAATATAAATATTAAAATTCAATGGCTTTAGTGTGTTTCATTTAAATAAAGGACCTCTTCAGAATTATAACTTTTTATTCATTTTAAAACATGAAAGGTTTTTGTATATTTATTAGTGGCAAAAAAAGAACGAATCATCCAAAATTATGTCTATAAGCCACAGAACAATTAGTTAATAGCTACATAGTCTTTGTGAATATTAATATACTCCTAATACACTCATTATAGATAACATTAATCATGACATATACCTTAAAAGCAGTTTAATTATTTTTACCAAACATGTTGAGAATCTCATAGATGTCATATCACCTGTCTCTTGTTACGTAACACATTATCCTAAAACAACAGTACTAATTACTTCACAATTTCCCTGCGTTAAGAGACTGTGCCTAGCTTAACTGGGTCCTCTGGGACTCTTACATGACTACAATCAAAATGTCAGCTGGGATTGCAATCATGTCAGGCCTTGATGGGGGTGGGATCTGATTCCAAGGTCATGCATATGAATGTTGACAGGATTTAGTTCTTTGTAGCCCATTGGCCTCAGGGCCTCCATTCCTCACTGGCTGTGGGCAAGAGGTCATCCAGTCTCTTGACATGTGGGCTTCTCCACAGAGGTAGCTCCTAACATGACAGCTGGCTTCATCACATCTGGTAAAGAGAAGCAACAAAGTCACAATCTTTTTAACCTAATCTTGGAAGTGGTGTCCCATCATTTTTGCCATATTCTGTTTGCTAGAAACAGGACACAAGGTTTAACTCACTCTCAAGGGGAACAGATTACACAAAGATGTGAGTAGCTGGAGGCTGGTGTATATGACAGTCATTTCAGAAGCTGCCTTCTGCACAGATGTTAGGAAATTTGAACAGGTATTTTATAGGGTTGTAAATTTAAAATAACAACATAGTTTGTGTCTACATAATAATACCAAACATTCTGACAAAAATAAAAATTAGCGATAATTTACATGTAGCCAAATTAGCAGAATCATAACCTGATGAATTTTTTAAATGACGATTTCTTCTTTTATTCTGGGGATCCTTTGTATTTAACTTCAAAGGTACTGACAGATGAATATTCAACTAGGGAAGGATTGCTAACTTCTTGTTTGCAATAAAAGCTCTGTGATTACAAATGCTTCCAGTTGTAGGAACCTAGGAAGATATTCACGCAGAATATGCCAATACACCTTGATAATGTTCACTTGGCAAATCTAGGACTAGTCTATTTTTGTTTGTTTTCCCTAGAATATATATTGAGAGCACAATTGTCAAATCGACTCCCTTTATGTCCAAATACAGGGAATAGAACTTCTTACTCAACTCCTAGGCTAGGAATCTTTGCTATAATAAATTTGAGCTTATCCAACTGAGATTGATTGGCTTTTTTATAGTTAGGTATTATATGTGAAGATGTTAATTTTTATATAAGCAAGTGATTTAGATAGATATAATAATCTATATGTTTGCAGCCCATATTCACCAATAACATTTTTGCTGTAATAGTGTTTTTTTCTTTTTAAATTCACTATTGACCTATAAGTGAAATAACGAACCAATCAAATAACACATTTTATTATTTATCCATCTTGATCTTATTTCTTTTGCTAATGGTTTCTTAAATTAATTCCAAATCTATTTTATCCACATTTCTTCCCTGATTTACACGCTGATGTTGAATACATTTACCTTTTTAAATCGAAGTTATTACTCTAATTAGTTTAAACAAATTATTTATGAAGGAGTCAGTGGGGGCAAACACTACATTTAGAATTAAATAAATTGATCACTAAATAAAAAGTTCAGCTGGTGGATGACGATTTAAAATTCTTGCTTACCCAATCCTCCCAACCCTTCCCATCAGAATGGCCTGTTAGAAGATAGCAACAAGACTCATCAATCATGATTTCAACAAAAAGGTTATGCACATATAAATTAGCAAGGTTGGTTTTATTATGCTATTACAGTAATTTATTTTGCCAACATAGTCCTGCAAAACAAAAGAAATATTTATATTCTGTTCCTATTTTTCTTAGACCATACTTACCTAAAAAGAAATTATTTTTAACAAACGTGGATTAAATTACAAGTTAATTAAAATATATTATGTTAAATTGAGAAATAAAACGAAGATATTGCCACCACAGAAATGGTTTCAGTAGAATAATCATTTGACATTATAAAAATAATCCTCCCAATCCCTGACATGTTTCCCAATGCATCTTAGTTTCTGATTTTGTATCTGTTGTTCTATCAGTTTCCTTTTCTGTACATATGTATGGTACAAAAGTATTGCTTTGGTTTTCAATATGTGAAGTACATTTCAGTTGTAGTAAAAAATTATTAAGTTCCCACTAGGATCAGAAAACTGTATTATGAAGTCTGAAATCTTATTTATAAAGTTGGAAAAAAATATTTCCTCCAAGAAGGTCATTTAACTTTTAATTAAAAAGAGAAATAATTTATTTTTTATCCAGCTCTGATATCTTGACTTTTCTTTTATTAAAAAATATGGAACTGTGAGGTTGTATGATTGTATAACAAACAGAAAATTAAAATAATACCTTTAGAAAAAAAAAGGAGAAATGCTATTCTTGGTTGAATTTGAATTTTAGTGTATAGATTTTCAGTTAGTATATAACTTTTAAACTCTGCCATTTTCACAAAATGGCAATTTTTTAAAGAAAAACCATGACTGATATAAAAGTTGAAGAATCACATCTATTTTAAATTTTAATCTGAAATTATTTGAGGCAAGTAGTTTCTAGATGAAATTTCATGGCAATCTCTATTTGTTAATGGTCCTGGCATCATTAATTAATGGCATAAACATAGAAATAGATGAAACAAAAGTGAAATGTTGACAAATTCCTCCCAAACATAAAGACTCTCCTTAAATGAAGAAATACAAACAAAACTTTAAAAGTCTTCCACATATAGACACAGAAAGAAACATATGACAAAATATGAAAAAATATACTTAGAATACCATATATGTAAGAAAGTAAACAAAGGATGCAATTATTCTCTTGTCAATACACTTACAGATGAATATAAATGTGTACACCTTATTATGTTTATGTACATATGTATTTAACTGCTCTTATGACAAAAACTATGTAAACTATGAGTAATAAAACAATATCTTACTGTGAAATTCATATTTAACAATCTATAGAACTGGATTAAAAGATCAAAAACCAAGTTTGAAGAAACTTCTGTGATGTTGACAGAGAAAAGGGATCACTTGAGCCCTCTGCAGATAATAATTATGAAAACTGGCTAAATATGTCTTAATGTATAAAAAAAACATAAGGTAGAAAGATTATGCTTTAAAAAAGCTGCAATTGGAAGGGGTAAGCGTTCGAATTTGAATCTGAATTTGAATTTTTCTAGACTAATTGTCCTTCCATCTTCCTTTGGCTTTAGAGGTAAAAACTAAAACAAAAAACACAGTGTTATTTGTTCATTGTGCCCAAAAATATAACATTGAGGCAGATAGTTCAGTTAAAAATACAAAGGAAAAAATTCTGGTAGCTAGGGGGGAGTACAGAATTAGTAAGATTCAGAGTATAGACATAAAACTTGGCATATCATTGACTGAATTTAAACCATGCACATGTAAAAGAAATAATAGGGAGCCTGGTGAAGAGATAGGCAGAGGCTGAAATATAATCTATTATTGAAAGTTAGAAGTGTACTAGACAAGATATATAATTTTTCTGCTTAACAGTGTGTTGCTTCATAGAAAAGCCAAGTCTTATATGCTTCAATTGTCAGGAGAGAGCGCCCAAGGCCAGCTAAGCAGCTGGAAAGGGGTTAGACATTCTTAGGAACAAAGAGAACAAAAAGAGGTAATCCACAAATTCCAAAAATATCACAAATTGAGGAAAACATGTAATGTCTACTCAATATATTTATTTAGACATATATCTATAGTCATATATATAATTTTGTGGGTAATTAACTGGGTTTATGTTATCTGAATATTTCTTCTTTAATTAAACAGTAAAGTATTATATCGTTTTAAAGTATAATTTTGGAGGGATATTTTATTCATTCTTTTCTGTGCATTTATGAAAGAAGTAAATTCCTTCCATAGGACCTCAGTTTGTCAAATTGCCAGGATTTTATTAATTTATTTAATTATTACTTACATCCAATAAATTCAGCTTCTTATGCAAGAAAAACAATCTGTTAGAAGATGGGTTTTTTGTCCTCCTTATTAAATTATTTCTCATTATCTTTGTCTTTCTATTCCCTGTGTATTCTGATCATATTTTTATTCTTCTTCACTTCTTTGATCTTTTGATTCAGTAAAGCCTATAAGAGATGTGTACATTTTCACCTAGTGTCTATGACATTGACTCCAATTTTATTCAAGTGTTTATAAACAAAAATACACATTTGCAAAAGGTAACTGGAAATTTTCGCTCAGCTTCAGCGAGCTCAAATAGCAAGTCTCATTACCATTTTCAGGGTTACTATACATGGATTTATAAACATCTCTATTCAATTATGGATTGAACTTCTGATATACAATGTTGTTTTGATAAATTTTTCCTTTTAAAACTAAAACCATTATTTCATTTGCTAGAATATTTTCAGGATTACAAACTGTTTATTTTTTGTATGTTTGGTTAAAGGACAACCTCTGAATAATATTTAACTCTCAACACAAAAGCAAATACCAACAAAAAATTACTTGGTAATTACTGTGAATTTCAGGCAGACACAGGCAAACACGTTCTCTTCTCCTTTTCTCACTTCTTCCTTCCCTTATTCTACTTCCCTTTTTTACTTCTTCCCTCCCTTTTTGTTACCTTCTTTTCTTTCTTAACTTTAACAAATAATCATTGATACTAGGTGTTATGTTATGCACTGAGGATGCATTTTTGTTATAAAATTGTGACTAGGAGTAGTTTAGCTTAATTTGGGTGATATATCTGTGCTGGGTTGGCAAGAAATAAATGCTATGTGGTAAATATAAAACTCATTTTGCAGTATAGCAGAAGGCAAACCCAGAGCATTTGTAGAAATCAAAAGACTATTGAGCTATCTAAAACACATCTCAGTATAACTATACCATCTCGGTATAACTATACCTGGGATTGTGCAGTAGCTAGGATTTAATTACTTATTGATGGTTAATGTGTATCCTGAGTAACAACTGAGAGGCCAGTAATGTTTGAGCATTACTATTGCCCTCAAGTAACTTACAGGCTACACTGTGTAGTCATAAAAAAGTATGGAACCAAGTCCTTTGCAACAACATGGATGGAGCTGGAAGCCATTATCTTAGTGAAATAACTCAGAAATAGAAACTCAAATATGTCATGTTCTCACTTATAAGTTGGAGCTAAACAGTGAGCACACATGTAAATAAAGATGGAAATAACAGACTAGCAATTCCAAAAGAGGGGAGATTGCAAGGGGAGTGAGGGTTGAAAAACTACCTATTTGGTACTATGTTTTAACCATTTGGCTGATGGGTTCACTAGAAGCTCAAGGAATCATATCCGGTAATGTAACCTACTGCCTGTGGAGGCTTCCTTCTGGGACCATTACCATTGCCCCACAGAAACTTGAAGACAGGAGGAATTGACTATGCTGATGCTGATGCTGTTTGCTGTGACATTCATGATGAAGCCATTTGTCTCTGATCTAAGAATCTCATGTCTTCTGTCTTCTAATAATATCATTAACATTGTTACAGACTAACTTTGAGACTGCAAAGTAGAGTAAAATCATAGACCCTCATGTTTCTGGAATATCACAATGGACATCAGGAGGTAAGAAAAATGTTAATAAAAGTATCCCAAATCCAAATGCCAAAAAATGTTTATTAAAACCCTATAATAGTTAAAATACAATAAATGTAGTTGACAAGTGTGTTCAGAGACAGAAGGAAAACCAGACTTTGGATCCCATTCTTCCTGCTGAATGGCATGAGTGCATGGCCAAGGCTGGTGGGGGAGTGACTAGCCACAGCTAGCTTGTCTGTTCAGGCCTCCAGGGCTGAAACCTCAGGCTCGTTTTCAAATCATTCTTCTCATAACATCACAGGACTCTAGAAGAAAAGAGAAGCAGTTTTTGTTGAATTGAAGTTCCAAAATACTAGTGTTTGAAAATATTTATTTTTGTTTTGACTGGGAAACACTACCCAATACCTGTAAAAAAAAAGACCAAGCTGTAGAACAGAAGTTTTTCTAGAATATCTAGTTTGATAACCACCAAATATTTCAGTTTAGCTACCCATGAGAAAGTTTTTCCAGTTGTGATTAATGTGGAGGAAAAACCAGTCTGTTCTAAAATCAAGGGTTCTAGTTAGATAGACATGTAATGTAGAAGAAGAAGACATTTTCCAGGTTGACTGAAATGATGGCGCAAGATTAAAAAAAATACAGAGATTCTGTTGACCTTGGAAAAATGTGTATTGAGAAGTAGAGGTGATTGGCTTTTTAAATTTCGGAATTTGGTTTCATCCTAACTTACAAGGTGACCGTTACATGCTTCTATATTCACTACGTACTGCAATATTGGAATGATGGGTTTAGAACTAGATCTTGAGTGGGATGAACCTAACACTTAGGAACTGAAGAAACAAACGTTTTGAACAGATAATGGCCCAGTAGAAGCTGCTGAAGAGGACTTGCTCTGAGCAACCCGGACCTGATGGTTGTATCGAGAAGAAAAAAAGAAAGGAAGTGAGATTATGCTTAGTGCCAATTTAAAGGTTTTAATGTATCTGTAGAATTGAAATACAATGGAGAATAATTATTGAAATGCTAAATGATACCAGCATATTAGAGAATTTTACACAAATAGCATCCTATGTTGGCTATGTTAACTTTTTTTTTTTTTTTTGAGATGGAGTTTCACTCTTGTTGTCCAGGCTGGAGTGCAATGGCGCAATCTTGGCTTACCGCAACCTCTGCCTCCCAGGTTCAAGCGATTCTCCTATCTCAGCCTCCTGAGTGGCTGGGATTACAGGCATGCGCCACCAAGCCCGGTAATTTTTTTTTTTTTTTTTTAGTAGAGATGGGGTTTCTCCACGTTGGCCAGGCTGATCTCGAACTCCTGACCTCAGGTGATCTGCCTGCCTTGGCCTCCCAAAGTGCTGGGATTATAGGCATGAGCCACTGTGCCCAGCTTGATAATATTTTTGAAAACTTTGCATCATCAGTATAGTAAGGGGGAAATGAAATTTTTAACTTTGGCCGTATTACAGCATTCCTCTGTAAAATAATGAGATGGATGAAATGTCACAGTGTTTTTCTTGGGAACATAAAAGTAGCGAGGCTTTTGTATTATGGTAAAAAGTACAAACTGCTGCTTCTTTAGTAATATGGTTACATTTATAATTGGATGTCATCACTGACAAACATCTCTGCCTGAGACCAGGATAAAGGATGGTGGAGATAAGGTCAGAAGCAGTTACCAGGCCCTGCCAGTGGAGCTCTTTGGATGTCGTTCCCAAAACTATGGGCTGTCAGATATACAGGCCATGAAAACAACACAGAAACCTCACCAGCAGAGAGCTAGAAAATCAATGCAGGCAATTAGTCCTTAAATTTTCCCTTTAGAAAGTTTATTTTCCATGGAGAAAACACCTGGACGTAGTTAAGTACTGATGCCCTAGCCACCTTTCCTGGCTCACCTTATCTCAGGGTGGGCCCTCCACCCTGGCCATTTGACTACGGTTGGCTTGTGTGTTGCGCTTTGACCAATGGGCTGTGGGAGATGGCGTGTACACCACATACAGCGGAAGCTTGATGTGTTTGCCATTTTTGAAAGCTCTATAGGACTTGCTTACTTCTCCTCCTGCCTCCATCCTAGCTTTTCCTTGTGAGATTAACCACAGCTACCCACATCCCCTTGTAAAGGGAGCAAGATGTAAATGTTTGTTTAGGCAAACCCTGAGAACCAAGGCCTGTTTATTGCTGCAGTAAAGGTTCACTAATCATGGCTTTTGCTGGATCTCTGTGTTGCTGTATACTTTTACTTCACTGTTCTTGCAAAGTATACGTATTAGGAGCTTGAGAAAGAGAAAAAGTGTTAAAAGCACACTTGTAAATTCCACAGGAAATGAGAAACAGACTTGAAGGCATTAAATCACTCAGAGCAAAATTACAATTGGCTAAACCCTTAAACACCTACCAAGGTAGGGATGGGCAGACACCGTTGTACTCACTCTGCTACAGGAAGAATGTTCCATGCAAGGCAGCCTATTCTCTCTGCCTGTCTGATCCCTCTGCCTTAACCAGGATAGGCCCTGGAAATTACTTCACAGCTGGCATTAATCAAAACTTCCAAAAAGGGCTACTTTCTTAAATATTTGTGTCCGGTATGTGTCGCTGTTTCTCTCTCTCTCAATAATCTGTATCTCTATCTTTAACTCTCTCTCTCTCAGGCTCTATCTCTATCTCTAACTCTATTTTTCTCTCTCTGTCTCTTTCTAACACTCTCTCCATATCTCTATCTCTATAAGTCTATTTTTCTCTCTGTCTCTATCTCTAACTCTCTCTGTCTCAGTCTCTATCTCTAAGTCCATATACCCCTTAGGGTTCTTTGGGGATTAAGTAAATAACCACATATAAAGCAGTTTAACATAAACAAGCACGTGGCAAACAGTATATAAATACTTTTTTAAAATAATTACTTTGGAAATGGTTCTGTCTCTTGAAAAAGCTACCTTTGCGAGTCTTAGAATCACCCATGCAGCTGGTACCAGGACAATTAATGCACTCAACACCTCTCATCATCATTTTGGGAATACATAAAGTCACCCATGGAAAATCATGGTATGGGTACCATATTTTATCTCAGGGGAGCATAGATTAGACTGTTCAAACTACATTTTGTCTATAAGAAAGTTATATTTATAGTCTCTCCTTCTGCTAAATTCACAAAGACAAAAATCTACCTGGAGGTTTCCAGCCAATACCCTACTCTGTGTAAAGGAGATACAAGTGGCAGGAATATCCGATATTTTCTAAATGTTTTGCTAAATGTTTTCATGAGTCTACAGTAGTAGACTCATGTATTCAGGGATTTAAGATCATAACTATGCTCTTACAGGAGGCACAAGGAACAGTTTTGTGTTGCCCTGTGTACATTATGATCTAGACCACATTCCTCATGGGTCTAATTAAAGACCGTGTCAAGTGCATTACTGGTTTAGAAATATATCCTTCTAAATGCTAATGTGGGTGCAGTGAAAAAGGTACTTTTGTACATTACTAATGTGAGTAAATATGACTACAAACTTTGGAAAGTAATTTGCCAACATGAATCAAGTGGCTTAAATTATTCATACTGCATAAATTTCACTTCTATCAATAAGTTCTTGTTTTTGTTTTTGTTTTCAGACGGAGTCTCGCTCTGTCACCCAGGCTGGAATGCGGTGGCACCATCTCAGATCTCGGCTCACTGAAAGCTCTGCCTCCCAGGTTCACACCATTCTCTTGCCTCAGCCTCCTGAGTAGCTGGGACCACAGGCGCCCACCACCACGCCCAGCTAATTTTTTGTATTTTTAGTAGAGACGGGGTTTCACCGTGTTACCCAGGATGGTCTCGATCTCCTGGCCTCATGATCCACCCGCCTCGGCCTCCCAAAGTGCTGGGATTACAGGCGTGAGCCACCGCGCCGGGCACTTCTATCAATAAGTTCTAAGGAAATAACCAGAGAAATTGACAATAATGTTAATAATAAAATTATTTATAAAAGCAAAACTGGGGAAATTCAATGGTTAGTAGAATCATGGGTGACCCATGGGTGAATCATGGGTTAGTTATAATGCAGACATACATGAAATATTTTGCAGACATAACTATACTTTAAAAAAATTAATAACATGGGGAAATGCTTACAAAATAATGTTACTTGAAAAAGAAGAACCAAAACTAAACATATACCAAAAGCTACTTTATATTTAAAACAGTATATGTAATTTACATAAGTTATCCAACACACAGAGAGGGAAGTATCTGGGAAATGCATGTTGCATACTAAAAAATATTTATGTATTTGTTTATGATTTCTGGATGTTTTTCTTTCCTTTTTTTAATTATACTTTAAGTTTCAGGGTACATGTGCCCAACGTGCAGGTGAGTTACATTTGTATACATGTGCCATGTTGGTGTGCTGCACCCATTAACTCGTCATTTAACATTCTAGGTATATCTCCTAATGTTATCCCTCCCCCCTTCCCCCACCCCTCAACAGGACCTGGTGCGTGATGTTCCCCATCCTGTGTCCAAGTGTTCTCATTGTTCAATTCCCACCTATGAGTGGGAACATGCAGTTTTGGGTTTTTTTGTCCTTGCGATAGTTTGCTGAGAATGATGGTTTCCAGCTTCATCCGTGTCCTTATAAAGGACATGAACTCATCATTTTTTATGGCTGCATAGTATTCCATGGGGATCCGTGTTCGTTTTCTAAATATCTGGGCATGAAGTTCATTTCTCTTTATAAAAAAGTAAGATTTTTGAACTTTGCTACAGGTTAGGTATTCAAACTCTATAATAGTCTGTTGGACTGCCATTCCACTAGTGATAATGTAATTTAAAATGAGATTAATCTGCAGTAATCATTCTAATTAAATCTATTTTGATGTCTAGCAATCATTTGTTCTGACTAAGTACTCAGAGACCATTCACTTGAAACAGTTTATACTTTGACGTACTTTAAACTCACTGGTCTATAGCTTGAAGAATCTCATTTCTAATAAAAACATATTTTTTTTTGTCTACTAACACTTAAGTGTTAGTATATTTATATATTTTCCTTATTTTTTTAACTGTTTATAATATAAACATCGGTTTATTGTGGAGAGAGCATACCTTCTCCCTTTTCTTCTATCCAAATTGATAGTGCTTCTCATTTAAAATGTTATCCAGGAGGTCTGTGTTTTACAATTCCCAGATTATACAATGGTCTTTTATCTTCCTTTTAAAATAGAAAATACCAGCCCAAGAGTCCATCCTTAAAGAATCACGATCAGACATGATCTTTGTGAGGTATGGATGGGAGGTAAACTAGTTCAAGGCTCAAACCGGATGGGCAGGTGAGGGTCATTTGAGCCCTGAGGTCTCTGCTCAGTGCTGCCCCCAGTGTGAGAGGTGGCTCTGAGGTTAGCCCTTGGCTGGGTCATGTTTTGAACATGTGGTTCCTCCAGAGATGAACACCTGGTAATGTTTCGGGGTCAGGAGGCGCCACTGTTGGGTTTCCATCACACAAGGGACATCCTTCAATATATTGCTCCATCTTTTGTTCTGTTGTATTTGGCTACCAATGACACCCTCAACTATTGCTTGTCCAGTGACTTCTCTGTTCTCTTGATACTCTCATGTTTGTTTCAAATCTATTTCATGGAGAAAGTCTTTTTAAAAAAATTCTCATACTTTCCTGATTTGACTTAAATAAACTACTGGTTCTTCATTGTTGCTATTTCAAGGCCTAGAGCTGCCCTCTTCACTTTGTTTTTTTTAAACCTTGATGAAAGTTTACTAAATTCCTTTTTTAAAAAAAGTTTCCCCTGTTTCTGGCACAAAGAGAAAAGCAAAACAAACAAACAACAAAAATCAAAGTTTCTTGCTTTTCTGGGTCATCACAATTTGAATGTGAAAACAAGATTTTCAAATACTTTTTGTTTTGAATGAAATTCAAATGAATAATGATCTTGGCCTTCTGCTTTTTTGTAAAGCAGAGGAAAATTCTAGGAGAACTCGGCAACTCATTTGAATTTCTTCCCCTCCTTTGCCTGAATCTTTGCCTCTCGTGGTCTACATGTCAGAGCTCCTACTGTCTTGCTTCTCCAAGTAGATGTCTTCTCTTTGGAAAGGCCCTCAGTCTCCATAGTTGTTTTCTTTGCATGATTTCCTACAGAGCTTGAGCACTTAGCAAACACTCTTGATGATGCCCCTCTGTGCCTTTAAATTTAATTCATGAATCATCTGTATACTAGAGACCTGCTACTCTGTGTTAGCTGTGCACATGGTATTTTCTGCTCTTCAGAGCCACAGTGCTGCGCTGTCTTCCATAGCAACTTACGTATTACAGGAAAATTACCTGAATGAGACTTCAATACCAGAGCAGAACTATAAAGGAGGTATCTGAAATAGCTGGCATTTCATTCACTCAGTTCCTGAGACAGGGAAGCTTTGTGTTTTCCTTTACAATTTTTTCCCTTTTTACTTCATATTTTATTTTATTGATGTATAATAATTGTAGATATTTACGGGGTACAGAGAGCTATTTTGTTTCATGTATACAATGTATAATGATCAGGGTAATTAGCATATCCATCATCTCAAATAGTTATCATTTATTTGTGTTCAGAATATTTGAAATCTTCTCTTCTAGCTATATGAAAATATAAATAAATCATTGCTCACTATGGTTACCTTATAGTGCCACAGAACATCAGAACTCATTCCTCCTATCCAGCTGTAATTTTGTATCCATTAACCAACCTCTGCTTCCCTTCACCCATACCGTTCTCATCCTCTAGAATATTTTCTTAAACAAGATCAGTTCCTTGGTTTTTAGCGTGTCTCTTTTCATCTTTTTTTAAATTTAACATATTGTTAATTATTATTTTTATTATTTATAAAATATATAAATGAATACAAGTAAAGATATTTATTTAAAGTTGCTTATACAACATTCTTTCGGTAAGTTATACACAATAATCTTTAAAGCCACAGGATTTGCTTCAAAATTTATTTGTATTTATGTTGGGTTATTTCTAGTCCAATTGCTGCCAATTATATGAGATGTTAAAAAATAACTGAAAGATTATAGAAAAATATTTCAATAGATTGTTTTCCTCGGGTATTTTAGCAACAATAAATTTCTTCCTTACAAAGATATTAAACTGAAGTGTAGTATACCAAGCAGGGAAATCAAAGAATGCTCTAATTAGAGCGGGGAAAACTATTTGGAGCTCACTACCCTCACTTCCTCATTTTCCCCATACTTGCCACTGGGATGCCTAGAGATGCTACCAAGAACCTCTGTAAGTCTGGAATAAGACAGTAGAAAATTAATATTTTAGAAAATTATGTCTATATGGAACCCTGCAACCGCCAGCCACAGTAACCACATATAACTGCAGTAGCCACTGCTACTGCACATTTCAACATAAATTCCACCATTCTGCTTCTTGTGTGCCACCTGATGAAGATATATTTTACTCCTTTTCCCTGCTTTCATTCATAATTCACTTCTACTGAAGTCCAAACCAAAGAGGCAGCAGAAACCATGTAGTCAAAAGGCAGCCACCGCAAATTCATAATGTTGCCTTACAGAAAGCACTTGAGACACAGTGTTTCCAGTGCTTATGGTTTGAATAATTGGACATTCTACCATCATTAAAACTGTAAAAGTCAACACAAAACTTCTAATAACATGCCTTTGAAAAAAAAAATGGATCAGCTGAGGAACAGGCAAACTTCGAGAAAGCTACAGAAGGAAGAGATGCGTTTCAATTTTTACAATCAGTTAACTTTTATATTCTGTCCAAAACCATGGAGATAATGGGAAAAATCTGAATATCCATATTACTTAAATTGATTTTAGAATGAAACATGTATGTCAGAGACAGTCACCCAACTGAAATTGCACAAAGAGAAATTTAGTATTTCACTCTTATTACAAAACATTTAGGCTTTTGCTACAATAACAATTTCATATATGATGAGTTTACTTTGCTAATAAAATAAGAGACATTGAAGACTTTACATAAATATTATTTAAATTTATGTAATAATCCTTAGTATATTTCTCAATATTAAAAAATAATTTTAAAAAGCTTTTTATAAATTGTTTTTAGATGCTCTAATACTATGTAAATACTATATAAAAACTTTCAAAATTAGGAGATATATATTTGACTATTTTGCATTTTATTAGAGAATTTCTCAGGTTTCTTTAACAATCATTTGTTCTCATTCAAAATGTAACACTTGTGATATAATAAGCTTGACTTTAAGAAGTCAAATCACAAAATATTCTGAGGAATAACATATATTATGATTTGATGATTCTAAGGTTTCCATCATCACCTTCACTGGAGTAAATTGGTCAAATATGAGTAAATTGACCAAATAGGTATAGGTATAGATATAGACACATATAATTATAGATGCTCCAGTACCTAGTACAAACAACTAATTTGAGAAGCTCAGGTGGTGTTTAAGCACAGGCGTTACTGAAGATTGCTGACATTTATTGCTTTAACTGTCCAGCATGTCCCCACTGCTTTTTAGAAAACTGCCGTTACCCTCCTACGCTCACAACTATCGTGGGAGCCTCATAATAAGATAGTAGGGCAGAAGTTTTTGCACATGTTTTGTTGGTTTGCGTGTGGTCAGCTGACACAGTCTAAACCAATAACCATCCATCTCTAGGAAAAGCTGAGAAACAGGCCTAATATACCAACTCAGTAGAACGCTCTGAGGATATATAATAAAGAGGCATTTATGTAACCATTTTTCTTCTTTCTAGGAACTTCAGACAGCAGTAAGTAATACATTTTAAAATGGAGTAAAATAGCAACACAAATTATAAATTATACAGATGGATAAAGAGCAGCACAGAGAGACAAAAAAAAAAAAAAAAACTTGACAGAATCTGATATTTGATTTCTGATCCCAATGGAATGTCTATTCTTATTTTTCTTAAGATATACCAATGCCTTTATTATAGGCTCACAGTTGATTCACTTTTATCTAATTCAAATTGGTTTCTTGTTTAGTCCCTAAAATATGTTCATATTAAACATTAGTTTTAAAAATTAGCAATGTTGCTGCTGAATATAGAATATATTATCTCTAAATAAGATCACCATATTATTTCACAAAAGCACAATAAATGTTACCAATTTTCATTTGTTTAATTTTCAAATAAAACATTTATTTGAAGAAAAAGCATGTTAATATATAAGCAAAATATAACATTTGAATGATACATGCTTGTCAACTTCTAATGTGTAAATCAATGTTCACAGTAGAATTTTACACAACAGCAAAAACTGGAAGCAATTCAAATGTTCATAAATAGGAAAGACAATTAATGGTGTATCAACACAATGGATGTCATATAACACTCCATAGCAATGAATCACAGCTATACACAATAGCACAAATTTTAGCAAAATAAAAATAGCAAAAAAAAATTAAAAGATTATATATAGTACGATGCACATTTGAAAATATCAAAACAACTAAATCACAAAACTGTATGATAGCAATAGATATAGGTAAAATGAATGTCAGTGAAATTGTAGATAACAAAATGATAATCATGAGATTATCATGACTGGAGGAGGAAGTCAGGGAATAGATGGTTAGATATCAGTTAGTGAATATGCTATTTTTTAGAGTATTAGTAGAAAATATACTGAAAAAGAAGTTAAAAAAAGCAGGTCATATATGATGAGAATGTATCAAAAGCTAACAATTGTTGTTAATCTAATTCAGTTTTTAAATATCTGTTGTTAGCTCGACCTTCCCCTTGACACACACAAGTGATACATTATACAGCATGTTTGCAAGTTTAGGCAGAAACATTGAATTAACACATATTTAGTAAATTTTCATCAAATATTGTGAAACATATTTGTTGTCCAATTTTTTTAATGGAAATTCTCCTAAAACCTGTAGTTTATATTTTAAATATAATGTTTTAGAATTTATGTACTACAACATTTCAAATGGTTCTAATACTGTCAAGTATAAGGCGGATTTTACTTTCAAAGTTAAACATGAGAAAGGGAAATGGAGGTCACAGATGAGATGAAATAAGGGTCAGATAGTTACAATGCAAAGCAACACAATGAATAAGAGGGAGGTGTTTCTGCTTCTGCTTGTCTACCTAGCTCAGTTATTCAAGTCTGTGTTCCTGAAAATATTATTTTTAGTTTACATGACTTAGAAGCCAAGATTTTACTCAGCATAGATTGAATAATACTGAACCTGAATCATGAATGGGTAATTTATGCACCTGAAACATGCTTGAAAATTATGAGCAAGGTGACCTGATGGTATTCTAAATAATCGGCCCTCTCATTTCCTAGGAAATTTCACCTTTATTACCTCAGCATGATGCTTTCCATCTTATAGCTCATCAGAATGGGCCCACCAAGGATTTTGCTAGTAGTCTGCCTCACACATTCTAAAAAATGATTGTCATTAAAGAAAAAAAATGAGAAATGTATTTTTCATGTACCTGATTTCTATTATCATAAGAATGATCCTGACTGAACTACATTTCTTTTGATTATGATTATGACTATAAATAGTATAATTTGGTTCCTTTGGCTCTCTAAGTGGAAACTAAGATTTTTTTTCAGGCTACCGATTACCCTACACTGACATTGAAGCTTGATCAACATGATTGTGTGTTACTAAAGTGTATTCTAAGAGATCTTTACAAATAGGACAATGTCCCATCTGAGAAGTAAATTTAAGGTCAGGACCTTTTTGTAATAATTTTTGTATTTTAAGAGCTTATTCCCTTTCAGCCTATTAATTATATGTTATCTTAGTTATCAGTAGTATTTTTGCTCAAATTAAAATTACTAACAGTTTGAACAAGATAATATTCACAGTATATCTGGGATAATGCCATTAGTTGTGATCAGCAAGAGTCACAACTACAATACAGATTATTGTTTTTCAACCTGCAGACAATCCCAGTAATTGCTCTTCAAGGTGACCCTCCTCCCTGCTGTCCATCAAGTCTTTTTCCCTTCAATCATCCTCCATGTGCGTTTAAATATCTCTTTTGTACATATATTCAAATTATTCAATCTTTCACTTTTCCTCACTTCCTGAGTATTATTTACTATTTCCTTTTTCTCCCTTACTTAGCCATGTTTATTCATTCTGATCAAGCTAAAATCTCACTTTCCATAAAGAATTACTTAATAATACTGTTCCAAAATAATCTCTCCTTTTGTGAACTCCTAAAAATCAGGACTTCAGCCACTCATGTGTATCTTTAAAACCTTATATTTTAGTTACTTAAACATTTGTCATGACAATCCTATTAGCCTGGAAATTCTTGGAGCAGGAGGCTGATATACCTTTCAACTTTTCGTTTATCCTTCCCTTCTCTGATAAAAATTAATAATAATGGTCTCTACTGTGTTCTTAATTATTTATCTCATGCCAAATAGTCTTCTATGAGCTGCCCTTACAGTGATGAACAAGACTAATGTGGCTTTTTATTTCATTGAACTTCTAGTAGTGACTTAGATATTTTATTATAGAAACATATTTATTAAGTTTATACATGAATTTCAGATTCTCTAAATTCAGTAGTAATGCTCAGATATTGATTTTTTATAATTGTGTTCCAAATGAAAATATCACCTTCTGTTCCTAAAACTTCAAAATCTAAAAAAATTATAAAGTGATATATGTGTAAAGTGATGATTAATTCTTCTATTTAAGAATCCTTTTCATTGGACATAAACTATATTCCTCAAAAATAATATTCTAATTTCTAATTTGAATTTTTCATTACCTTGAATAATTGTTAAAGAAGTAGAATTTGTCAAAATTATAAGAAATTTCAGCTACTCATTTTGGCCACACGAAATCCCCCAGTTTTTAATCTGATTGCAATTATGTGAAAAAACAAACTTTTTAAAAAGTAAATTGAAGGTGGTTTACGTCCATCCAAATGCTTTCTTAAAACAAACAATGCTTGAGTATTTTAAAGGGCAAATAAAAGCCTAAGTCAGAAATTAATTTTTCTTTTTCCAGGAGAGATGGATTTCATAATCGCAGATATTTCTTCTTTGCTTTCTATGATTTTCTTGCTAAGTCTTAGAAGCTGCAGTTTTAAGAAAAGCATTTGAGATGTGTTTGTAACTGAATGTGAGAAACTGGTTGTATTAGTCTGTTCTCATTTTGCTAAAAATAAATACCTGAGACTGGGTAATTTAAAAACAAAAGAAGCTTAATTGGCTCACGGTTCTGCAGGCTGTACAGGAAGCATGGCAGCACCTGCTTCTGGGGAGGCATCGGAATCCTTACAATCATAGAGGAAGGCAAAGAAGGAGTAGACACATCATATGGCCAGAGCAGGAGGAAGAGAGAGTGAGGAGAGGTACCAGATACTTTTAAGTGACCAAGTCTCATGAAAATTCACTCACTATCATGAGGACAGTACCAAGGGCATGGTGCTAAACCATTCAGGAGAAGCCCACTCCCATGATCCAATCACATCCCACCACGCCTCACCTCCAACATTGGGAATTACATTTTTTTTTTTTTTTTTGAGATGGAGCCTTGCTTTTTTGCCAGGCTAGAGTGCAGTGGCATGATCTCAGCTCACTGCAACCTCTACCTCCTGAGTTCAAGTGATTCTCCTGCCTCAGACACCCAAGTAGCTGGGACTACAGGCATGCACCACCACACCCAGCTAATTTTTGTATTTTTGGTAGAGACGGGATTTCACCATGTTGGCCAGGATGTTCTTGGGATTACATTTTGACATGACATTTAGTCAGAGACAACACCCAAACTATAACATTCCATCCCAGCACCCTCCATGTCTTTCTCCCATTGAAAAATACAATCATCCCTTCTCAATAGTCCCCAAAGTCTGAAATCATTTCAGCATTAACAGAAAAGTCCTAAATCTCATTTGGAAGTGTATTGCTGTCACAAATGAATCTATAAAATCAAAATAAATTATTTGTTTTCAAGATATGATGGGGGCACCAGTGCTGATGGGGTAAACATTCTCATTCCAAAAGGGAGAAATTGGCTTAAAGAAACAGGGTACAGGCCCCATGCAAGCTTGAAACCGAGCAGATCAGTTGTTAAATCTTAAAGCTCCAAAGTCATCTCTTTAGACTCCATGTCCAGCGTCCAGGGCACACTGGTGCCAGAGGGGGGCTCCCAAGGCCTTGGGCAGGTTAGCTCTTGTGTCTTTGCCGGGTTCAGCCCCAAAGGCTGCTCTCACGGGCTCGTATTAAGTGCCTGCAGCTTTTCCGGGTACAGGGTGCAAGCTGTCAATGGTTCAACCATTCTGGGGTCTGGAGCATGGTGGCCCTCTTCCCATAGTTCCACTAGGCAGTGACCCACTGAGGACTCTGTGTACAGGCACCAATCCCACATTTCTTCTCTGCATTGCCCTAGTAGAGGTTCTCCATGAGGGTTCCACCCTAGCAGCAGGCTTCTGCCTGGACATCCTGGCTTTTCCATACATCCTTTGAAATCTAGGAGGAGGCTTCCAAGCCTCAACTTTTGGATTATGTACACCAACAGACTTAACACCATGTGGGAACCACCAAGGATTGCCATTTGTGCCCTCCAGAGTGGGAGCCAGAGTTGTACTTGGGCCCCACTTAGCCATTGCCAGAGCTGGAGCAGATAAGATGTGGGAAGCTGTGTCATGAGGCTGCAGCAGAGCAGCGGGGCCCTGGACCTGGCTCACAAAATCATTCTTCCATCCTAGGACTCTGGATCTATGATGGGAGGGGCTGCTGTGAATGTCTCTGAAATGCCTTGGATACCTCTTCCTATTGTTTTGGTTATCAGAGGCACTTGCTACATTTTTAATTATATAAATTTCTGCAGCCTGCTTGAATTCCTCCTCTGAAAATGGGCTTTTATTTTCTACCATATGGCCAGTCTGCAAATTTTCCAAACGTTTACACTCTGCTTCCCTTTTAAATATAAGTTTCATCTTATTTCTTTGGTCTTGAATCTGAGCATAGGTTGTTAGAAGCAGTCACACCACCTCTTAATCACTTTACTTCTTAGACATTTCTTCTGTCACATACCCTAAATCATCACTCTTAAGTTCAAACTTCCACACACCCTTAGGGCATGAACACAATCCAGCCAAGTTCTTTGCAAAGGCAAAACACATGTGATTTTTGCTTCAGTTCCCAGTAAGTTTATCATTTCCATCTGAGGCCTCCTCAGCCTGAACTTCCTTGTCCATATCACTATCAACATTTGGGTCACAACCATTTAAATAGTCTCTAAGATATTCCAAACTTTCCCTCATATTCCTGTCTTCTTCTGAGCACTCCAAACTCTTCCAACTTCTGCCTGTTACCCAGTACCAAAGTCATGTCCACATTTTCAGCTATCTTTATAGCAATACCTCACTCCTGCTAGGAATTTTCTGTATTAGTTTGTTCTCACATTGCTGCAGTTAAATACCTGAGACTGGTTAATTTATAAAGAAAAGAGGTTTTCAAAGGGAATGCTTCCAGTTTTTGCCCATTCAGTATGATATTGGCTGTGGGTTTGTCATAAATAGCTCTTATTATTTTGAGATACGTCCCATCAATTCCTAATTTATTGAGTTTTTAGCACGAAGGGTTGTTGAATTTTGTCAAAGGCCTTTTCTGCATCTATTGAGATAATCATGTGGTCTTTGTCTTTGGTTCTGTTTATATGCTGGATTACATTTATTGATTTGCCTATATTGAACCAGCCTTGCATCCCAGGGATGAAGCCCACTTGATCATGGTGGATAAGCTTTTTGATGTGCTGCTGGATTCTGTTTGCCAGTATTTTATTGAGGATTTTTGCATCAATGTTCATCAAGGATATTGGTCTAAAATTCTCTTTTTTTGTTGTGTCTCTGCCAGGCTTTGGTATCAGGATGATGCTGGCCTCATAAAATGAGTTAGGGAGGATTCCCTCTATTTCTATTGATTGGAATAGTTTCAGAAGGAATGGTACCAGCTCCTCCTTGTACCTCTGGTAGAATTCGGCTGTGAATCCATCTGGACCTGGACTTTTTTTGGTTGGTAAGCTATTGATTATTGCCACAATTTCAGCTCCTGTTATTGGTCTATTCAGAGATTCAACTTCTTCCTGGTTTAGTCTTGGGAGGGTGTATGTGTTGAGGAATTTATCCATTTCTTCTAGATTTTCTAGTTTATTTGCATAGAGGTGTTTGTAATATTCTCTGATGGTAGTTTACAGGGATGCCCTCTCTCACCACTCCTATTCAACATAGTGTTGGAAGTTCTGGCCAGGGCAATTAGGCAGGAGAAGGAAATCAAGGGTATTCAATTAGGAAAAGAGGAAGTCAAATTGTCCCTGTTTGCAGATGACATGATAGTATATCTAGAAAACCCCATTGTCTCAGCCCAAAATCTCCTTAAGCTGATAAGCAACTTCAGCAAAGTCTCAGGATACAAAATCAATGTGCAAAAATCACAAGCATTCTTATACATCAATAACAGACAAACAGAGAGCCAAATCATGAGTGAACTCCCATTCACAATTGCTTCAAAGAGAATAAAATACCTAGGAATCCAACTTACAAGGGATGTGAAAGACCTCTTCAAGGAGAACTACAAACCACTGCTCAAGGAAATAAAAGAGGATACAAACAAATGGAAGAACATTCCATGCTCATGGGTAGGAAGAATCAATATCATGAAAATGGCCATCCTTCCCAAGGTAATTTACAGATTCAATGCCATCCCCATCAAGCTACCAATGACTTTCTTCACAGAATTGGAAAAAACTACTTTAAAGTTCATATGGAACCAAAAAAGAGCCCGCATCGCCAAGTCAATCCTAAGCCAAAAGAACAAAGCTGGAGGCATCACACTACCTGACTTCAAACTATACTACAAGGCTACAGTAACCAAAACAGCATGGTACTGGTACCAAAACAGAGATATAGATCAATGGAACAGAACAGAGCCGTAAGAAATAATGCCACATATCTACAACTATCTGATCTTTGACAAACCTGACAAAAACAAGAAATGGGGAAAGGATTCCCTATTTAATAAATGGTGCTGGGAAAACTGGCTAGCCATATGTAGAAAGCTGAAACTGGATCCCTTCCTTACACCTTATACAAAAATCAATTCAAGATGGATTAAAGACTTAAATGTTAGACCTAAAACCATAAAAACCCTAGAAGAAAACCTAGGCATTACCATTCAGGACATAGGCATGGGCAAGGACTTCATGTCTAAAACACCAAAAGCAATGGCAACAGAAGCCAAAATTGACAAATGGGATCTAATTAAACTCAAGAGCTTCTGCACAGCAAAAGAAACTACCATCAGAGTGAACAGGCAACCTACAAAATGGGAGAAAATTTTCGCAACCTACTCATCTGACAAAGGGCTAATATCCAGAATCTACAATGAACTCCAACAAATTTACAAGAAAAAAACAAACAACCCCATCAAAAAGTGGGCGAAGGACATGAACAGACACTTCTCAAAAGAAGACATTTATGCAGCCAAAAAACACATGAAAAAATGCTCACCATCACTGGCCATCAGAGAAATGCAAATCAAAACCACAATGAGATACCATCTCACACCAGTTAGAATGGCAATCATTAAAAAGTCAGGAAACAACAGGTGCTGGAGAGGATGTGGAGAAATAGGAACACTTTTACACTGTTGGTGGGACTGTAAACTAGTTCAACCCTTGTGGAAGTCAGTGTGGCGATTCCTCAGGGATCTAGAACTAGAAATTCCATTCGACCCAGCCATCCCATTACTGGGTATATACCCAAAGGACTATAAATCATGCTGCTATAAAGACACATGCACACGTATGTTTATTGCAGCATTATTCACAATAGCAAAGACTTGGAACCAACCCAAATGTCCAACAATGATAGACTGGATTAAGAAAATGTGGCACATATACACCATGGAATACTATGCAGCCATAAAAAATGATGAGTTCACGTCCTTTGTAGGGACATGGATGAAATTGGAAATCATCATTCTCAGTAAACTATCGCAAGAACAAAAAACCAAACACCGCATATTCTCACTCATAGGTGGGAATTGAACAATGAGAACACATGGACACAGGAAAGGGAACATCACACTCTGGGGACTGTTGTGGGGTGGGGGGAGGGGGGAGGGATAGCATTGGGAGATATACCTAATGCTAGATGACGAGTTGGTGGGTGCAGCGCACCAGCATGGCACATGTATACATATGTAACTTACCTGCACATTGCACACATGTACCATAAAACCTAAAGTATAATAATAATAATAATAATAATAAAATAAAAAAAGAAAAAAGAAAAAGAAAAAGAAAAAAAAAAAAAAAGAGGTTTAATTGGCTCATGGTTCTTCCGACTGTACAGGAAGTATGATGCTGGCATCTGCTTGGCTTTGCAGAAGCCTCAGAAAACTTACAATCATGGCAGAAGCCAAAGGGGGAGCAGACAAATCATAGCCAGAACAGCAGAGAGAGAGAGAGAGTGGGGGAAGATGGTACACATTTTTAAACAACTGGATCTTGTGAGACCTCACTATAGCGAGGGCAGTACCAGAGGTGTGGTACTAAGCCATTCAGGGGAAACCTGCCATCATGATCCAATCACCTACTACCAGTCCCTACCTCCTAAATCTGGAATTACATTTTGACATGACATTTGACTGGGGACGCACATCCAAACTACATTTCTGGTCAAGCAAACATGTGTAACAAAAGAAAGCTGAGTGCAGAAAAAAATAGAAAAAAAAACTATTTTTAAGCAATGTGAATATAAAATGAATATTTAAGGTACATGTACAGTTATTTCACATGCCTCTCAGCAATGGAATATAGTTTGAGAATTATAACTTGTGTAATTACATTTACTTTCTTCCTGATTATACTGCTATTGGTGAGCCAGAAACTTGTAAATTATTCAAATAAGCATAATTTTAACTTTCAAGAAGTAAAGGGATTTGTTGGTGTTGAGATGTGCAAGATGAGGTCAGAATAATGCTGAATTTGAGGCACAATGTTCATTTTTTATTGACATTTTATTACCAACAGATGGATAGATTTCTCCTCCTTGGTTTCAGAAACCAAGTCATATGTATTTCCCTTTTAAAAACTGTTCATTTTTAAATACTGAGCACATCCCCCAATGTAATATAAAATATAAACTGTGTAATTGTATGGACAACCAAATATCATCCTCTTGAGGTAAAATTTCTGATACAAGTATTGATAGATATTACTGATCTGATATGACTTTAATTGACTATAAATAAAATGTGTAAGAAATGCACATTAAAGTTACATTGTCATATCATGTATATAGGATATATATAGACACAGGCACAATATATGCAGAAGAAAGTATTTATCAATTAAATTATCATGCCAGAAGCAGTTGGATAAAGTAGTGCTTCCATTAAGTTGAATAATAGCAAACTGCATTTAATACATGATTGCACAAAACTATCAAAAATTATCTGGCAGATTTATTGGCTGGCTGACACGTAAGCAAAATAAATAATATAATGAGAATAACATATTTATATAATATGCACATAATGAGTAGTTTGGATAAGGTTGTCCCTTTTTTTGGTGTTATTCTAAAATAGTTTACAGTTGTACCATGGGGAAACAAGCCATCAATTCAATAACATGTGAGAATATTATTTGCAAACACTAAATGTGTTTAGAGAATTATATCCAACATGACCCATATGAAATCTGTGAGTACATGACCTTCTGTTAGCATTATTTTATTTAATTGAAAAATAGATTTTATGATACTTAGCAACATTTTCTTTTTGTCTGCATCAGTAAAAAACAAAAATAAAAATAATTGCAATATTGGCAAAAAATAATTTATGAGCTATTATGCTGTGTAAATTATTTCATCTCTGGGTCTCAGTTTTCTGATATGCAAAATGAGGTTAATAATATCATTACTTCCTAGGACTTTGATTAATGAATATTACCTATAAAGTGCTTAGAAGAGTTTCTGGTCTATATAAAGAGATCAATAAAGGTTAGCAGTATAATTTTGGATACACACTGTATGTTCATTCTCACACTGCTATAAGAACATACCTGAGACTGGGTAATTTATAAAGAAAAGAGGTTTAATAGGCTCACTGTACCACATGGCTGGGGAGGCCTCACAATCATGGCAGAAGGCGAAGGAGGGGCAAAAGCATGTCTTACATGGTGGCAAGTAAGAGAGCGAGTGCAAGGGAACTGTCCTTTATAAAACCGTCAGATCTCATAAGACTTATTCACTACTACAAAAACAGTGCAGGAAAGATCTGTCCCCATGATTCAATTACTTCTCACCAGGTCTCTTCCCTGACACGTGGAGTCATGGGAGCTACAATTCAAGATGAGATTTGGGTGGGGTAACAGCCAAATCATATTACACACAAAAAGGAAATTAAATGTATTCATATTAGAGTTTTTAATTAAGCACCTAATGCCTCAATCCAAGCTCAGTGATACATAATTAACTTATTTTGTTGCTTACTGTATTAAAGGAAAGCAATTTAATTACCCCATAGGCATTTTTTTTCTTCATGTGTCACTAACATATATTACTGGACCTTAAGGATGTATCCTATAGATGGTGTGTTTTCACAACATGCTACTAAAAGACAAGTATAGGAGGCATTATATTCTCCAGGAATATCTTATGTATTGTAGACGCAGCTTGTTGCATCCTTTGCATTGAGATAAATGTGAAATATTTAACTAATTATGTCAATTTATGTTGTTAGAATAAAATGCTATTTGAAGGATTGTCAAATTTTAGTTATTAAAAGTCTATATTTACTTAGAGTTTGTCCAAAACAAAACTGAAACATTAGATCAAACATGTCACAAGAAACTTTTTTTTTAACTAGAGAAGGATTTTTTTTCCTCAAAAAATATTTTTACTAAATCATTGCTTTCAAATATTTCTGTTATTGTTTTTCTTTTCGAAAGTCTCATAGCTGGCCATATGTTGCATCTCCAACAAGACTTTACTGTTGAGATTCTTCCATATATCACAGTAGAATAAAAACCTTCACATGTGTCAGAAAACAAGTTTTTACCTATATTTATTGTTGAAAGTCTTTAATTAATATTACATATTATATGATGCCACTACTTTAGATTCGGTTGTCAATAAAGAACCAAAGCAATAATCAAGAAAAATCCTCTATCTTCTGCACCCCCTCAGTGACCAGACACATTTTCCTTTCTATTTTTGTAAATATTTAAGTTTGACAACTACAACAAGAGTTAAAACATAGCATCCACACGATCTCCTTCTGCTACTAAATGTGGATGTTTTCCACCAACTTCTAGGAAGAAAATCCTACATATAAATCTCCAATCATTGGGACTTCACTCAAGCACGTGAAAGCATAATTACTGCTATCAAATAGAAACGACATAGAACTCAGTATGTTTAAAATCAAAGTCAAAGAGTTCTACATCCAGAATTTCAGTGTAAGGAGCTCTAAACACCCACTCCTTTGCAAAACAAGCCTAACTGGTAAAATTATTTTTTTAAATTAATCATTTAAAGTCTCTGGAAATTGTCCTAGGTTCATATAATAAATTAACAGACACTTCTCAAAAGAAGATGTATAAGCAGCTAGAAAACATGAAAAAATGCTCAACGTCTCTAATTATCAGAGAGATACAAATCACAACCACTATTAGATACTGTCTGTATTAGTCCATTCTCATGTTGTTAATAAAAACGTACCTGAGACTGGGTAATTTATAAAGGAAGGAGTTTTAATGGACTCACAGTTCAGCATGGCTTGGGAAACCTCAGGAAACTTACAATCATGGCTGAAGGAAAAGCAAACATGTGTTTCTTCACGGGGCAGCTGGAAGGAGAAGTAAGAGAGCTGAATGAAGGGGTAAGCCCCTCGTAAAACCATCAGATCGCATGAGAACTCGCTCACTACCATGAGAACAGCATGAGCAGCATGAGGGTAACCACCCCCGTGATTAAATTACCTTCCCTCCCATGACATGTGGGGACTATGGGAACTGCAATTCAAGATGAGATTTGGGTGGAGACCTAGCCAAATCATATTACTGTCTTACATCAGTGAAAATTTTTACTATTAAAAAGTCTAAAAATAACAGATGTTGGTGAGATTGTTGACAAAGGTTCACAATTACACACTGTTGGCAGGAACACAAATTAGTTCAGCTCCCACGGAAAGCAGTTTGGAGATTTGGAGCAGTTTCTCAAAGAATTAAAAATAGAATTACCAGTTGACCCAGCAATTTCATTACTGAGTGTATATCCAAAGGAAAAAAAATTCTTCTACCAAAAACACACATGCACTTGTATGTTTATCATAGCACTATTCACAACAGCAAAGACTGGAATCAAACTAGATGCCCATGAATGGTGGACTGGATAAAGAAAATGTGTTACCTGTACAGCATGGAAGCCTCTGCAGCCTTTAAAAAGAATGAAAAGAATAAAATCATGTCTTCTGTGATAACATAGATGCAGCTGGAGGCCACTATCTTGAGTGAACGAATGAAGAAACAGGCAACCAGATATCGCGTATTCTCACTTATATGTGAGAACTAAACACTGGGTTCATATAGACACAAACATGGAAACAATAGACACTGGGAATTCCAAAAGTAGGGAAGGAAGGAGGGAGACAAAAGTTGAAAAGTTACCCATTAGTTACTAGGTTCACCAGATGGGTGACTGGGTCATTAGGAGTCCAAACCTCAGCATCAGGCAATATATCCATGTAACAAACCTGAAAATGTATTCCAAGAATCTAAGGTAATTTTTTAAATTAAAAAAGTATTCCAAGAATCTAAGGTAATTTTTTAAATTAAAAAAGTATTAATGTAACAAAACCTATTAAGTCTCTGTAAATATGAGAAATGTCTCTTTGTAGCACTTGAGTCATGACTCATTCCTTTCGTACAACCCCACTTCAGCTTGATCTTAGCTCCACTCTAGAGAAGTGTGTATAAAAATGCAGGACTCACTTGCCATTTAGCTCCCAATCAAAGAAGACACTATCTTATCATGAGAGTCTAAACATCAGCTCTTCTCATTCCCTCCAACTCTGAGTTGCAGATGCCAAATTCCTGATGAATGTAGCCAAATAAGTCAAAAATCTCGTGCATCACCCTGGCAGCAGTAAAAGGGCATAGGCTCTGCACCAGGCGGGCAGGCCACAATTTTCTCGCCCACAGCTGGCCCATAGTGTAGTGGCTCCATGTGGGAAAAATGAAGCCAAGAGTAACAAAGCTTACCACCCTTTCTCAGCACTCAGATTACTGGCTCAGGGACTTTCAACAGGGAAAGAGGCAGTCAGTCATAAGAACAGAAAACTCTGAAGATATCCTCAAAAGATCTGTGTTTATTTGATACAAAATGAGAAGTTCAAGGCCAAAAATTATCTAATGGAGAAATTTGGTAACAAGCAAATTAGAAAAGACTGGTAGTTCTTTGTAATTAAAAGCAACAAGTTATTACATTTTGAGTCTATTGAAACACTAATGATATTTGAATGTTGATTATTTTATCTTGCATTTTTATGAAATGTGTTTGATATATTGAGGTTCTAATTTCATTTTTCTCAACATATTTTTATTTCCCTTTCGATTTGTTCATTGACCAATTGGTTATTCAGCAGTGTGTTACTTAATTTTCATATATTTTTAAATTTTCCAATTTTTCTCCTGTTATTGATATTTAGATTCATATTACTGTGATCAGAAAAGTTACTTAATGTGATTTCTTTTTTTTTAATTTGATAAAACTTGTTTTGTGGCCTAACATATGATCTATCCTAAAGAATATCCTATGTGTGCTTGAAAAAAAAATGTGCATTCTCCTGTTGGATAGGATGTACTGTATATATCTGTGAGGTCCATTTGATCTATAGCACTGTTAAAGATTGATGTTTCCTTAATGATTTTTCTGTCTGGATCACCTATCCATTGTGGAATGGGGGAGGGGGCGGAAATTGATGCCCCTACTAGATCATATTTTTGCCCATCTCTCCTTTTAGTTCTGTTAATATTTGCGTTATAGACATAGGTGCTCTGACCTTGCATGTATATAACCTTACAATTGCTATATTATCTCCTTGAATTCAACACTTTTTCATTATGTTATGACCTACTTTGTTTATTTTTGTAGTTTTTCACTTAAAGTCTATTTTGTATGAGGTAAGAATAGCCACACCTGCTCACTTTTGTTTACCATTTGCATGCAATGTCTTTTTCCATCCCTTCATTTTTTTAGCCTATGTGTGTCTTTAAAGTTGAAGTGAATCTCTTCTAGGTAGCATATAGTAGGCTCTTTGTTTTTTTTAATCCATTCAGCCAGTCTGTGTCTTCTGATTGCATAATTATATCCATTTATATTAATAGGTAAGGACTTATTTATGCCATTTGTTGTTTTCTGACTCTTTCATAGTTCCTTTGTTTAATCTCTTGCTGTCTTCCTTTGTGATTAGATGATGTTTTGTATTGTTATCTTTTGATTTCTTCCTCTTTATCTTTAATGTATTTATTATCTTTCTTGGCTATCATAAGGCTTATATAAAATATATTATAGTTAAAACAATCTATTTCAAGATAACAACTTAATTTTGACCAATACAAAAAATTTGCACTTTAACTTCTCCTTTCCCCACATCATATGTTAGTGAAATCACAATTTATATCATTTATATATTGCATATCCATTAACAAATTACTGTTGCTATAGTTATTTTAACACTTTGTCTTTTAACTTTTGCACTACAATTAAAAGTAGGTATGCAACACCATTATAGTGTTAGATTACTCTTAACTTCTTACATTTATGATGAATTTTATACTCTCATGTGTATTCATGTTTATGTTTAGTGTCTTTTCATTTTCACTTGAAGGACTTCCTCTAGCGTTTCTTGCAAGGCAGATCTAGTGCTGATGAACTCTCACAGCTGTTTCTTTAGCAAAGTCTATTTGTCTTTCATTTCTAAAGGACAGTTTTGCTGGGTATAGTGTTGGTGATTGCAGCATTTTTCTTTTCTTTTTTTTTTTTCTTTTTTTTTTTAAGAGTTTGAGTGCATTATCCCATTCTCTGCTGGCTTGTAAGGTTTCTGCTGAGAAATATATGATAGCTTCTGGGTATTCCCTTATGTGTAATGAGTTGCTTTTCTCTTTATTTCCCTCTTCAGGATACCTGAAGAGGGTACCTGAATAAATAAATTTCTATTGTTTCTTTAAATAAACTTTCTGCCCCTTTAAATTTCTCTGCTCCCTGTGGGACAATCTTAATGCATATATTAACTTGCTTGAGAGTGTTCCTAAAATCCCTCAAGAATCTCGTTTATAATAGTATCAAAAAGGACAATACAAATAAATTTAACCAAAGAAGTGAAAGGTTTGCACATTGAAAACTATAAAAAAAGAAATAAATTGAAGAAGATACAAATATGTGAAAACCATTCAAAGCTTTATATTGATTCATTGCATTCCCTATAAAAATCTAACGGCATTTTTCATGAAAATAGAAAAAACTAAAATTCATATGGAACCCCTCAAAAAAAACCCTAATACTGAAAAAATGGAGAAAAAAGAACAATTCAGAAGTTATTTACAATCTCTCATTCCAAATTATACTGCAAAGCTATAGTAATCACAACAACGTGGTACTGTCATTTAAAAAAAGACACGTAGGCCAATGTAATAGAATAGGATGCCTGGAAATCTCACATATGCAGTAAACTGACCTTAAAACGAATAACCAAGGACTCCCATAAGGAAAGAACTGTCTTATCATTAAATGATGTTTGAGAACCTGGATATCCACATGCAGAAGAGTGAAATTGAACCCTTATATCATATTATATATAAAAAAATTAAAAATAGATTAAATACTTAAACGTAAGACCTGAAACTGTAGAACACCTGGAAGAAAACATAAGGAAAAACCTTCTCAACATTGGTCTGGAAAACTGTTTTGTGAATATGACCCCAAAACACACATAACAAAAGTCAAAATAGGAAAATGGAATTGCATAAAGTTAAAAAGCTTCAAAAAAATCAAGAGAATTAAGAGACAACTTGCAGAATTAGAGAAAATGTTTACAAGTAATACATCTGATAAGTGGTTAATATCTGATATGTATAAAGAACTCAACTGCTCAATAACAAGAAAGCAAATAACCAGATTTTTTTAAAAGGTAAAAGGATATAAAAAAACAGTTCCAAAAAAAGACAAACAAATCACTAACAGAAATATGAAAAGGTGGTCAACATCAGTAATCATCCAAGAAATGCAAATCAAAACAGTAATGAGATATCACCTCACACATGTTAGAATAGCTATTGTCAGAAAGACAAAAGGTGACAAGAGTGGCAAGGGAACCCTTGTACACTGGTAATGGGAAGGTAAATTGGTACAGCTTTATGGAGATAGTAGAAAGTTTCCTCAAAAATTAAAAATAGAGCTTTCATTATTATTCAGCAACCTATTTCTGGGAATATATTTAAAGGAAATGAAATCAGTATGTTAAAGAGATTAAGACACTGCCATGTTTATTGCAGCATTATTCAAAATAGCCATGATATGGAAAAAAATCAATGAATGAGTGAATGAAGAAAATGTATGTCTGTATATGGAAATAAATATTATTTATCCTTTAAGAAGAAATAATTTCTTACATTTGTCACAACATTGATGAACCTGGAAGACATTATGCTAAATAAAATAAGCCAGATATAAAAAAAGAAATAATGCATGATCTCACTTATATATGGAATCTAACAATGTCAAACTCAAGGAAGCAGACAGTTGAATGGTGGTTCCCAGTGTCTGTTGTGTTGGGAGAGGGGAAGTAATGCAGAAATGTTGCCCAAAAGGTATAAAATTTCAGTTAGGATAAACAAAATCTAGAAATTTATTGTATAACATGGTTGCTATAGCTAAAAATTATATAATGTATACCTGAAATTGCTGAGAGTAAATCTTAAATGTTCTCACTGAACACACACACTCACACACAGAATAACTATGTGAAGTGATGGATATATTAATTTCTTTGATTATGGTAATCATTTCACAATGGATACATATATCAAAGCAACACATTGTATACCATGAGTATATACAATTTTTACTTGTCAATATTCTCAATAAAGCTAGAAAAAATGCAACAAGCTAAACACTAGGTCAGCTAGTTTATGAGGGATAACTTTCTTCTATTGGCTGATTTAAAAGCAATAATATGAAATAATGTGTATATAGTATTGTTTTGGGGTCTATAACATATAAAGTGTTATACATTTATGGACAGTACAAAGGAGTACAAAGGAGGTGTGTGGGAGCAAATCCATATGGAAATGAAGGTGTGAAATCAAATGGAAATCATGATCATTTAAATCTACAGGAACAAATGAAGAGAACCAGAAATGATAAGAGGTTAAAATAAAAAACCGTATAAATACATACTTTCTTTTCTTTTCTCAGTTTCATTAGTAAGCATGAATTATATAAAGTCACAATTTATATTATGACTTTATAACTAAAACTATTATATTTATAACTAAATAGATATATGAATAAAAATAATAGCATATAAAAAGGAAAGAAAGATGTGGCTATATAGGAGCTATATCTCACTAGATATAAGGTAGTATAAATCAAATAGATTCCGATAAGACATATATGGTAAATCTGGTATTAACTATTGAGAAAGCAATTTAAAAAACACACGGGAAAATATTAAAGAACAAATCTTACACTAGAAAATACCCATTTAGTGCAGAAAAAGACAGTATAGGAGAGAGAGAAACAAAAAATATATGATCATATAGAAAATTTTGAGTACAAATAGTATAAAATCATCAATGATGGTACAGAGGGTCAAGGTAGGAGCCCTCAACTGATGTAAATCAATGCTACATGGTTTATATATCTGTTTCTACGTCAGTACCATACTGTTTTGATTATTGTAGCTTTGTAAAATATTTTGAAGTAAAGAAATGTGATGTATCCAGCTCTTTGTTATTTTTTTCTGAAGATTGTTTTGGCTGTTTTGAGTATCCATGAGTCCATATCAATTTTAGAATTCTTTTTCTATTTTTGTAAAAAATGCCATTGAGATTTTTAGAAATTACACTGAAATGACTCTGTATATCACTTTGGATAACATAAACATTTAACAATACTAATTTTTCCAATCTGTGAAGTTTGGAAGTCATTTCATTTAACTGTGTTTTCTTTAATTATCTTCTTCAAAGTTTTATAATTTTCAGTGTCCAAGTCTTCCACATCTTTGATTGAGTTTATTCCTAAGCATTCTATTATTATTATTGTCCTTATTGATAGGTTCAAGGTCTTCATTTTCTTGTCAAATATTCCAGTGTTTTTGTATAGAAAGTTCCAGTTAACTCGTCATCTAGCATTAGGTATATCTCCCAATGCTATCCCTCCCCCCTCCCCCCACCCCACAACAGTCCCCGAAGTGCGAGTTGGTGGGTGCAGCGCACCAGCATGGCACATGTATACATATGTAACTTACCTGCACATTGCGCACATGTACCATAAAACCTAAAGTATAATAATAATAATAATAATAATAATAATAATAAAAGAAAAAAAAAAAAAAGAAAGTTCCAGTTAATACTTTACATTTGGTTATTGGTTTTTGATGTTAGATTTAAACTCACTGTTAGATTTAAAACATTATCTTTATTATTTTCTAGTTTTTGTATATATTAATAAGTCACTTTCAAAACTTAGTTTAATTCCTATTACTGTATATGAATATTACTTTAGAATGGCTACCCATTCATCAGAAAATTCATGCTATCATGGCAATTTTTCTATGATTTATTCAGTTTGCTATAGTTATACAATTGGGCTTATTTGTTATTAAAATACACTGATAAATTATAAACAAAAATATAATACATTTTATTCATACGAAAATCATATTAATAACTTTATGAGAAAACTTGTGCTTTTTATTAAAACATTTCTCTCTTTTTGATAAAAAATTATTTTGTACAATGGACTCAATCTGTTCAAAGGTTTTAGAACATTTTTTTCCGCCCCTTCCTAGGCAACAATAGACATAATGTACATTTATAATTTGTATGAATCTGCGCTTTAATGTAAACTGATTGTATAAAATATAGACTTTTTTTACTCCTTTTAAATAAAATTCTATATTTATCTTTCTTACTCCATAAGCAGTCATGCTCTTTGAGATGATTTTTAGCATCCCTTAAATTAAATTTGTTGTTATTTTAGCACATAATTATTTTTAATTAGGAGTTTATTTTTGAGTTAACTCTCAATCTCATTTACAGCTGTATATGAGACAAACGTCCTCTAACTTTCTCCAGTGTCACGTCAGATAACTGTGCTGCTAATCATTCCATGCTCCACCAGTGATTTTAAAATTTAATTGAGTTTTGGATCCCGTTATTTGAAACAAACTTCCCAAATACCGATGTACAAAGACAGCAAATCCTCACTGGGTTTTGAATCAATTCTTCCAAGATTTAGTGCACCCATAAGGTATAATTCCTTCCACACTGTATTTAAGCACATCATTCAGAAGCAATAATGTCTATCCTTCTCTTTTATTTTGTGTATGAAACTCTATGTGGTGGTGTGATCCACATAGTCCAAGCAGTGCTGAACACTGGAAGCAGCAACAATATCCTATCCCTTAACTGCATTTACTGTTAAGTGTGGATGTTTATGCATTCATGTATCTTTGATGGAGTGAAGGCTCTGAGATAATTGCATGCAGCCGCATTAGGGAAAATGGTGGAGACAGGGAATGGGATGATGGGAAGGAGGCTGTGACTCAACTGTTTCAGAGACCATGACTCCTGCAGAGAGAGCTGCAGGTGATGTGGTAGGGATCATGTTTACATAAAGTTGGTGACACTCTAAGCCTAAGCTATAATGCCTCAGGGCCAACCTGGCAAACAAAAGTACAAGCTCACACTGAGAACCATGTTCTACTTTCCTTACTTCTGCACTGGTCCCAGCACAAACAACATAGGCTGGTGCAGCAGCATAGAGGCTGAGTGTCCACAGATGACAGTGGTCAGTGACTCCTTCCAAAGCCTGTTTGTTGTTAACGGATTTCTAAGAAAAGGCTAGAGCTGATTTATGGGCACTGTCTTGTTCCTGGGTATATGCAAACCTATTTCTATGTAATTTAAAAATAACTCAGGAAGTCATTGAATCTGTGAGTAGGGAGATTGTAGTTAGAAGCTGAAATTTTACAATTACGATGGAGGAAGACTGAAGTCCTGAAGATACATGCATTTTAAAGCTAATGGCCAAATGGAATTTGAATATTAATTATAATATAAGGATGTAAGAACAAAAAAGACCCAGAGAATGATGAGGGCTGTAAAACTCTAGTTTAAAAGACAACAACAAAAATCAACAAAAAGAGTTTTTAGAGCTGCTATGTGTCATTTTCCTGAATATTAAACGTATTTTGAGGAGAAACAATTGCATCAATCAAAAGATACCCCCCTGCAGTTTGGAAGGAATTGGCTAACTATTTACTCTCTTGAGTCCAAAAAACAGTTGGAGGAAACAATTTTGTACCCTTGTGAATTTCATTCCAGTCTTGCTCACATACTTGCTCAATATGTTTTTGTTGACAGATGAAGTGACTGGCAGATGTAACAAGCGACTTCTATATTCTTTCTAGTTATTAAGTTTTTTTCTTTTCTTTTTATTTTCTCTTCCTTTTTGTTTTTCTAAGTAGAATAATGTTATTTGGATGAAAAGCACTCATGGCAGCAAAAAAATCTATGGGGATATTCAAAGTGTTTGAATAACATATGATGTGTTTGGATATATAAAACAAATCTAAATGTTTGCAAAGAGCTTCGTATTTCCAAATTTCGAATGATACTAGAATTTACTCAAATTTATTTCGTATAAATTATCACATAGTAGATGTGATATATTTCAAAAGTTTACATATATGCCTTACAAAATAAATTAGGCAGAGATTTTCATTTCAGAGATGTATTGCAACTTACAAGATAGCAGATACCAAATCAACCATAAAATACCAGGCTGCCTGGCCAGGTTGAAAAATATTCAGTGTTAAAAAGAATGCACTTAAACGTTACTTCTTTGTAAAAAAAAAATAAATTAAAATAAAATAAAAAATACTTTTTTGTTCAGGTAAATGCTAAAATTTTATTTTGCACCAGGATTTCCTGAGCTGCTACAGCATGGCAAAGACCCGCTAATGCAAAGTAAAGTGCATTCAGTGAGAGATAGTGACAAGTGGTAGTGGTATGCAGAGATATTGCAGTGTGTCTGGGAAGTAACTGGGCATATAGTGTGCAGAATTTATTGAATGAGGCAGGTATGGCTTAGTCCCTCTTTAAAGGACTTTCTTAGCCTTACTAAGCAAATAAAATTATTTGTAATTATTATTACAAAGCAGGGGATATAAAAAAAGAAAACAATTCAGAGAAGTGATAGAAGATAATGATCAAAGACTTTAACTTATTTCAGACCTTAGTAAGGGGTCCGTGAATTCTCAAGCATACATACAGATTAGTGCATGTGTATGAGTATTTAAACTATTCAGTAGGCTCCATGATGAGGTTTTAGTCATTCCTGCTGATACTTTTGTTGGTATTGCAGTCTAGATAAAAATTATGTCAGGATACTTTTAAACTAGATACTTGGACCAGAACCAGGAAGTGGAGATGAGACTCAAAGTATGCAAATGGCAATTGCAATCATGATTCCGAGTACAAGAGCAAGAAAATCTCACAAGTGCAGACCTTCAAAATGAATACTTTTACCCTCATTCCATGCTCCTTTGTGAGTTTAAGACAATGTTGTTTCCTCATACTTTAGAAAGTCATTTTCCATGAGTAATAATTTTAGATTATCATAAAACAATACATTTCATTATTTGGAAATCGTTTTATACTATTGTAAAACAAGACAAACTCAATTATTTGAAATACATTATTTATACATGCATGTATATAATAAATTTGCATGTTCTAAAACCTGTCTATCTTTTCTTAGCCATCTTATGCTAGGTAATTACTCTTCCTCCTTCCTTTTATTCTTTAACTATTTACACACTGTTGACAATTACTTGTTCAACCTTGCTTACTGTTTTCAGCATGTTTACATCAGTATTTGTACATAAATCTGTTTCATTTACTATTATTTCTATTTTCTGAATTCCTCACATTTTCTATGCTTTTCTTATGAGCTTTCTTACTCTCCAATTGCATCCCTTGAGTGTTGCCTGAACAGGTACTGCAGTTCCTGATCCTCATGGGAATAATTTCTTAGTAGTTTCCTTTATTCCCATATCCTACTTTGTGATATGCTCATGAAACTTGACTTTTTTAAAAAAAATATTGAAACAGAACCAATAATTTTCAAATATAATTTTAGTTCCAGATAATGAGGGCAATTGGATTTTAAACAATAGTGTTAAAACTATCTCCTAATTTTCTGTAATTATGTTAACTACAGTTGTATTTTCTATAGACTCAATATATAAATTTTACCAGTTTTAGTTCATTTTTCAACAGATTTTTTTATTTCACTAAAATGTTAATAAGATACTATTTTAATTCACCAAATTTTTCAAAAATTTTATTTAAAGATAGTTTACAAGGAAGGCCATTTATTTTCTTTTTTGTCTTTTATTCATTACTTTTTATTTTCCCACAGGTTTTTGGGGTACAGGTGGTATTTGGTTACATAAGCTCATTAGTGGAGGTTTGTGAGATTTTGGTGCACCCATCAACTGAGAAGTATACACTGCATCCAATTTGTAGTATTTTATTCCTTGTCTCCCTCCCTCCACTTCCACCCAAGTCCCCAAAGTCCATTGTATCATTCTTACAGAAGGCCATTTATTTTCCTCACAGGAACTCAGATATCTTTTTTCCAGGTTACCAGTTTAGTAATGTGTCATATTTCATAATTATTTCCCTTAAAATGTTAAAGATTATACTACTTTGAAAATTTCTAAATTTTCTAAGTGATTTTGTGTATTTTATAAATTTATTATTTAAGAAGCTCACTTATTTTACTTTTTTTTTTTTTGATTGGTCAACAGCCTCTCAAACTTGTTTCTCTATTTTTCAGTAGGATATTAACTACTTAAACTGTACCATTTGTTGAGTATGCTGCCTGAAATTATATTTCTCATATTCTGATTTAGTTTAAATGGATCTATGTTACGTTGTTTAAAGTGTCTTAAATATTTTATAAGTTATCCAGAACAAAATTGAAATGCTACCTATAATCTAGATACTAATTTTTAGGTCTTATATTGAAGTCATTTTTAATCTCTTTAACTTTTGTTCATATAGTTTGAATTTTCAAATCTCCTAGAAGTGAGTGTTTTGACGTTTATTTTTCACCGTCCCGTCCTAAAGGAGTTCTGCATTGCCAAGTTCAGTATCATCTAATTCAAATTTTTGTTTTCCATTCTGTATTTTCAAATTTTGGTCCACGATAAGCTAAAGTCAGGAGGCCTTCAGACGTGGAAAACTGCTGTTTCAATCATTATCGTTTATGTATAAGCGGACTTACTTTTCATGTTATGCTAATATGTCTTTCTGTCACATAAACTAATAATAATTGCCAAGAAATCGCACTGGAAAAAAAACTATATTATTTTCTTACCTGTAGCTGATTTAATGTTAAAACAAACTTGAATCCAAATTGTGGAAAGTGTGAATTCATACAGATTTGTTTTTGGTTTGTATTTACTTTTTATTTTTTGTTTTCTTTTAAACATAAAAGGCTGTTTTGAATTTAAATTATGTCTTTTTCTTTATGATCTAGCTTTATTTTTTTATGTTTGCTAGTTTGTTCCTTATGTCTGTAAATTTTGTTCTTGTAGATTGCCACAGTTTAGTTACATATAATACTTATTTTTTATTTATGTAAAAATGACATGCAACTGTGAATCATAAGATTGCAGGAATGGAATAATAATGAACTAATTTGCAGTGAAGTGGACTCATTATCATGCCAGCTGCTGATATTTTCCCACCCGGTATTCTTCCTGGCAAACAAGGTCCCAGGGGGAAAGTCTTCCGTCTGGCTAAGGAAAATAGTCCTTTACTTTAGAAATCTCTTTAAATCTGATAATCATTACTTTAATAGTAATAATAATTTTTTAAATTCTATACTTGTTTTTCCAACGGCAGCTGTGTCTTTATGGAGTCTATATTATATATATATGAATATATATATTCATTACCTTAATATGCCTTGTTATAATGCTGTTTAATTTTTGGTTAAATATTACATATAAATTACATGTAAAACATAAATTTCCAGGAGATACATGTAATTTTGTATATTAGCCTTATAGAATAAGAACCATCAATTTCAATTTGTAATACAATAAATTATATAGTATATGGGCAAATTCAGATTTTATGTAGATACATTTTATATATATATATATATACATGTAGATGCATATATGTTCTTGGGTTTATTTTGACATTTCAAAAATTACTGCAACCTCTAAACAACAAAATAGCAGTCTATTATTCTTTTTACATATGTGTGATTAAATACTCATCTGAAATCCTCTTAATGAGAAATACTTCCTAATAATCATACAAATATGGCAAGAACACTATGTAAATAATGCAGCTTATTTTCTTTTGCATTTTATTTTAATATGCATGTTCTTGAGCATATTTGGCATTAGCTCTGCCTTTAATTTTCAATAGCCTAGAGGAAAAACTAAATTGATGAGCTTTCATATTTCTTTATGCTATGTAAAACCCAATTATTGTCATCAACACAGGCTGCTATTATGCGGTCATTAAATTCTTTTATTCCTGAAAATTCTCTCTAAAATAAATTTGCCACCTACATTCTAAAATATTTTTGAATACATTTAAAACATGATTATAGCAAAGTATCTGAGCTCTTCTATTTTGTATGAACCTTAAATAATGTTTTGGTTATTTCTAGTCCTTTTTCTCACTTGCCGCAGTGTTCCACAATATTTGAGGAAATAAGATCTTCTTAAAATAAAAATAAGAATTACAAAACTTTTCCTATCTTTAGATAAATATAAAAGCCCATATTTTGAAAGATTGTTGACATAGTTAGAAATATAATAGCATAGTCATCATAGAGAGTTGAAAGTAATGTGATTGTTTAAATTTGCCCTGATACACTGAGAACAATTTTTTTCTTAAATTCAATGGCTTTGATAGTATTTTCATGCATTTATCAGACTTTAAAATGCTACTTGGAGAAATGCAGAGAGCTAGAAGAAGTTTAAAATATAGCATGACATCTTCAATTACACACAATCAATTGACTACTCACTTCTTCAAGTTAAATTTGTCTCAGGACATGTCCATACTGTACTAAAATACTTCTACGCTTCAAATTAAAAAGAGCATGTTTTGTTTCGTTTTCTTAACTGAACAATATATAGCATATTGATATTTTAATCACCTAATAATTAAATTTTCATTTTTATCTGACTTATCAGAATCCTGTAAACCAATTTTCAAAAAAAGGACTTAGTGAAGGGAAAATATAAGCAGTTACATAAAAGTTGGCATTTTAAGCTAATAACCAGTTTAGTTTAAATGAGTCTATTTCACACATTATTTTCTTACTCGGGTCTTATTTTTTATAAAGTACCGATTCCCTAGGACAGCAAAATTAATTTATACAGAGCATCCACTTTTGAATATGAAGTAAACTATTTTTAAATAATTAGCTCAAACCATACGGTGGTGCAGTGTGAGTGATACCTGTGGGTGTGCCAGTTGTAGAATGCCGGTGCCAATCTGCAAGAGATAATTTAGCAGTAGGAGCATCTGGCTCCTTGGCAAGCTCGTTAGGCATTTTTCTTGGCACCAGTTGTTACCTCTATGTTGATCACTTGATAATACATTTTAAAAGGTCTATGGATTATTTCGCTAACATTTAACCTGTGCTTATTCTTTTTTTTTTTTCTTTTTAATCACTGTGGTTCTCATCGGGTCAAATGCAGTGTATTAGTGCGAATGAGAGAGAGGGACAGAGGGAGGGAGAGACAGAGAAATCTAAATACTTAAGAGCTTTACTAATAGTCTGAAACAGAAAACACTTTAAGGTCCTGTTGTTGTAGAAGAGTGTTCCCCAAATACATAACACAATGAAACACTATTCTAAATTGAGATATAAAATATACCTTTAAAAAGTTTGGTCAAATTATATATATTGAATAACAAATACAATGTTGAAGTATCACACTACCAAACTTAGGCAGGAAAAAACAAAACAGAAAACCACAGTATGGATTCCTGGTTGATACATGGTTTCTATCTATTATAATTAATTTAACAGAGACAGATCAAATTAGTTTCGTTGTAAGAAAATCTAAGTGGAATAAAGTAACAGTTGGTGCAAAGAAGTTATTTCAGTTGCACAGACATGGTTAATTCTCTTGCAAAGCTTTTCCAAAGAGCCTTACTTTAAATTAGATATGATATTTCCACTTTTTCGTGCAGAAGTGCTAATTTCAGTCTTTATAGAGGAGTTTGGCGTTTGGAGAATAAAAATTTTGATTAAGCGTTTGACATTCAAAAAGTTCCACCATAGTTTATATTCATATACAGTTATACTTATAAATAAGTGAATGTTTATCTAGTTAGGTATATACGTACGATTTAGAATGAATTATAGGCCAATTTCTTCCTCTCACCCTGTATCCAGGCACATTGCCGTGAAATCTCTTGCCTAAAGGTGAAACTTTCTTCCTCAACTCTTGACTTGGGGATTAGCCACTGACTAGCTTGGGCCAAAGAGATGTTAAGAAACCTAATGCAAGTAGGAATTTGAACTGTGCTTGTGCAGCCTGGTTGTCCTCTTACATCATGGTCATTGTCATGAGAAGAGCTTCACCTGACCCCTGGTAGAATGCAGTGGGCAAGTCCACAACTAACCAACCAGCTGCAGGCTACAAAAGCAGAGACACCCCAGCTGACACAAAGATTCATGAGAAATAAACCGCTTATTGTACACCACTGAAAGCCTGTGGTAGGCCCACAGCAACTGCTGATTGATATATTTTACATTTACTTTGTGCTTAGAATAATTGTTGCATATTCTTAAACTTAAACCAATATAGTTAATACTCCCCAATCGGCGCTATTAATATAATATCTATCTATAAACTTTATATGATATTTATATATACTTGGGTTGGGAACATCTTTTTTAGCAAAACCAGGAAAATGTAAGTCACAGAAAGCAGGGCAAACATTAAATCATGAGAGTAAAAAAAATGGGCAAATGTTTGTATAACTTTTTATTTTGATAGAAGAATTGAAATCACCCCAATAGTTCCATAGACAGTTTTTTTTTTTTTAAATAAACATAGAAATTGACCTTGATCTAAAGCTTGAATCTTCCATTTGTTTTATCTGGGTTTCTTCCTCAGGAAAGGACCTCTCGGCCTCTCAAAAAAAAAAAAAAAAAAAAAACAAACAACTGACACTCTCCAGATGACCATATTTAGACAATGAGATGTCAGATCCCTCATTCATCATGATTGTTTCCTTGCTCCTCCCTAGTTCCTGTTTTTTTACACACTGCTACATTTCTTCCTGGGTATATAAACCCCTAGTTTTAGTGGTCAGATAAATGGGTTTGAGGCAGATCTCCCACCTCCTCGACTGCAGAACCTGATGAAAGACTCCCTTCTTGGCAGTAATCGTTGTCTCAGTGATTGGCTTCCTCTGTGGCAAGCAGCAGGACCTAGACTGAACCGCTGATGTTTTGGTAACAGAATCACAGAAAATCACACATGTGTAATGTACATAAGAAATGACTCATAAAAATAAATGTGAAATGGTGAAAAGCTAATATGCTATTAGCTTTTACAAATAGTTAAGTCATAATTAAAAGTCAAATTAATGAAAATTAGTAAAGATTCTGAATAAGCAGTTCATTAAAAAAGGAAATTCAATGGTCAATGAAGTTCAAACAACTACTGGACTTCAATAACAGAAGGAAGTATGTGACTTGTTCACCATCCTATTGACATTAATAAAAATCAATTATTATTGATAAGGTTTTTGAAGGCAATAGTGTGGGGGAGTGCACTATTTGGAATGTGAATTGTGGACAACTTTCCAGAAGTGGCGTATAATTTAATAAAGAAAAGGAAAACAGTGTACACCTTTCTTCCACAGTATCATTGTTACTGGAAAAAAATATGTGTGTGTACCCACACATACACATATATATATTTATTTACAGTACAATGATGAAAACTGGAAACAGATTGATGTTCACCAGTAGGATAATAATTGCATAATTTATGTTCAAAAGTACATCATGCAAATATTTTTTAAAAATCCATATTTTTATATAATCTGAAATTTTACCCATTATATATTATTAAGTAAAAATCATTATTGTGTAATATATATCATTTTATTTTTATATAAAAACAGAAATGAGTAATATATTTTTATATTGATATATGTATATTCTGGTATGGTAATGTCAGCGCAGACAGATACTGAAGGATTGATATAAAATACTTAACGTTCTAATGTTCTGTGGGTTTCTTTTGAGGGGAGAGGAGCAACTTGCTAGATTTCTCTCTGCATATTCCAACTGCATTGTTACAACAGGGTAGTATGATCTTATATTTATGGTTCAAATAACAGTTCCAATTGACAAAATCATCTTTTTGTGATAAATTCTGACTTCCAATTCTGCAAATTGCTTTGAGCAGTATGGCCACTTTAACAATACTAATTTTTTCACTCCATGAACGTGTTTTTCCATTTACTTGTGTTGTCTCTGTACATGGCTAGGCATTGTACAGTAATGGAAAAAGATGAAAAAAGGTGAAATACGAAATAAATTTCCACCTCAGGTAGAGTGAATGGTCTCAAGGGTTCTTGTCATGTCAATTGCTCTTGACTTTGTGCATTTTATTACTCACATCCCATTCATCTTGCAAATCCTAGACCAATGGAATTTTTTCAGTCCCATTTCTGCATCTTTTGTTTACTTCAGCAACTGTTTTCTTCAATTTTTTGTCCTGTTGTCAGAAAAACTCAGTTGAATGCTAAATAATTTTCAAATCAATATTATCACCATTTTATCTACTCAATTGCTGAAAGCTTGAGGGCTGGGGTACACTTGTACTTTATTTCTCTGTTAATCACAAGATGAAGCACATTGACCAGTCTAAAAAAGGCACTCGTAAACATATTCTGATGATTGTTTGGTTTATTTGTATTGCTAGTACTAATTAATCAAGAATCTCCTTTAAAAAACTTCTCTTAATGACTTTCTCAGCTTTTCCTGTAATGTGATGTTGAAATAGCTTCAATTCATTTTCTGAAATAAATAATAAATAGGAATATAAAATCACAAAATTTAATATCCCGAATGAATTATCAAGTCAAGTTCTAGGCCTACAAAAATATAATATTTAAACACTAAAGGTAAGTGTTGTTTTTATTAGAGTGATTTTTTAAAATTTCAACTTTAATTTAGATATACAGGATACATGTGCAGGTTTGTGGCATGAGTATATTGCACAATAGATAGTTGAACCTATCAACTCACACCCTCCTACCTCCTTCTCCCCTCTAGTAGTCTGCAGTGCCCATTGTTCCCATGTTTATGTCCATATGTGCTCAATGTTCAGCTTCTCCTTATAAGTGAGAACATGTGGTATTTCGTTTTTTCTTCCTGAGTTAGTTTACTTAGGATTATGGCTTCTAGCTGCATCAGTGTTGCTGCAAAAACATAATTTCAGTCTTTTTTTTATCACTGCATAATAGTGTATGGTGTTTAAGTGTCATATTTTCTTTACCCAGTTGACCATTGATGGGCACCTATTTGAATCCATGCTTTTGCTACTGTGAGTACTCTGGCTATGAACATGCGAGAACATGTGTCTTTTTGATACAATGATCTATTTTCCTTTGGGTACATACCTAGTAATGGGATCGCTGGGTCAAATGGTAGGTCTTTTTCATGTTCTTTGAGAAATCTCAAAACTACTTTCTACAGAGGCTGAACTAATTTACATTCCTACCAACAGTGTACAAGTGTTTCTTTTTCTCTGAAGCCTTGCCAGCATCTAGTGTTTTTTGACTTTTTGGTAATAGCCATTCTGACTGGTTTGGAATGATATCTCACTGTGGTTTTGATTTGCATGTCTTTGATAATTAGTGGTGATTAACATGTTTTTCACATCCTCTTTGGCCAATCATATGTCTTCTTTTGAGAAGCGTCTGTTCATGTCTTTTGCCCATTTTTAATGGGGTGTTTTTTGCTTGTTGATGTGTCTAAATTCCTTATAGATTCTGGATATTAGACTTTTGTTGGAAGCACAGTCTACATATATTTTCTCCCACTCTGTAGGATGTGTATTTACATTATTGATAGTTTATTTTGCTATCCAGAAGTTCTTTAGTTTAATTAGGTCCCACTTGTCAATTTTTGTGTTGCAATTGCTTTTGTGGACTTAGGCAAAAATTACATGCCAAGGCCACTGTTGAGAAGGGTAGTTCCTAGGTTTTCTTCTAGTATTTCTATAGTTCAAGGTCTTACTTTTACATTTTTATCCACTTTGAGTATGTTTTGTATATAGTAAGAGGTGAGAGTTCAGTTGAATTCATCACCATATGGCTAGCCACTTGTCTCAGAACCATTTATTGAATAGAGCATCCTTTCCCTATTTCTTGTTTTTGTCAGCCTTGTCAAAGATCAGATGATTATACGTGTGTGGTTTTATTTCTAAGATTTCTATTATGTTCCATTGGTCTATGTGTCTGTTTTCACACCAGTATTATGCTGTTTTGGTTATTATAGCCTTATAGTATGGTTCAAAGTGGGGATATAGCAAGGTTAAATTGTGTATACAAATTATATTTGATAAGTTGAATAACCAGATGTTTGCCAAACCCATATAACGTCAAAGTTCTAGTGTCTCTTAAGACTTCACTCTCAGAATACCATCTCTTCACTCCTATCCTAGTAGTCTGAAGGAAAATTAAAACATTCATGTATACACACAAACTTTTGTATACACATGAAAAAGCACACAAAACAACAGCAGCAAAACTTGACCCAGGACACAATTGGAAAACTTTAAGATACATAATACTTAAATTTATAACAGTGTTTTTAACCTTCTTAACCCTGGATACACATTATATTCACCTAGGCAGTCTCAAAAAAATAGCTAGGTCTGGTTCCCATGACAGACCAAATCACATCAAAATCTCAAAGATGCAATCATCATTAAGAATTGTTCAGGTTAATATAGGGACGCCATTTATGTCACAGTATTTTTTTTTCTGGTAATAACTTGCTGAACAGAAGTTTATTCCTTAAATAGAATATATTTTATCCACAATCTAAAAGTGTTTTGCCGCCTTTTCTTATTAGATTAATTTTCCTGTCCTTTAATTACCTATTTTTCCCATTGTAAGGGGAGCCTTCTTGAATGAGAGCTGCTCTCTTTGTTGTGACTGAAAGAATCTTTGGATCAGAGTTCCCCTATGCTTCACAACATTATACATGTCAGTCCTCTTAGTCTAAATGTTATTTCTCACCTGGCTTGGAATCAAGCTTGCTAGAGCCCTAACTCCCTTGGCATGGAGCATTTTACAGATATACATGTTAATAATCATTCTCTTACACAGCTGGAGCTAGTGTTCATATATTTCCCAGAACTACACTGAGTCTCAAATGTCCCTTTATTCAGTACCACATTATTTACAAGTAATGTGAACTCCCCCAATGAAAGTATCCAGCTTGTCTTCCTCTTTGGTGATATCTTTTTAAATCTCTAGCTCTAGTGCCTAATAGGAACTTAACAAGACTTTGATGAATGAATTAATGATTAAAAGTTATACATTTTAATTGTATTTATCTTTGCTGTTCATCCTGAATTGTCCTGTCCAGCCATTATCTGTTTTCAATGATATTAAGATTAGTAGCTGAAGTTGTGATTGAAACTGAAATGTACTCAAGAATATTGTAAGTGACATTGACGGCTTTGTTTTACAAACCTTTACCAAAGTGTACTTCCAAAAATGTAGAAAAAAGTGCACTGTGTAGATTAGTGCAGGCCAATATTTCTTTTTAGAACTTTGGGAAAAAAAGTTATATTTGATTATCAGTGTTGATTTCTCCAGCTTAAATGCTGCTTCCTTTCGTCTCTGCTTATTATTTTTATTTTCTTTTTCCGTATTTATTTGTATCGGATAATCATCATTTATTCTCTGTTCTTTTAAAAACACAAACATTAGAAATGACATGCAGTGTCTTTTGGGACCTGCTCAATATTTTCTATAGTATCTTTTCCATATTGTCTGTAACATGGTCATCAAGTTTTGATTAAAATTCAAATTATTTTAAATACTTTATTTAATTCTTTTTTTGGTCTTCTCTCTTCTTCTTCCCCTTGTCCTTCCCCTTTTGTCATGACTTTCCTCCCTTCTCTTCTACTTTTTTCTGTATTGGCCTCTGTGTCTGATTAATGGTTGCTTTCTAATTTCTTGAATATTCATTTATTAAATAATTAAGGCATTTATTTTTGAGGTAGTATATATGTAAAGAATGACTAACCATTAGGCACTACTGCCAGTTCTAGGGTAATGCAACTCTAATATAAAGTGAGAAGGGAGGAAGGAAAGAAAAAAACATTAGGTAAGACAAGAACAAAATATATTATTTTTCTTTTTTCCTAAACTTTCACACTGTTCATCCTTTTAAAACTTCATCCTGCTGCAAATGCACAGTTTAATATATACTGCTATGGCCTTGACTGCTGGTCCTACCTGCAAACATGAAACTAGCAAATCCATCTATGAATAACATCCAAAACCCCTTTCCTATTGATGGACCAAATGTTTGCTTCCTCACCAAATTCACATATTGAAACCTTAACCACGAATGTGATAGTATTTGGAGATGGACTTTGGGGAGCTAATTAGGTTTAGATCAGGTCATGAGGGTAGGGTTGCCATGGTGGATTAATGTTTTCATAATAATAGGAAAAAAGAGCAGCACTTTCTCTCCCATCACAATGTGAGGACTCAGTAAGAAGGCAGCTGTCTGTCTGCAAGCCAGAACAAAAACTCCAACCAAAACTAAATCGGCCTGAACCTTGATCTTAGACTTCCCAGCCTTCAAAACTATGAGAAATAAATGTTGTATAAACCACCAAGCCAACGATATCTTGTTATAGCAGCCCAAACTAAGACAACTATCATCAAAATAATTTTTAAAAATAAGTAAAACACAACCCAGGACTCTATGTACCCTTGGAATATGTCTTCATATACTTTTTAATAGAAGAGAACTTGATCCACCAGTAATAAATTTAAAGTTTTATTTCATAGCCTTTTCTAATTAGCAAGAAGCTCATATCATTCTTTACTCCTGTTTCCAGCAGTTCTCTGGCTAAAGTAGAATAAATCTTTCCATATTGCTTCTTGTCACTCCACCTGCTCCGTTAGCTCACCAATGCATGATGAAGTAGTCATTTATAGTATATGAGTATTAAGTTATTATAAAATGGCTACCAATTGGTACTCTCAATTGATCTCTTAATGACCTGTGAATAGAAAAGCAAATAGCTCTCTTCTATTTAACATTCTAGAGCTAATCACTAGATCATCTATGTGTCCCTGAGGTGGTTATCTCTTGTTTTATTTTTTTTCTTGTTGTAAAAATATCAATGAATCTGAAGTCTCCAAACTGTTTTCAACTATATAGATTTCTGGAGATTGTTTTTAAACACTCATTCTTTTATGATCCGTCAAATGAATAACATTTAGCAATGCCAGCAAGATATGAATCTCCCCAGAGTTAAATGGCTGCAACTTCTTTCTCTCCTACACTCCCTTTTATACTTATTTTCCTAGTATTACCTTTCCATCTTTTAAATTATTTCATTCCCCACATTGAGTGTTGTTTTTAATTCCTCCCTTCTTAAATTTCTTTGCTGTTGTCACTTTGACATCATTTTTTTTATATCGCTTCTTTTCTCTTCATACTTGGTTTAATTTTTCTTTCTCTACTATTTTTCTCCTTGTTTCTAAGTCTCTTTTGTTTTCCTCCTCACTCTCTTTATTTTTTTCTTAACTCATTCAGATGTCTCCCCTGGACAGTTATGGATTTTTTTAAATTTTTTTCTTTCTTTATTACTGGAAGTGTGATTTCTGACCTTTTAGTTGACTCCTGCCTTCTTTCTTTCTCTTCTTATTCTCTTATTCTCAGATTATTTCACTTTCTTAAACTTTTTCTCTCTTTCATCTTGCTTTCCCCCAAATGGGCACAAAGGTAAATCTGTTTTCTCTTTTGCTTTGTCACCAAGTGGGATATATTAAGATGATTGTGAGATGGAAAATTGTTAGTACTTTAAAACATAATAAGGCTCATAGCTCCATATCACCAGGATTTTAAAAAATGTTAACATGTGAGAGGAAAACAGTAATATGTGATTTAGATTTAAACCAAGAGCAAATAAACCACAAGTAGAAAAAATATATATTATGTGGGGTCACAAATAATCCCCCTAAAAATGCTCAAATTTGCATAAATTGATCTTTGAGAGGTCCCCTTTGTATGATAACTCTGAGATAATAATTTTGAATGTAACTATAAGATAAGGTGAGGTTATTAAACAGCTTTAGATGCAACACATATGCCCTGTTTACTACAGTGAAAACTGATACTCATTTCATTCATTAATTAATAACTAGCAGCAGGTGTAGAGGCAGGCATCACTATAGTCCAGCAATTGCTGAACATCTGTGCTGGTTGATAAATTGCCACGACTTCCTAAGTGTTCTGCCATCTCCTCAACCTGTGTGGAGCCCCTCTCACCTGTCTTCACATAAGCCAACAGCTGAAGAATTGATGTGTGGAGCAGCAGGGGCCTCCATGTAACTGTTGCAGTGCCTATTCTAAGTGGACTCTACCAGGCCTGATGTTACTTTGAATTTTACCCTGGAGAACTGGAAATAAAAATGAAATGTGGCCCTTTTTTGTTAAACTCACAATCCAGTGCATGCAATTCGTGTACATTAGTATATCAAAGTTATGCACAAGTTATGTGAAAGCTCAGAGAAAATGTTAACAATATAATGTATGTCTTGAACTTTTCACATATATCACTTCATTTAGTTCTCAAAGAAACGCTCCAGCAGGGCCAGGTCACACTGAGGGGCTGAAGGTTGAGCTGAGCAAATTTGACAATAGATTTTGTGATAGGTGCTCACTTCCCTTTGCTCTTGCTCTGCTCATTTACGTTTATCTCAGTGAGGAATGGATTATGGAGTGGCATTCCCAGAGCTTAAATAATGTAAGGTTGTGATACATATCACTGTATTTCTCCTTGAGGTTCTGTTTTTTATATTTTTATTGTACTTTAATTTCTGGGATACATGTGCAGAACGTTCATGTTTGTTACATAGGTATATATGTGCCATGGTGGTTTGCTGCACCCATCAAATTGGATCCCTTCCTTTCACCTTATACAAAAATTAACTCAAGGTGGATTAAAGACTTAAACGTAAGACCTAAAACCATAAAAATCCTAGAAGAAAACCTAGGCAATACCACTCAGGACATAGGCATGGGCAAAGTTTTCATGACTAAAACAGCAAAAGTAATGGCAACAAAAGCCAAAATTGACAAATGGGATCTAATTAAAGAGCTTCTGCACAGCAAAAGAAACTATCATCAGAGTGAACAGGCAACCTAGAGAATGGGAGAAAATGTTTGCAATCTATCCATCTGACACAGGGCTAATATCCAGAATCTACAAAGAACTTAAATAAATTTACAAGAAAAACACAAACAACCCCATCAAAAACTGAGGTTCTATTTTATGTGTGAGTGAATGTTACCAGTTGATGACAATAGTTGAGATTTCTTAAGGTAATATGAGCATGAAGTCATGAAAAAAGAAAATGAATAACTGGAATCAACATTTATAAACTTCTCTACCTCTAGATACATAAATCATTTTTAAAACATAAAAATAAAATTACTAGATTACTAATGTGAAAGTGCATTAAATGGCTACATAAATAAACAATTTTAAATAAAAGTTACAAAAAATATCAAGATTCACATTACTTATTACAAGTAATGAGAATACTTATAAGATGTCACATTACTTATTATAAATTAATATTAACTGATTAGAACATTTTCTTATAGAAAATATGTTTTTGACCTTTATGTATTTTTTTTCCTTTATAATGAGATGCTTAGAGAATATTCATATGCTAACATTGGTATAAGAATAATCATTTTATCTCTTTGTTTACCATTTTGTACATAGATTCTAAATAAATACTGACCTTTCAGTTTGGCAGTCGTAGTCTCACAACAGCTGGCCCAAGCACGCTGAGATCCATATAAATACACCAGCTAAAACTCATGGACTATTCTAAAATATTTGCCATACTTAGATTCTTTATTAATGCATTCTACCAGAGCTGGAATGTGATTTTCCTTATCTATCTCACCAAATCGTACTCATTCATCAACACTCAATTTGAATGTCATTTCTTTGCAGAATCTTCATTCTTTCTCATAGGGCAAAGAGACCTTCCTCTTCAACTCTCTCTGTATTTCGTGCCTGCCTCCCTTCAGGTTCTTATCACATTCAGCTGGGCAGTGTTAGTTAAGTCTATTTCACATCTTCCCTTTTAAAGCACAAGCACTTTGAGAACTGGAATTGAGTTATTATTCATTTGCATAAGGCAACGGTGCATAGCATAATGTTATGTTCAGAAGAAGTAATTAATAAATAATTAATAAACACAGGATCAACAATATTACTTGGCCACAGTCAAGAGGCAGTCTCTTTTTATTTTTATTTATTTTTATTTTTTTAGTTTCGTAAAAACTACCTTAAAGTGTTTGCCGTATTGGATTATAGCTCAGGACATTGCATACCTAATTGCTCTGCTTACTACAAGTGCCCTTGAATAGGACTGTATTAAACACTGACTGGAAAAGATAGTGAGATATTAATAATAAACCAAAGGCAAACCAAAGGGACAATTGGACAAACAAAATTTAAAGCATGATTAAGACATTTAGCTAAGCATGTTGTACGTTATTAGTTTATTATTTCCTCACATTTGTGAACTTGTTGTCTTAAATTTTAAAAAGGATATTGGCTTATTTTGCAAGAGAGAATGAAATAGTTTATAGATTTAATTATGCATCATTAGCTGCAGGGTCCTTCAGGTTCATTATCAGAAGAGGTAATACATCTATAAAAAATAAATTATTTTGATTAAAATCTCATGAAATTATTTGAGGTATCCCTCCCTTTGAATCTAATTCTTATAATGGGTTATCTGAACCATATATGCTGCTCTGAACTTTGAGAGCATTTTATACAAGACTAAACAGAGAAGGGAAAGATAGAAAAATAAGGACTGGTTATAAAATATTGATTTCATAAATAAATAAGCGTCCTCAATACTAATCTCGACTAAGTTATAGGCATTGACTGTTGGGTATGATAGTGTCTCATCACTGCAATATCCCCCAAAGAACAGCACTTCACAAAAAGTGTGATATAGTAGATAATAGCCTCTTAAAGAAGACCAGTTTAACTCTTATTTCTACCTGACTTATAATTTTTTACCCAGGTTGATCACTTATTCTTTATTTTCACCTCCAGTAGTTTCATCTGTTTCTCTCTCTGTGTATGTTTTTTTCTTCATCTTCATTCTCCATATTAAGGTATTTTATAGGAAATACAGTACATATCAAAAGTAGTATATATAATTATATTACATATGAAATACATAATTATAATGATAAATATACATGCATAGATATATGTATATCCATATATATAGAATAAATAATGATTGAATGCCTTCAATTAATATCCTATACCTTTGAAGAAACTCCATTTAGGAAATTATTTAAAAGATACATCCCATTGAGAAGAGTATGGGCTACTCAAATATTTGTAGTGTTTATCAATCGTGCAGAAAAATTTTGTAGATATATGTATACGTACACACACAGGTATAAATGTATATTATATACATACATTTTAAAATGTTACATTTTAATATTTATTGAGCTAAAAAGTTGTCTGTGTCCATATTTTGTTCTCAGTTTATTCACGCTTACTACCCAAGTAAAAAAAAAAGGCCATCTTTCTATAATTAGACAAAGTGTCAATGGATCCATATTTAACAAAGAACTTTTTATTTATTTACTTATTTGAGACAGAGTGTCGCTCTGTCCCCCAGACTGGAGTATAGTAGTGTGATCTCAGCTCACTGCAGCCCCTGCCACCCAGGCTCAAGCAATCCTCCACCTCAGCCTACTGAGTAGCTGATACCACTGGAGTGCACTGCCACACCTGCCTAACCTTTTAAAATTTGTGTAGAAAGAGAGTTTCACCATGTTGCCCAGTCTGCTCTCCAACTCCTGGGCTCAAGAGATCCACTTGCCTTGGCTTCCCAATGTGTTGGGGTTACAGGTGTGAACCACTGTGCCTGGGCAACAAAGAAGTATTAAACACCATTTCTTTTGGTTTGAGAATGTTTACAGTAAGTAGTCCTTCAGTTTAAGGTATAAAAAAAGAGTTTTCTTGGCAACTGGTTAAGAACTAAGGGAATCAAGAAATATCTACAAACCAAGTGAATGTGAAAAACCACATATATGGAAACAATTCCTAAAGAAGAACAAAAATAAGTATAAACACCAACCCGAACCCATGTAAAATTCCACAAAACGAAAAACAAGACCAACGCAGAAAGAAATAGTAATTCTAATAGTGGTACACGAACAAATTAAATGTTAAAAAGCATCTGGTTTGTATTCAATTCAAATTGTTGAAATGTACTCCAGGAAACAAAAGATGAAAATGAGAGGATACATATTTATTTTGTATTCTAAGACGAAAAGGGAATTTACTGTGTTTATAAAATTGCAAATCAAATAAAGATGTAATTGTAAATTAAAATCTGTTTGAGGCAAGAAAATGTAAAAATTGATATTAAAAAACAAATTAGTGAGGTGTAGAACAATCTTGAGAAGCTCTTCCCAGAATTTATTGGCCTAAAAGATGAACAGAACATTGAAAAAACAAAGATACGAATATACAATGAAGAGCCAACTTTGGGATAACAATTGTATACATAGAATGAGACCAGAAATGATGAAAACAATTTTAAATTTATAGATTATGGCAATTAAAATTTGGGAAATTAGAGAAGGAACTAGTAAGGAGTTTTTCCATTTTTCCTATGGTTACTTTTTTATGTTATTTAAACAGATTTAAATGTAATTTTAAAAATTAACTTGAATTAAAAAACTAAAGACTGAATAAACATACCTGGTCCCTTTAGGGAAAATAGTTCATATAAAGAAGATAGAAAACAGAGGATAAGTAAGAGGTCATTAAAAGATGTATCAAAGTAAAAACATATGTATCTGTTATTGTTGTTATTATCATTATTTTATTGAGACGGAGTCTCACTCTGTCACCCACGCCAGAGTGCAGATGTGTGATCTCGGCTCACTGCAACCTCTGCCTCTCGGGTTCAAGTGATTCTCATGCCTCATCCTCCCAAGTAGCTGGGACTACAGGCGTGTGTTACCATACCTGGCTAATTTTTTTTGTATTTTTACAAAAAAATACAAAAAGAGACAAGGTTTCGCCATGTTGGCCAGGCTGGTCTCAAACTCCTGACTTCAGGTGATCTTCCCGCCTTGGCCTCCCAAATTGCTAGAATTACAGGCGTGAGCCAAGGCACCCGGCCTATATGTATCTATTATAAGGGAAATATATACACTCACTTTTATCTATATATGTGTGTGTGTGTGTGTATTTGTGTTTGGTGTGTGTGCGTGTGTGTGTCTAATAAGAGAAGAAAACACATCATAATAGCCAAGAAAAGGGACAAATTCTGTGAAGGAGAATTGTTTGTTCTCAATAGATGTACCGGTAGGTAATAGGCTCAGGATATTGCATGTTTTAGTTTATCCATTCATTCAATACATATTTATAAAATGTCAGATTTTTTTCTGACATTGTACTAGGGTACCAAACATAGATGATTAAATGAATAGATCATATTCTCATAATGTGAAAGGTAAGCAAGCAAATCAATAATTCTTACATGATTGTCCATTGCTATGAAAAGCTTTTAAAGCTGGTAGTCAATGCAAAAGAATTTATATCACACCAAAGTAAAATGGCTAGACAAATAATTTAGGTTTCCTTTTAGAAGAGCAAAGATCAGTACTTTATGGCTATCTTCATTTCTGTAAAGCCACAGTTCTCTGTATCTAATATCTGACATATCTAAACAATTTAATTTGCTAAAGGAAAACTAAAAGGTTCTGAACATTAGCAAAGGATAAATTCAGAAAAATTCTACTGTTGTATGTGCTGCTCACTCCTATTCAGTCATAGAAATACTAAAACAGATGAGATCAATTTTTGAAGATACACTATTATTTCTGTTGCTTATATTAGAAGACTACATGTAGAGTTTGTAGTTAACACATGGAGAAAACAAAACAACGAATTCTTTGTAGGAATTTTTGCTCATTTCTTTCTTCTTCAAGTTGTGAGTCTACAAACTGTGAGGTAACTTGCAATGCAAGAAAGATACTTCTTTGATATACTATAAATATTAGTAAAGTATCTGGGGAATGTTAGCTAACTGAGAAATTAGAGGAAACAGCTCACACAAGAACACTTTCCCTTCTGAAACAATTCCAAACTCAAGAATTTCCCCAGAACAGTCTTAATTTCAGTAACTTTCTAGAAGAACTCATTGACCTTGCTGAGAACTGTTATACTCATGGTTATGATTTACTACAAGGAAAGGATACAGATTAAAATCAGCCAAGAGAAGAGACACATGGGCAGAGTCCAGGAGCATAGCAAATGGAGAACTTTCAGTTGTCCTTTCGCTGTGTGATTATACAGACACACTGTGTATTGCCAACCAGGTAAGCTCACCAGAGACTCATCATCCAAAGATTTTATTGGTGCCTCATTACGTAGGCATGAGTGATTGCCCACATGGCTGCTCTCCTGCTTCAGCTTCTCTGGAGGTCAACTTATATCATGGGGTCTTATACCAGAGCCTCTAACCTGTATCACATTGTGTGGTTCAGATCCCTCCCTCTAACATAGTTGCTAGCGATCTGGTTGGCTCAAGGCACCCAGAGAAATAAAGATGTTCCTATGAGACATGATATTCCAAGGGACTGCAGATTGCCTTCCAGAAGTCAAGGGCAAAGTCCAGACCACTTTTTGGACAAGGTAAAAGTCTGTGTTACACAGTATCTATTTTCGTTTAAGTAATGATAATAAAATGTATGCAGAAAATTAATATTAGGAAACTTGTTATCCATAATACAGATAGTTGGAATGTAACATTAAGGAATTAGATTTTGAATGTTTTTCCTCAATTTGTTTTATGTTCAGAAGATTTTTTAAAAAATATTAAAATGATCCTTCCCAGTATAATCACACAGAATATCTTTGAAATGGGACTTTAAAACTTTAATTATTGTAGAAATTAAAGAATATTGACATTGGCAATAAACCCATGTTTAAGTGATTATTCTACAGCTAAGGCTCAATGCATATTAAGCCAATCCCTTTTGGAAATTCTAGAGTAGAAAGTGTCCTTAAAACATTATTTTAAAAGTGGCTAAATTTAAAATAACCAGCTTTTAAAAATCAGTTTTTAAAAATAGTTCACCTGTTTCTGGGACCTTATAAGACAGGTTGTTCTTTTTTTCTCCCTCAGGAAAGGACATTTTATGACTGAGTCATAAACCATTAACAGTATAGGATTGTAATTGAAATGTTGACATAATCTTAACTATTACAGTGAAATCCTCATCACTTTAATCTCTTAGCTGGTGAAGGAAAACACAATCAAGCACTAAATAGACATTATCTGATATTTTGTCAGGTGGTGGGGGCAGTAGTCTTGTTCAATCCAGTACAATTTGATGCTAAGATACCTCAAGTGATGCACATACATTCTGTGTTTTCACATGTGCGCATTCCATCCATTTAAAAGGAAATAAAAACTTCCCATTCTTTCTTCAGACATCAAAATGGGCCTCTGAGAAAACTCAAATGGACTCTCCGATTCCCGTCTGCTCAAAGTAAGCAACTCACTATTAAACAAAAAACAAACAAAAAAATATGATCTAAGATATAAAACAAGCAACCTAACCTTCAAAATAATCACAACATGTCAGTTTCAAGCTGGACTAATTAGTTCTGTATCCATACTATATCCTGTGGGTTTTATCTCCACCTCAAATTTTTTTTCTTTAAATCTCTGTGGATTTAAGTTATTTCTATCTTCTCTGTGTGATCACCAGGTTTTGAGTTTCTTTTTGAAGGGCGAGGCCATGAATTAATCACCTATGCATTTTCCAAAAAGGAGCTTTATAAAGTTCCACAAATAATGTTCCTAAAACACAATTATTAATTAGAAAATAGATCTTATAAAATATTGTTTTTTAGATACTCTAGATAAATCATATAACTCTGGAATCTATATGTTCTCCTTCTCTAGTAAGAGAATTTTGGGTTTTCAGGGATGTTTGCGATGTTATTCTGGTGTACTGGTATTTTATATCAGGTGTTGTTAGCAACCTTCTGACATGATGAGGTATAATTTTTGCCGGGTACCATAAGCTAGGTACATAGAACTTACTAATAATGACCACAGACCCAGTTTTTAACCAGTTTGTAGTCTAAAATTTATAATTTCCTTCTCATATTTATGTTTTATCTTTTTTAATAGGATATTACATTTTTAGTCTTGAAATATTTATGCAACAAAACTATATTACTGAAATAGTTTTTGAACAGAATTTCTTCAAGATACATTTGGGGAGGCATCAATATATTTACAGATTCGTGGCTTCTGGAACTTTTGTTCAGTTACTAATAGTTTGTCTAATACTGTGATAAAAGTTTTCTAACAAGTTAGGTAGAGTGGGTTTCAATAAATGACTGTTGAATTTTACTAAAACAACTGCATAAATTTTTAATGTACAGTGAAGATGACCAAGACTTTTCATTTCAGAACACTAATATATATTGTCTTTCTTCATTCATTCATTCCCTCATTCATTCATTCATTGTTTCTTCTTTTTATTTAAACACATTTTGAGGAGAAAAGTATGGAACCAGGTAGGTAATCTGTGAGCATTACCATTCCTTCCTCCTAAGGGGAGATTCTGAGATTATGAAGGTTTTATGTTCTAGGGAGATGCATGCCTACAGTATCCAGAAGCTTAGGTTAGGCATAAAGCAGAGCCCTCACCTTCTCAGTGACTGCATAGGAGGGGGTTTAAAAAAACTAAGAAGATGAATCAAACACTGGCATATTATCAAAAATATTTACCACTCAGAGAGCACTAGATAGTGAAGGAGAATGTGATGTGGCAAAGTGATATAGAAGCAGTTATTTCTGACAGGCATTTTATCTATATATTTGCTAAACAAATTCACCATTTGTGTTTTTTTTCATTTTCAAAAAAAGGAGGAGAGATAGAAGAGTAGGATGAGGATACTACTTAATACCGCTTGTTAACCCAGAGTAATAACCATGGTTGAGTCTAGAAAAGACTGAAACTAGAAGTTTCAGGTTTACACTAAATGAGGCCTGCATCTTCCACCTGCCTGGAAATATGATGCTTCCAGGTTACCTATGGTACAGAGGTCAGATTTATTTTTACAGATTGTTTCCTAGGCCTTTAAATGACTCATAGAAAATTAACATTTTGTGACTATACAAAAAATTAAATCCTACTTACCGTTCTATCCAGAAACACCTAAGAAACAGTTGCTCAGAATTTTTGTTTGTTTGTTTTTTCACCAAACCTGTCTTGGAAGGGAACCAGTCCTGAGGAAGGCCTGCCTAGGTGTTGCCTAACAGCGACAGCAAAGTGACTTCAGGGTGCCATCCATGCAGCCAAGCTGAGGCTAACTCATAGGGGCTTTGAGTGCTCCTTTAAAAAAGTTATTAGGTTCTGGGGTACATGTAAAGAATGTGCAGGTTTGTTTCATAGGTAAACGTGTGCCATGGTGGTTTGCCGCACCTATTAACGCATCACCTCGGTATTAAGCCCCACATGCATTAGCTGTTTTTCCTAATGCTCTCCTTCCCCCTACCCCTACCCCTCCCACAGGCCCCAGTGTGTGTTGTTCCCCTCCCTGTGTCCATGTGTTCTCCTTGTTCAGTTTTCACTTCAGAGCCCAGACTGTTTTAAACAAATTCTGTGACAGGGCCTTTAGCTGCATGATGAGATGACCATTTTATTTACAGAAAATTGTAATTGGCAAAAAAATTACTGCAAATTAAATTATTATTTGCATTTTTGTTATTGCCACCCACTAGATATTTTCTTGTCTCCAGGAAAAGGAGACGGCAAATCTTCTTTTCAGGAGTCCTTCGGGTTAATCTGACTGACGTGTCACCCCCACTGATTACTAGGCTGATTCAGCTAATCAGGTAGGCTTGATGGCGTTTATTTCCTCTTTTACTCACTGGCAAATACATTTTGATCTCTCATTTCAAACTCTGTTTAAACTTCTATTACAGAAGGAGCTTTCTTTAATCAGCAATATAGTAGCTATGTTTTATAGGCAGAATATATATGAAAATGTGGACCCTGTCATTACGTGATAACACTTGCTTCTTTAGAATTCTTTTTTCTAGACTACTAAAATTATTATAGCATGTCAAAGAAAATTTAGATTCTTGCACAGCATCAATTTGTTCATTTGCTTAGTTATTAATCCATCTGTTTAAATGATAGGAAAGGACCAAACACCTCCATAACCCTCGAAGATTGCTTATTTTAGTGAGGGATAGTAACGAAAAGCAGAGATGTATCATAATATAATGTATTCCATGTTAGAGATATGCTCACAGATTCATATAAGCAGTGAATCTAATATATTTCTTACTCCATTCAGTTTACAAAATATATACTTTAAACATTTCATTTTCAAATAATTTTAGACTTAAAGAAAAATTACAAGAATAGCACAAAGAATCCCTGGATTGCTATCATCTAAATAGTTCCCTAACCTTGATACTATTACCAAAACTTAAAAAATTACAGTTGGTACAATACCAGTAACTAATGTAGAGATTTTATTCAGAATTTATGTGATTTAAAAATGAATGTCTTTTTACTTTAAGTTATTTAATCTAGAATCACACATTGTACAGTCAATACTCTGTGTCCGTGGGTTCTTCATTCATGGATTCAATCAACTGCAAGTTGAAAATATTTAGAAGAAAAAAGCAATAAAAAATAGCAATACAATAATACAAAGTCCAAATAAAAAAAATACCATATAACAACTATTTACAGGCCATTTACATTGTGTTAGATATTACAAATAGTTTAGAGATGATTTAAAATACGTGGGAGGAAGTGCATTGGTTTTATGCAAATATTACACTACTTTATATTAGGGACTTGAACATTGCAATTTTGGTATCTTTGGGGTTCCTGGAGCCAATCTTCCATTGATGCCAAAGGAAAACTGTATTTAGTTTTCATGTCTTCTTAGTCTTCTTCAATCTGTGACAGTTCCTTGGTCTTTTTCTTCTTTTATGATCTTGACACTCTACCAGAGAATTGGTTAATTATTTTATTTTTTATTTTTATTTTTTTTGAGACAGAGTCTCACTCTGTCACCAAGGCTGGAGTGCTCACTGCAACTTCCGCCTCCTGGGTTCAAGTGACTCTCCTGCATTAGCCTCCCAAGTAGCTAGGATTACAGGCGTGTGCCACCACACCTGGCTAATTTTTGTATTTTTACTAGTGATGGGGTTTCACAACGTTGGCCAGGCTGGTCTCGAAGTCCTGACCTCAGGTGATCCACCTGCCTCAGCCTCCCGAAGTGCTGTGATTACAGAAGTGAGCCACTGCACCTAGCCAGTTAATTATTTTATAGAATATTCTTCAATTTTGGTTTGTCAGATTTATTCTCATTATTAGATTATAGCTTTGTCTTCTCGTGCCCTTCTCATGTCAGGAGAACATGATGTTCCTATACCTTATTATTGTTAACCTTCATTATTTGTATAAGTATGGTGTGTGCTAGGTTTTGCCACTGTAGAGTTACAATGCATACCTTTGAAATCAATAAATAAATAACCTGAGGAAGATACTTTCAGAATATGTAAAAGTATGTCTCTGTTCAAACTTTCACTTACCAATTTTGGAATCCATTAGTAAATTTTATCTGCAAAAACTAAAATTGCAATATTTCTTTTTTCTTTTTTTTTTTTTTGAGACCAAGTCTCACTCTGTTGACCAGGCTGGAGTGCAGTGGCACGATCTCAGCTCACTGCAAGCTCTGCCTCCAAGGTTCAAGCCATTCTTCTTCCTCAGCCTCCTGAGTAGCTGGGACTACAGGCACCCACCACGATACCCACCTAATTTTTTTGTATTTTTAGTAGAGATGGGGTTTCACTGTGTTAGCCAGGATGGTCTCAATCTCCTGACCTCGAGATCCGCCTGCCTCAGCCTCCCAAAGTGCTGGGATTACAGGTGTGAGCCACCGCGCCCGGCCAAAATTTTAATATTTCAATGGCACTTTTGAAATGTCTTCAGTTTAAAATTACAATGTATTTATACATTTATTAATTGAAATGCTCCTGTGGAGGAAAGGTGTATTTTATTCCTTGATTTACTTACTTATTCAATTATAGATATAGATATAGATATACACATACATGTATACATTGTATTAGTCCGTTTTCACACTGCTGATAAAGACATACCAGAGACTGGGCAATTTATAAAGAAAAAGAGGTTTAATGGACTCACAGTTCCACGTGGCTGGGGAGGCCTCACAATCATGGTGGAAGGTGAAAGGCATGTCTTACATGACATCAGGAAAGAGAGAATGAGAGCCAAGTGAAAGGGGAAGCCCTTTATAAAACCATCAGACCTCATGAGACTTATTCACTACCACGAAAACAGTATTGGGGAAACCACCCCCATGATTCAATTATCTCCACAACACATGGGAATTATGGGAGCTAAAATTCAAGATGAGATTTGGGTGGGGACACAGCCAAACTGTATCTTCCACGCCTGGCCCCTCCCAAATCTCATGTCCTCATATTTCAAAACCAATCATGCCTTCCCCAAAGTCCCCTAAAGTCTTAAGTCATTTCAGCATTAACTCAAAAGTTCACAGTCCAAAGTCTCATCTGAGACAAGGCAGGTCCCTTCCTCTATGAGCCTGAAAAATCAAAAGTGTGTTAGTTACTTCCTAGATACAATGGAGGTAGAGGTACTGAGTAAATATACCCATTCCAAATGAGAGAAATTGGCCCAAACAAAGGGGCTAAAGGTCCCAATCAAGTCCAAAATCTAGCAAAGCAGTCAATACTTAAAGCTCCAAAATGATCTACTTTGACTCCATGTCTCACATCCGAATCACGCTGACACCAGACATGTGTACCCATGGTGTTGGGCAGCTCCACCCCTTTGGCTTTGAAAGGTACAGCCTCCTTCCTGGCTGCTTTCATGAGCTGGCATTGAGTGTCTGTGGCTTTTCTAGGTGCATGGTGCAAGCTCTTGGTGCATCTACCACCTGAGGTCTGGAGGAAAATGGACCTCTTCTCACAGCTCCACTTGACAGTGCCCCAGTGGGGATCCTGCGTGGGTGCTTCAACTGCACATTTCCCTTCTGCACTGCCCTAGCAGAGGTTCTACATGAGGGCCCCACCCCTGCAGCAAACTTCTGCCTGGACATCCAGGGGTTTCCATACATCCTCTGAAATGTAGGCAGGTTCCCAAACCTCAATTCTTGACTTCTGTGAACCCACAGGCTCAACACCACATGGAAGCTGCCAAGGCTTGGGGCTTTTACCCTCTGAAGCCGCATCCTGAGCTGTACCTTGGCCCATTTTAGCCATGCCTAGAGTGGCTGGAATGCAGGGCACCAAACCCCTAGGCTGCACATAGCAGGGGGGGCCCTGGTCCTGGCCCTAAAACCATTTTTCCTCCTAGGCCACTGGACCTGCCTGTGATGGGAAGGGCTGCCACAAAGTTCTCTAACATGTCCTGGAGACATTTTCCCCATTGTCTTGGTAATTAACATTTGGCTCTTCATTACTTATGCAAATTTCTGCAGCTGGCTTGATTTTATCTTGAGAAAATGGGTTTTTCTTTTCCATTGCATCATCAGACTGCAAATTTTCTGAACATTTATGCTCTGTTTCCCTTTTAAAACTGAATGCCTTTAATGGCACTCAAATCACCTCTTGAATGCTTTGCTGCTTAGAAATTTCTTCCACCAGATACCCTAAATCATCTACCTCAAGTTCAAAGTTCCACAAACCTCTATGGCAGGGACGAAATGCCACCAGTCTCTTTGCATAGCAACAGTGACCTTTACCCCAGTTCACAAGTTCCTCATCTCTGAGACTCCTTCAGCCTGAATTAATTGTCCATATCATTATCAGCATTTTGATCAAAACCATTCAATAAGTCTTTAGGAAGCTCCAAACTTCCTGCTTTCTGAGCCCGCCAAGTCTCTAGGAAGTTCCAAATTTTCCCATATTTTTCGACTTTTTTTCTGAACCCTCCCAACTGTTTCACAATCTGCCTCTTACCCAGTTCCAAACTTGCTTCCGCATTTTTGGGTATCTTTACAGCAGCGTCCCATTAACTGGTACCAGTTTACTGTCTTAGTCCATTTTCACACTGCTGATAAAGACACACCTAAGACTGTGTACTTTATAAAGAAAAAGAAGTTTAATGGACTCACAGTTCCACATGGCTGGAGAGGCCTCCCAATCATGGTGGAAGGTGAAAGGCATGTCTTCCACAGTGGCAGGAAAGAAAGAATGAGAGCCAAATGAAAGGGGAAACCCTTTATAAAAACATCAGATCTTGTGAGACTTATTCACTACCACCAGAACAGTATGGGAAAAACTGCCCCATAATTCAATCATCTCCCACCTGGTCACTCCTACAACACATGGGAATTACGGGAGCTACAACTCAAGATGAGATTTAGGTGAAGACATAGCCAAATCATATCATATATATTTAATGTATACACATATATATGTATTTATTATTTGGCATTTTATTATATGGCTTATAATACAAAATTATCAATATTTATTTAATTGCATAAATGGCTCTAGGTTTGCCCATTGGGAGCTACTTCAGGTTGGCGTCTACAGTTTATGTATATTTTTTATAGGTTTCCATCCTTTTGTGGGGACTTTCTTTCCTTTGGCATCACAAAATTCATAAGGCTTTTGTATTATCCTCTGCTCCAGCCTTGGGATCAACTACTTCTCTAAGGAGTCATATTTCTTTTATTGAAAAATGGTACTTAGAAACCAAAAACTCAACAGTTAATGTGCGTGGTGCCAATGTATGTCACTGCTTTTGGGTCTCTCAGTGTACAGTTTTAAAACTCATGTATGTATAATAACCTATGTGTATACACATATACACACACACACACACACACACACACACACACATATCTCTGACTCTAATTCAGCATCCCAGGCTTTATTCTTGCATTCTTCCTTTTTTAAATTTGTAACTTCTTTCTTGGACAATATGAAACCCGAGTCTCTCATCTGCAATTTATTTACATATTTGTTAAGTTCTAGTATACATATAATCACAGAAGTGTTAATGCATACCCACTTGCGAAATAAATTTCAAACTAAGATGCAGTATTTGCTTGTGATTATTTTTCTTAAAAAGTAGCCAAATGTTACTTAAGTGAGTTCATTTTTCCCTTATTCCATTCACGTTTATGTAAATGTTGAAAAAAATATTTAATTTTTATTTAGTTAGTTGTATAGGTAGAGTTTAATTTTACTCTTTACAATTTGGATTTCATTTTGTCCTCCTTATATTTTTCTTGTTTTTTAAGAAATTTACATACAGTTCAATTCACGAGTTGTGATATAAAATTTTAACAAATGAAAAGAATGATCTATCTACCACCATAGTTATATATACCTCTCCCTAAGTATTCTCTTCTGTGATCCCTTTTTGGTGAAAACCCTTCCCTCCACACTACCCCTGGCAACCACTGATTGGTTTTCTGCCCCTACAATGTTTCCTTTCTGAACAGTCATATAGATGGAATCATGAAACATTAGTCTTTGGAGTCTGTTTTTTTTTTTTAACCAAGTAAAATGCATGTAGCATTCATTTATGTGGTTGTATAAATCAAGAGTGTTTCTTTTTATTTTTGAGCAGGTTTTATCTTTTATCTTATGGATGCATTTTAGGTGTTTATCCATTTACCTGTTGAAGGACAGCTGGATTATTTCCAGTATCTGGTGATTTTAAAGCTTCTATAAACATTGGCTTAAAGGCTTTTGTATGAACATACATTTTAAGTTACCTTGAGTGAAATTGCTGGGTCATATTTTAAGCGAATGTTGATATATTGTGAGAAACTATCAAACTGTCTATTGAGGTGACTGTGAAAGAGGAAAGGTCCGCTTAATCCCCCTTTCAGGGAGTGTGATGGAGTTGTGGCTTGATTTTTAGGTGCCCCACTGCTCAAACCCCTGGCGAAGCAGGCAGATGGGCAGGTTGTGGAGCTCTGATCCTATGTCAGTGTCTAGGGGTGAATGTTTACAGCTGAAGCCCCAGTGGCTGTGTTACAGGTTGATCTTTTAGTTTAGCCATCCATAGGTGGCTTGTGTTAGTCAGCTCAATTAGACCCCCTGCGTTATTGAAAGACAGAGAGCTTTCTGTATCTTGGGATTATTGCCTTGTTGTACCAGGCACAAGAACTGGATCACACATGGGCTTGTAGAATGAGTGCAAGGTTTTGTTGAGTGGAAGCAGCTCTCAGCAGATGGGGGACCTAGAAGGGGATGGAGTGGGAAAGTGGTTGTCCCCTAGAGCCCAGCACTCAGTGGCCCTTCTCCTCCGACTGTCCCACTCAAACTCCACACTATTCCGTCTGTTGATGGCCTGCTGGCCTCCCAGCATTTGTCAGTGTGCTCTTCCATCCTCGTCCTCTCAACGTCCAGCTGCTTGTGTGTTCTTCTGCTAATGTGTTCCTCTCAACGTCCAATTGCTTGTGTGTCTGCCTACTAGGGTCTCAGGGTTTTTATAGGCACACGATGGGGCCATGGCAGGCCAGAGTGGTCTTGAGAAACGCAACATTTGGGCAGAAAAACAGAAATGCCTGTCCTCACCTAATCCGTGGGCACAGGCCCAAGGGTAGAGCCCTCACCAGGGACCATGCTTTCTTCTACCCAGCACTTCCCTGTCCCCCTTTCCTATCAACTCTAACATTTGAAATTTACACCAGAAATCTATGAGAGTTCTAGTTGCACAGCATCCTAGCCAGCACTCCAGGTTTGCATTCTTGGGATATTCCCCACCAGGTTGTAATGTAGTTGATGTATTATGCTTTCAAAATATTACTAGATTCAACATTACATCTCTGTTCATGAGAGTATTGGTCTGTAGGTTATCATGTCAGGACAATATTGATCTAATAGGATTAGTTGGGAAGTGTTTGCTTTTATAAGTAAATGTGCTCAACTATATTATAGACAAAAGCATTGGCAAAACAAAATCTTGTGGTATATCAAAGGCCATTTCCTCCCATGTGACCTCTTCGAATGAACGCCTAAATGGTGTCTTTCAAATAGGCAAAAAGTCATAAAACTAAATTTATATACTAAAAAATAATGTGCAAGTTGTTATCTTCCAGAATCTCTGAAGCAGTATTATCATGAAGATAATTTTTTCATTGTTTATTTCATAAAACCTTATTAATGATTCGCCCAAGTTTACCTATGGCTGTTACTTTTCTGAAATTATTTTTTGTAACTCCATATTAACAGCTTCCTTCATCTTTTGTTCAAATCTTGTTCACATTTGAGACCGGCTAAATGTCACCCCAATTAACAATTTCGTCACATTCCTTTATACTTTTATTCTTTCATAAAATTTTCACTTTTATATAGGGGAAACAGTATTATGATAAATTCCTTAACTACACCTCTTAAATCATCTTAGATTTAGAATCCCAGGACATGAGAAGAAATCACTTTCTTGGTACTATATTGAATCTTCTTTCTATAATTTAGACAGTATATCTGACTAGAGTATTTTCAATGACAAAGTTGCTGCAATGTTCTGGCTACACAGGTGTGTGGTGTGCTAATAGAGTTAAGAGAGCAGAAGTTACAATGAATAATGAAAGGAGAATGACAAGAAAATACATTAATAAGTAAATGTTGCTGAAGATATAGGACAGAGACAGCTTAGGTCTTTTCAGAAGTAAACTTATTAGCAAAATTGCAGCATTGCCTTGAAATAGCTCAATTATTTTTACAAATTACAAAATACACCTCAATCATGATAACAACTTCTTATATAGTAGTTTAATATTACATTATAGCAGACCAAAAACAAGTGATGTTTTATATCTTCTGTTGACTTTTTTTTTTTATTTTGGAGACATCCCATTTATTTTTATGGTAATAAAAATATGCTTTAGGGGGACTGAGCACAGTGGCTCACGCCTGTAATCCCAGCACTTTGGGAGGCCAAGGCAGACAGATCACGAGGTCAGGAGATAGAGAACATCCTGGCTAACACGGTGAAACCCCATCTCTACTAAAAATACAAAAAATTAGCTGGGCATGGTGGTGGGCGCCTGTAGTCCCAGCTACTCGGGAGGCTGAGGCAGGAGAAACACTTGAACCAGGGAAGCGGAGGTTGCAGTGAGCTGAGATCATGCCACTGCATTCTGCCTGGGTGACAAAGTGAGACTCCTTCTCAAAAAGTAAAAATAAAAATAAAAATAATGAAAATATATGCTTTAAGGGCTAAAATTACTTCTACTTTTTTGACAACATGGGATACTTAAGAAAATATAGTTGTTGCTGTTGTTGTTTTGTTAGGAAACCTGGAGATTACAGGTATATTGACAAAACTAATTCCTCAAACATCACTACCCTCATCATATAAAAATATATATTTATATACAACCAAAAGTAACAATATTTTGTTTCCTTAGTAACACCGAAGCCTATTTGATTAATTTGGTTTATTTCTCTTATAGAGTTATATATTGCCTCATTTGCTTTGTATATGGTATAACCAGCTTCATATACAGAAACTCTTTAATATATTGACGAAAAAGGCCAAAATGCCCACATCCTAATTAAAAGCAATATTTTCTAATATGTGAGTAGAGATCTTAAACGTGACAATTTAATTGTATTTCCTTCCAATTTCTCAGTCAAACGTATGGTGTGGCCAAACATCTTGTTCTGTTTGTACAAAAGGAGATATAATTTCTTGTTACACTTTAAACTCTCATACCTTTCTTGTTCATCAAATAAATGCCTAATGATAGCAGCAGAAGATGTTCAGATATTATGCTTCTTCTCCAAGAATTGCCTTTCAAATGCCTAAGCATCAAAAAAGAAGAAAGCATAATGTGGACAAAATTATTTTTAAAACCCTGTCCTCTATCCTACAGAGAATATAAATTTCAAAAATATGACTTCCCAAACATCTGCTGTATAACCAGCCAAGGCTGGCCAGTGTTCTTATGAGTCCTCTAGCTGCCAAAAGTGCCCTATGTGTGGGAGTAGTGGCTGACTCCCGAACTGGAATGGATCAAAAAGGAGGGCAGAATGCAGCAGGTTCAGGAAAGACAGCAATGTGGGAGAGGAAAAAGTGCCAAGTTCTTTCAGAATCACCTACATATGTCCATTAGCTTTGTAACTGCAGTATGGTTTATTTCATTTCAGAGTAGGAATTGCAACACAAGAGATGGTTAGAAATGACACTTCATCTCAATGGAAAATAAAATTAGCTACAGATGGTGAAGATCTGCTCATCTTCTATTACCTGGAGTTATAAAGGTGGTACTTTATTACTGAATCACTTAACTTGGCTGAAATCATACAAATCACAGTGGGCAATGTTAATGTTTTAGGCAATTACTTCTCTTATTCCCTAATCCTTCAAATGATTTTAAGAGTAAAAATTCCATGATTATAACTATAAAATATAATTGTGCTGACTCAGGGTTGAGAGATTAATAACAAAACAGAAGCTATTCATTCAACATACCATCTAAATTTTTGTATGTATTTGCAGAATGAGAAAAGGCAATACTCTCATTGAATCTACAGAAGGTTAGTAAATATTTCCAGTGCACAAATAAATGATTGGTAGTGCACTGTGTGCTGAAGATTCAAGAAAATATGTTATATCTAATCTTGGCACTTTCATACAGAAGAATAATGATGGAAGGCTGGGCTATTTTATTTCCTGTAATTTTTTTCTCATTTGATTTTTTCTTAAAATAAAATATGTACTTATGAAATAATCCAAACATACAAAAATGGACATATCAGGGTGCCAATATTATTGATGAGGGCTCTACTTTCATGACCTAATTATTTCACAAAAGCCCTACCCCACAAATTATCATACTGGGGATTAGAGTTTCAATGTATAAACCTGGGGGAAGCACAGCTATTCAGTACATTGCAGAGCAACCAAGATATCAACCACTTCAGGTGCCAAAACCATAAAAAGAAGCGAAATTGATTGAGGTGAGATTTACAGTCACTGTAGCTTTTAACTTTTGAGTCACTTTCAACTTGAGTTGCACAGCAGAAAAGTTAAAAGATAGTGGCCATCTAGAATTTATAGTAAAAAGAGAAGTTTTCATTGATGCAGAAATATAAAAGATATAGGCATAAAGACAGAAAAGAGTGTAAAAATCTCATGAGAAATAAGAAAACTGTTAACACATTCCACTGGAGTCTCTGAAAGAGTGGAGAGAGAGAATAAAGAAAAAATAATATTTGCACTAATACTCACCGAATTTTTCAAAGCAGGTAAAATCAAATATGTGCAAATTGAAGAATCTCTTTGGCTCCAAATGTGAGAAATATTTCTTCAGAACAATGCTAAAAATAATTTTTAAAAATCTTTTACTAGTGAGTAAAAAGGGATGCATTATATTTTAACTACATTAATTAGACTGATAGGCAACTTTTCAAAAATTAGTGAAGAAAGACAAAAAGACCGTAATAAGACAGGTTTAAAATATCAATAACAAAATAACTAGAAATATCTAGAACCTGTACCAAACCTTCAAGAATAAAAAATTCTCGAAACAAATGAAAATGGAAACACAATGTACCCAAACTCATGAGCTGCGGCAATTGCACTGCTAAGGAGGAATTTTATAGCAATAAAAGCCAACATAAAAAAAGTAGAAAGATTTCAAATAAACAACCTAACAATACTCCTCAAGCACCTAGTAAAGCATGAACAAACCAAAACCCAGATTAGTAGAAGGAATAAATAATAAACATCAGAATAGAAATATACAAAATAGAGACTTAAAAACAATGCAAAGGATCTGTAAAACAAAATGATGGCTTTTTGAAAGAATAAACTAAATTGATAAACCACTAGCTAATAAAGAATGAAAAGGAGAAGACCCTCAAAAATAAAATCAGAAGCAAAAAGGAGGCATTACAACTGATACTACAAAAATTCAAAGAATCGTGAGAGACTACTATGAACTACTATATGTCAGCACACTGGAAAACATAGAGGAAATGGATAATTTCTGGATACATATAATCTACCAAGTCTGAACCAGGAAGAAACATAAAACCTGAACAGATCAATAATGAGCAATGAGATTAAGTCAGTAATAAAAAGTCTTCAAACAAATAAAACTCAAGACCAGATGGATTTAATGCTGAATTCTAGAAAACTTATGAAGAAGAACTAACACCATGTCTTCTTAAACTATTCCAAAATACTGAAGAGAAAATAATTATTTTTAATTCATTCTTTGAGGCCACCATTATTCTGAGACCAAACCCAGGCAAGGATACAACAAAAAAAGAAAACTATAGGCCAATATCCTTTACTAACACAGATGCAAAAATCCTCAACATAATTATAGTAAATTAAATCCAGCAACACATCAAAATGATTATACAACATGATCAAGTAGGATTTGTACAGGAATGCAAAGTTGCTTCAACATATGCAAAACAATAAATATAATACATCATATCATTTTTATGAAGAACAGAAACCATATGAGATGCAGAAAAACATTTTTGCTGTAAGAAAAACGATTCAGAAAAAGCATGATATACTTTAATGTCCCTTTATAATAAAAATTATCAACAAATTAGGTATAGAAGGAACATATCTCAATATAATAAAGCCCACATATGACAAACCCACAGCTGACATACTGAATAGGAAAGAGCTGAAGGTCTTTCCTCTAACAAATGAAGTAAGACAATGATGTCCACTTTTACCACTCTTTTAAAGCGTAGTATTGGAAATCTTAGCCAGAGCAATAAGGCAAGAGAAAGAAATAAAGTGAACCCATAATGCAAAAAAGAATATCAAACTGTCCCTCTTTGCAGACAACATGATCTTGAGTATAGCAAAACCTAAAGACACCAGGAAAAAACAAAAAAACAAAACAAAAAAAACTCCTAGAACTTATAAACAGATTCAATGAACTTGCAGGATATAAAACTAAAACTAACTTACAAAAATCAGTGGCAATTCTATACTCCAATAACAAAGTAGTCAAAAAAGAAATAAAAAAAAGTAATCCAATTTACAGTAGCTATAAAAACATACCTAGGAATAAGTTTAACCAAGTAAGTAAAAAGGCTTTGCAATGAAGACGATGAAATAATGATGATAGAACTTGAAGAGGACACAAACAAATGAAAAGACATCTCACCCTTGTGGATTAGAAAAAGTAATATTTTGAAAGTGAATATACAACCTATAGAAATCTACAGATTAAATTCAAGGCATATAAAAATAGCAATTATATTTTTCACAGAAATAGAAAAAACAGTCTTAAAACAATCTTAAAATTCATATAGAATCCAAATAGCCAAAACAATATTGAACTAAAAAGAACGAAGTTGGCGGTGTCACACTATCTCACTTTAAAATACAGTACAAAACTATAGTAACCAAATTAGCATAGTCCTGGTATAAAAAATAGACACATAAACCAATGGAAGAGAATAGAGAACTAAGAAATAAGTCAATGTATTTACATCCAACTGACTTTCAACAAAAATACCAAGAACATACATTAGGGAAAGGCCACCTCCTTCAATAAATGGTGTTGGTAAAACTAAATATTCATATGGAGGTAAATGAAACTAGACCCTACCTGTCACCATATACAATAATCAACTCCAAATAGGTTAAAGACTTAACCATAAGACCTGAAACTATAAAACTACTAGAGGAAAACTTAAAGACAATGAATGCTTCAGGGCATCACTCTAGGCAATGATTTTATGAATTCAAAAGCACAGGCAACAATAGTAAAATAGACAAATGGGTCTAAGTTAAAGTAAAAAGCTTATGCACCGCAAAATAAACAATCAAGACAGTGAAGGGACAACCTGTAGGAAGGGAGAAAATATTTGCAAACTGAACATGCAGAAGACAATCTCATTAAAAAGGAGGCAAAGGATCGGAATAGATATTTTTCAAAAGAAGACATACAAATGGCTAAAAGGTATATGGAACACGCTCAGCATCACTAAGGATAAAGAAAATGCAAATCAAAACCTCAATGAGCTATCATCTCACTTCAATTAGACTGGCTATTATCAAAAAAACAAAATATTACAAATGATGTTTTAGGGACTAAGGGAAAACTCCACCTTCACTCTCAGAAGTTTCACTTAATAATCAACTCACTAAAGGGAGATTAATAGGAGAAATAACTCACAAATTTATTAGCTTGCATGGAGGAAAACCAAAAAGTGGTTACCACAAATCCCAATGGATTAAAGATGTTTATCTATCTTAATTCTCAGGAGAAAGGGAGATAGGAAAATGTGGATGATTTTAAGGGGGTAGTAAATGATTTCTAGGGAAGTTCAATGAACTTGAAGAACATACAATGGCTTCGGACAAAGTCTGTTGGACCCTCAGTGCAGATAACACTTTGTGAAAAAATCCGCTTATGTGTCTTGACAGACTTCAGTCTTTTTCCTGCAATATGAGCTCGGTTAATGAAAACTTGGGGAAGAGATTAGAGATAGATGTTTTCTTCTTTGTGGGGTGCAGACTTAAGACAGATAAAGGAACTTCAAATATTAACATAGTCTTATGTTGAGAGAGAGAGGACTGAAACATACGCGTTGGGGGAGAAGGTCAGAGAGATTTTGTGGCTTCTTCAGTTCAAGATAGCAAAGTACCATATTTTGGGGTATCAGTTTCTGAGCCCCAATGTTGGCAATATTCAAACCAAAGGGAACTCTTAAGCTGTTGGTCAGAATGTAAATTAGTACATTATGAAAAATAGCATGGATGTTTCTCCAAAAACTAAAAATATAACTAATGTACAACGCCCACTACTGAGTATTTATCCAAAGGAAAGGAAATCAGTATACCAAAGGGATAGTTCTACCCATGTTTACTGCAGCACTACTGACAATAACTAAAAAGAGGGATCAACCTAAACTTCCATCAACAGACAAAGGCGATTATATATATAATATATATTTCTTATAGTATATATACATACATAGTATTCTAATGTATATATAATATATATATACACATTATACATATATACCTTATATATATATACACACACACATATATATATACAGTATACACACACACACACACACACACACACACACAGGAATACTATTCAACCTAAGAAAGAATAAAGTGTTGCTATTCATGGCAACATGGATGAACCTGGAGGACATTATGTTAAACAAACTAAGTCTGGCCCAGAAACACAAACTGCACATTCTCACTCACATGTCAAAGCCAAAAATTTGAGTTCGTGGAAAGTAGATAGTGTTTTTAGAGCCTGGGAAGGGTAGAGTAGAGGGGAGGATGGGGAAGAGTTTTGTTAATGTACACAACATTATAGACAGAGAGGGGCAATGAGTTCTGGTGTTCTGTAGAACTGCAGAGTGAATATGGTTAGCTATAATTTATTATATATTTTCAAAAAGCTGGAAGAGAGGACTTCAAATGTTGGCAATACAAAGAATGATAAATGTTTGAGGTTATGCATATGCTAATTACCTTTATTTGATCGTTACACATTGTATACGCATATCAAAATATCACTCTTTATTCCACAAATATGTACAATTATTATGAGTATCTAAATTGAAAGGCAAAAAAGTGCTAAGACAATAGCCAAATCCAAAAATCATAGTGGAGCTTTTAACACGTCTCAGGATTTGATGGATAAAAAGGAAACAATCAGTAAGAGTATAAAGATTTAAACAACATGATTCATATAATTGTTATATTACATAAAATGTTTTTATTATTATTTTGTAACTAATAAAATAACTATAAATAAATGAAATAACTAAATAAAATAATAACTATAAATTAATAAAATAACTATAAACCTCCAAATGTTTACAAATTAAGCTATAATTTAATTAAAAGAAGAATGGCTAATATGAACAAATGTTTCTAAATTTCAATATGTTTCCAAATGACTCATGGGTGGAAGTAAAAGTTACAAATAAAATTAGAAAAAAAAATAAGTGAATTATAATAAAAATACAGCATAATATTTCTGTGATTAAACTAAAGCAATTTTATGGTATAAAATGCACATAAATAACAGAAGAAATGCTAAAGAGTAAAAATCTAATTATCAATTTCAAGATGCTGGAAAAAACACTGCAAAGAAAAAGAAAACATATTAAACAGTAGAAATTCTTAAATAGGTGTACATTTAGAGAAATTTTGATTAAACAAAAAGTTCAATCCTGGAAAAGATGAAGAAAGCAGATATATCTCTCATTTAAGCAAATGTATCAATTATAAAAGCAAATTAGAAGTTAAAAGTTGCCAATATTATGAATTAAATAAATGTGTCAGTATATATCTTAAAGAAATTTAGAAATAAAAAAAAGATGCTACAAAGTATTTTTGCTAATGCAATGTACCTCATGATTTCTTTGTGAAAGAGAGGGGAAGAAAGCGCGATCAAACACACAGAAAAGCTTAACCACAATGCGATTCCAGTGAAGGATTCACCCAACCCCACAGGATGGCTTTACAGAATCACCCAGAATTTTGGATAAGGAATCATACTTTTATATCTCAGTGTTGATAGGTTATTGGAAGGAAGGCAGGAAGGAAGAAAGAAGAAAGGAAGGAAGGAAGGAAGGAAATCAAAGGGAAGGAGGGAGGAAGGAGGGAGGGGAGGAGGAAGGGAGGAGACAGAATAGCACGACACTGGACAAAGCCATATTTTACAGCTGACAGGATCTTCTAAGTGGCTGGCAGCAAAGGTCTTCTTTAGGCAACACTTTCAGTAGCTGATGAACTAAATATTTGATGGCCTTAAGGGGACTCTAGTAGTACATCACAGGGTCCACCACAATATCCAAACAGAAAATCATAAAATGTGAAACCTATCTCCCACCATAGACAAAAGTAAATCCAAGAATATGTTCTAGACACCAATATGTGTTCTCATCATAAGAATGAACAGTCTTAGAGGGCGCTTTGCAATGCAGGATGTACAATTGGCTAATAAGCATATGTAAACATCCTTAACTCATTTAATCATCAGGGAAATGCAAATTTAAATTTAAATTACTATTCAACACCAAAACAAATTTTAATACCAAAGGTTGACGGTAATGTGAAGAAATTTCAAATTACATCCTGTTGCAGGATTATAATTTTCCATAATCACTTTAGAAATTGTTTATTGTATAAACTTTATAGTAGGAAGTAAGTTGAAGACAAGTATAGACTCTGACTGTATAATTTCACACCTATGTGTATCCTCAGTATGAATATATCTATACAGCATGGCACCAAAAGGAATAAATAAGAATGTTGATAGCAGCATTATTTCTAATAACTAAAACAGGAAACCCACCAAATGTTAATCCCAGTAGAATGTATACATACATTGGGTATTCAGCAATAGAATACTAAAAAGCAATGAAAACAATTGCACTCCAGGTACACACAACAGCATGGATAAATATCATAGACATCATGTGGAATGAAATAAGTCAGACACGTAAAAGTGTATACTTTGGCCCTATTTATATAAATTTCAAAAACTAGCAAAATTAATCAACACTGATAAAAGTAAAAATATTGAGTAACTTAGTAGGCATGTTTTATTTTAAGTAGGAGATGTCAGAGTGAGAGGTATCTGGAAGATTTTAGTGCTCTGTATCTTGATCTGGATGTAGTTACATGGATGTGTTCCTCTTGTAAATTAATCTACACTTAAGATCTTTGTACATGATGAATGTTATATTTAAATCTATGCCATTCCTCTCAGTGCTCCACCTCATCTAAAAGAGAAAAATTAGCTGTCTTTTTTTATTGAATAAAAGTTAAATTAAATCATCAACGTTAGACTGTATTGTTTTTGAAATGGGTTATGAGAGTGAATAATATTTATTGTGCATGTGGGTTTCCGGTTTTCCAGATGACTGAATGAGAGAATTTGGAAGCTTTATGAGAAAAAGTAATCTAAAAGAATATGATAGTAAGTGACTAAATTAGTAAAGCAAAATAAGAATAGTAAATAAAAACAATAAGTAAGAAATTATAAAACTGAAATCTGGAGAAGACAGTGGAAAGTTATTTTTTTCTGAAGGTTAAGATATTATGACTGTTCTGCTATAAAAACATCTTGAAGAGAGTTGTGTATTAGGAATATTATTAAGAAACTAATATTTGGAGAAGATAGTATTGTATTGAGATATATATATATATTTGGATGTTCCTTGGGTATTGTTCAAAATTACTGAAAATAACATTAAATTGTTAGTTTGATGGTAGAAATTTTAAAAATACGTCTTCAAATCTGGATTATTCAAGTAAAGTCAGCATTATCTCATCTGTTATACTTTTAACATAGTTGGATTTTGTTTCTCAGAATTCTTGTGACTACAGATGTGTGCTATAAATCTATGAATAATGTTTTTCTCATATCAGCTAGTAAAATTGGGTGTATTATTGCTAAAGTTTACAAAATGCATTAAGTTGTAGGGTAAAATGTGAATACATACTAAGAAGTGAGAGATTGGATAGTGTTCTTCCAGGAGACTTCAGGTAAATTAGGCCCAGAAATAGAAAGCGAGACTCACATACCTGGTTCCCTTGTCTTGTAACTCCATACACGACTGGTGACAAAGACCCCAACATCTGTGACTGAACACCATTGTGCAAGGGGTAGCAGTTTTTCCCTTTCAGCATTTCCTTGAGCTGGGCGTGGAATGCAAGCAGCCACTGATATTGCCAAGTATCTTTAGAAATATTCTGGAATAAACCAGATTCCTGTTAGGAGGCCCAGTTACCTCACAGCTCTCAGCATAAAACAGAAAATGCTATTTTAATTTAAAATAGACAGATCTTGAACATAGCAGCAAAAGAAATTCTAAAGAATCATAGTACAGACTGTCAGGTTTGGAGACTCAGGTCTTTTTCACAGCATTCTGGAGTTCAGACTGTGCCAGAGGAGTGTGATTATAGAAGAAGAAATTACTCATGAGAGGTATTGCGATGGCAGATGCTGGAATATCTCATAAGAATATAATTTTTTCCTACTAAGAAAATATTTAATTGACTAATTGTGGATGTCAGGTTTGAGAGAGAGAGTGCACACATATAGAAGCACATTAACTTGAAAACAGAAAGAAAAAAATTGAATAGCTTGTCATTGTTAGGATACTGACCACTCACTTGTGATTTACTGACAAGTGTGTACTTAAAGAGTCTGCAGTAGTGGTATGGTTTAGACATCTGTCCCTCCAATCTCATGTTGAAATGTGATCTTCATTGTTGGATGTGGGGCCTACTGGCCATGTTGTGGTCATGAAGGTGGACCCTCATGAGTGGCTTGGTGCCATCCTCCTGGTGATGAGTGACTTCTCACTATATTAGTTCACTCAAGAGCCAGCTGTTAAAAGGAGCCTGGCACCCTCTCCTGTCTCTTCCTCTCTCTCACCATGTGACACATCTGCTCTGCCTTAACCTCCCGCCATGAGTAAAAGCTTCCTAAGGCCTCACCAGGAGCAACCAGATGTTGGAGGCACATTTGCACAGCCTGCAGAACCATTAACCAAATAAATCTCTTTTCTTTGTAAATTACCCAGTCTCAGGTATTCCTTTATAGCAATGCAACCTGGACTAACACAAATAAGTATTAAGAAGTTCATCAGGCTGGGCACGGTGGCTCATGTCTGTGATCCCAGCACTTTGGGAGGCCGAGGTGGGCGGATCCCCTGAGGCTGGGAGTTCGAGACCAGCCTGACCAACATGGAGAGACACCGGCTTTACTAAAAATACAAAATTAGCTGGGCGTGGTGGCACATGCCTGTAATCCCAGCTATTCAGGAAGCTGAGGCAGGAGAATCGCTCGAACGCGGGAGGCAGGGTTGCTGTGAGCCGAGATCGCACCATTGCACCAGACTAGACAACAAGAGCGAAGCTCTGTCTCAAAACAACAAACAAACAAACAAACAAAAAATAAAAAAAAAAGAATGTTCATCAGAGGTAAAGAAATTTATTTGGAAGGCAGAAAAAAAAATCCAAATTCTCAACTGTCAAATAGCTTATGTTACAAAAACTTTTTCTAAAGTTCAGCAAAGAATGCTTAAAATGTGATTTCGTAAAGGAAAAAACATGGTAGTTTCCTAGTACAGTGACTTATATGACATTGTGAAATGAAGTCCATTTCTAATGTGCCCTGAATTTGCATATGTAGTGGTTCTACTCTACTGCCATCGCATGCAGAGCTAAAATTCTGAATTCTCATTTACTTGAGGGTAAAAAGTAATGACTTTGGTTCAATTGCAGACTAGGCTAGTGAGGTCAGGAATTGAAATCTTTATTTAAGATACTGATTTTTTTTTCCTTTCCAAGTTTCAAAAAGCAATAAAGCGCCTTTATCTATTTTCTCTCTACATGTTAGCAGCGACAATTCAGTAGCAATAGAAATACTACAGAGCTACATTGTGAAGTTGAGGCCCCTTTTCTAAAATTTTTCTCCCCTTTTGCTTCCTTTCCCGTTGTTTGCTAACATAATAATTAGGTACTTAAAGTGCCTTACTTCCTCCTAGAATTGTGATATATTCGGTAGTCTCTGTGGCAGTTGTAAGTGATGAAGAAAAAACTTTGGTTGGATATTTGAAATGTAAATTATAAATATATAGTTCTTTCAGAAACACAATACCAAATATATGCATGAATAACAAAAGCAAACTCTACACAGGAAACTTTATAATATAAATTTTGCAATATTATGAAAACCTAGATTCTCCATAAATTCATTTCTCAATCCATTTTTATATATCCACTAAGAATACTGTTAGGAATGTGCTTGTTGCCTTGAAGGTCATGAAGGTGATTGTGTGAAATCTGTCAAGATAACAGTATCTAATTCTGCACTCTGAATAGAGTAGGCGCCAAATGAGCCAGTTCTCTGCAGAATAATGACCTCCAAATCCTTAAATCTTATCCTGCTACTTATTGAGGCTTCTCCTACCTTGGATAGTGTCCTGAAGGAAATATAAATAGAGGACACACTATTTTAAAATTCTTTTTTTCTTTTTTTTTCACTATTTGTGCTTTCACTCTAGGCCTTACGCAGTCCAGTCGTGTGATCGTGGATGGGTTATTCTTGGCTTTCCTGAACCACTTTTGTTTAGACTTGAAGACCTCTTATGTCCATCTGAAGCTTGTTCTCATGCCTCAGTTCACTCTTGTTTCAACTTTTGACTTTCAAATAGAAAATTTCCTAAATGAGAATTCTAAATAGGAGAAGGTACAAAATAACTACTTGAATTATAAGAGCTTTTAACGTCTGTTCCTTCTACCAGAACTTAAGAATGCACAAGCATCTTGGCAAAAATGTTTCTTGCTGTAACTTTGTCAGAGCCCCATGTTGGAAGTGGAGGAAATGGGTGTGTGGCAACAGGAACACTGTGCTTTTCCTTATGTGAGAGCCTGGGGTCAAGCATTAGCAAAGCATGGATGTATTATTGATGGTGAACACAGCCTTATAAGACAACTGGCTACTCCGTCTCAAAAGAAAAAAAGACAACTGGCTGCGTGCAGCATATCAAAATTCACATATTGATAATAGTTGAAAATAGTTGCTAATACAACATTAACATATTTTAATTTATTTGTATATTATTTACCTTTAATTCCAAGATTATAGAATCCAACAATCAAATTCTGGAGAGAACTAAATTTTTCTTGACTGAAATTATGTGTTTTAGAATTGAAAAGCAGATTCTGTCACATATATAATAAATTATCTGCTTTTGAATATAAGCTTCATAGAAAATGATTGCATATCAACCATGTTTCCCCAATTTTTGCTAGGAATATTTGCCAACGTAATAGTGCACGTAGATGTCCTAAGTCAGTGTATTATATTTCAGACAACCTGAAGTGGTATTAGGTCTCTTAACATCAAGAGTGAGGAAAAACAAAGTGTAGAATCTAAATTTATTATAATACTCAAAGTTGTTAAACTGTTTTTTTTTTTGCTTGTTTTACTATCTTTTTGCACATGGCTTACAGTATATTGATTAATCTATATCTTCAGCCCTATAATGTTTTGCTATCCTCTTCATTTTCAATAGTATTTATTCTCTGTATTTTTATTCCATTCTTATAACTTCCATTTTATTTATTTATTTTCAATAGTATTTATTCTCTGTATTTTTATTCCATTCTTATAACTTCCATTTTATTTGAATTTTTTTAAGTGTATAAACCCATGGAAATATATATACATCTATATGTATAATTCTCACAATAAACATGATTAAATTCAAATCAAGCAAATTTAACATTACACATTTTAGAAATTCTAAGCATACTTTTAGAAAGCCTATGAAAATAAAACTCAGAATAGCCTGTGCTGGCATTTATCAGTCTCAATTTTTAAATTAGCAGGTGGTGTTTTCATTTGAGTACAGAATATTTGAATGTTCCTTGATTGAAATCATATGAAAACCTGGTTTGATACTTTGGAAATGCAACTAAGCATTAAGAGTGTGTGTGTGTGTGTGTGTGTGTGTGTGTGTGTGTGAGAGAGAGAGAGAAAGAGACAGAGACAGAAATGTTTTCATACATATGTTCAGCAGGTTGATTCACCTTTCGAATTATGAGAGCATATCTGCATTTAAAAAATGAAAATGAAATACTTAATACAGATTTTGATAGTCAAAATTTCTCCTCTATAAAATGATTATTTGGTTTAAGTAAACTCAAGAAAAGTAAGAGAGAACTTGAGGTTGGTCTATCAGCTGTGAAAGCATATTAATTTGTAATAATATGTTAATAGTTCCTAGTATAAACAACCTCATTTAAGACTAAAGAAACCTTTTAATGGAATCTATTTTTAAGGTAGAATAGGTAGGAATGACGTTTATAAGTGCATCCTAAAGAAGGAATCAGGTAATCAGGTATTTCAACGATTTTTGTGTAATTGTGTTCACGATGTAGTGATGAATAAGAGTAGATTATTAAAATCCAAAAATAAATGGAATTAGCTAAATCTTACAGTATTCAGTATTATGGGCATTACTTTAAATGTTTTTCGTTTATGAACTTGCTAATATATTAATCCTATGAGATATATATTATTATTAATGCTTTTTTTTTTTTTTCCTGCTAAGGAAACTAGACAACATAGGTAGTAAGTGACTTGCCCAATCTAGTAAGTAGCAGAGCCATGTTCAAATGCAGGCTATCTCCCTTCAGATTCAGCACATCAACCTGTATATTCAATTGGTACAGTTTGGCTCTGTAATGGGAGTATATTTTTAACATAGCATTTAAAAAGTGTAAAGTATTTTTTAGTAATAATAGAATATGTTTAAAACACATGAGGATTAAAAGCTGCATATGTGGCCAGATCAAATTTATATGCATATTTATGCAGATGTGAGTATTTACAGATGTAGATAAGGAAATGGATAAAGATAACCAAAAGATACATTAACGGAGGAGCACAAGTCAAGGTCAGCCTCCAGTGAAATAAAATAATCTCTGTCCTGTGTCTAAACCTGAGCCCATTTGAAGACTCATAACACATCTTTGTGGGAGTTGTATGGGTTGAATCTGGGTCTCCCTGAAGAAATTATCTGAGATGACTTAGCAAGTGTACAAAAATGGGATTCTCCTGGGTCTATGACCAACGATCCAAGGACCTGTAAACTGAATTAATTGTAATACCCAAGAGATCTAAACCACCATTATAGCTTCCCTGTTAGGGTAAAAGTATATCCAAATCAGGTGATGGATGGAATCTTAGATTAAATTCAATTCACAGTGGATTGGGTTGCAAGTTCATGAGATGCTATGCTATTTCATAATTCTCAGAAAGATATTCAGGTTGAAATAATTAGCAACTGACACAGTCTGCACATTTTGTTATTATTGTCGTTGTGCACAGTAAAAACTATTATAGAAGGTAAGGACAATGAAAACCCTAGAAATGGTTTTGCTTCAACTATACAAAAATGGAAAGTCTGAAGCAGTACATTTTCCCTTGTAGAGTGGCAGAGGTTAGTGCAGCCCTCAAAAATTTAAAAAATGAGGTGGTAGTTCCCATTATGTCACCATTTAATCAACCGATATGACTGTGCAAAAAACCAGAGTGATCATCATAGACAATAGTGGACTACTGCAAACATAGCCAAGTGGAGGAGTCAATGGTAGATGTTCTGTCAACTATATTGTCTTTACTAGGACAAAACACCACAACCTCTAGTGTATGTGATGCAATTATTGATCTGGCAAATGCATTCCTTTCAATACCACAGTCTAAGGAAGAACAGAAGTAGTTTGCACATAAAACACATTACTATATGTATTAACTCACCTGTTGCAAAATACTTTGAAGGAACATTGATTTTTAGATGTTTTAGAACATAATTTGTATGCTTTTTTCTTTTTTATTGATACATAATAATTGTACATATTTATGGGGTATATGTGATATTTTGATACATGTCTACAATGTATAATGATCAAATCAGAGTATTCAGTATATTTGCCATTGAGTATTATGTTGGGAACATTTCAAATCTTCTCTTTTATTCATTTTGAAATATACAGTAAATTTGGCTAGGAGTACAGGATTTCATGGTGGGAGTGTGGGCCTCTGGGTTCTCTTGCTTATCTGTTTTCTTGCAATGGGGAGTTCCTCTTGGCTCCAAGCTGATCCCTGGCCAGCTTCTCCTTCAGTGACTCAGAGGTTCCTGGCCACTTCCCTGCTGAGTTAAGGTGTTCTCTCTCAGATGCTCCAATCAAAGTGTATTTATGTACTTGTGGTTTTGGTCCTTTTATTGTGGAGGAGGGACAGCCGGGTGCCTCTAGGCGGCCATCTTGAACCTCTCTGCAAGACATGTTCTTACACAAGTAAACTTAGAAATATGACTGCTAAATGTTAGTCCCTTGATTGGCATTTTCACTGATTTTAGTGCAAGTTCAGGTTCATTCCTCTACCCATGGAGCTTCCCCATGATTTTGTATTCTAAGTTGATTATTATCACATTAATCAAACATGATAAGAAAGATGGAACAAGAATTATGGATGCCCTGATAATAATCATGCAATGAAGAGTGTTGGAGGGATCCTATAGAGATGAAGGGCCTAGTACATCTGTGAAGATTTGGGGAATCCAGGCATCTAGAACATGCACAGGCATCCACTCCAGGAAAATAATAAAGTATTTCATACTATATGACTAAGAAAAATGCTTCATTTTAGTTCTTTTTGGTAGCATATATTTAAGTAGCACAACATTTGAGAATACTGCTACAACTTATTATCAGGTGCCTTCAAATGCTGTCAATATTGAGTAAGGCTCGGAACAAAAAATGCTCTGTTCCGAACTGTGGCTGTGGTACAAATAACACTGCCACTTGGAACATATTGTCTGCACAATCTCATGAAGCTGAAAGTATATGAAGTAGATAATTTTGTGTGCTGACCATGGCAAACCCTAACAGAAAAGTCACAGATAAGTTTCTTAGGGCTCAAGAGTAAGGACCTCTTCAGCAAAGGGTTGCTGAAAACCATTCAGAAACACCACTCTGGCATGTTTCTGGATTCTGGAGGTGATTGAACAGGTGTCTATGAGCCTCTTGGGAGCTGGATGCTGCCAGGCCCACCAACTCATAAGTTTGGGCAGGCATAGCAGCTATCCATTCCACCATGAAAACAATACAAGTAGGATTGGGTATGAGCCAATTCTGAGGCCACAAGTAATCTGAACACGCATGTCATCTGTCCCTTTAGTAAAGAGTAAGACAGATTTAATATATCCCTCAGTTTAACTAAACTTCAGACAATTTTCTTCCTGCCTCTAGGCCCATGACCTCCTTTTCATGCAAATCCTTATAGAATCCAGATGGTCTAACCACAGGAACTCCCTGCTTCCCCTTTCTTAGAGCATTTACTTTAGAGAACTTGTCATTGTAAATTTTTTCTCTGCCCTTTTGAGATGTAAATCATTTTAAAAGCCTCTTGCCAGTTTTACAATCAAGGAATGTCTTCCTCAAGGACCCAGGATCCATCTCATTGAAAAGAAATCATCAAGGGAGATAGCATCACTCTCTCTAAGTTTCTTTGGGGAGGTAGGAGATTAACTGCTACAAGTCCTTTGCTCCAAGTTGTGAAACTATTCTTTTCACAAAGATAAGAGAAAGGTTACCTTTCCTTTGGCAAAGCTGATTAGCAAATGTAGATAGCCTGTGTTCTCCCTCACACTTCAGTGCTTAAAAATCCACCTGCTTTTGTTTCAATGGAGTTCAGCTCAGGCTGAGTCCTGGTTCCTCACCCCTATTGCAACAGCCTTACATAAATTACTCTTCACCTGTATAACTTTTCCCAGTGCAAGTTTTGCTTTGGCAACGCTGACACATCTTCCTCATCTTATGCCTATGGCTTCATGAGGGTCTTCCTATGACCAGACGACAGAGAGGAAGAAAACATAACTTTGTGGAAAGTTCATTACACTGATCCCATTCTGCTTAAAAGTGCAGCAATTCATTCTGATGGAGACTGAGAACTATTCCAGGATTAATTTTTCGATTTCTGCCTGGAGCACTTCGGAAAGTACCACTCTCCAAGTGTTTAATAAATGTGTCTTTTATTGACATAATATCTTAAATAACATCACTACAGTACAAGAAAACCACTTTATGGTAAAAAGAGGTGCATTAATGAGAATACTACCATGGAATCTACTGATAGTCCTGCTACTGCATCATCCAGTAGCTGCTGGTGTGACAGAGCATTGGACTACCCTCTCAGAGGTTGAATTATGCCTGTAGCTTGAAGATGGGGGGCCCTTGAGTGTTTGACTTTTCTTTGGGGATTTGTGCCTGAGGCCAGCAGCCATCATAAAGTGCCAGAAAAAAAGAGTGAAGATAGAAGTAAATTTCTTCTCACTCCTTTCTGATAAAATAATTGAGGAAATACTGCTTCCCATTCCTTGCAGCTTTAGGTTTGGTGAGTTTAGAAGTTGTGGTTCCTAGAAAGTAAATAATTCTCCCAAGGGAGATAAAGCACCCTACTAAACATAAAGCTACAGCTGCAGCCTGCTCACTTAATGCTCATCATAGTGAGAGACCAGTAAGCAAATAAAGGGTGCTGCATACTTGAAGGGGTAGTGGATTTGTTCAAAATGAGGTAGTGTTGCCACTGCTACATAATTTGGAGCAGAGAGGAATATGTTCCAAATTCAGTGGATTCTCCAAGACAATTAGAGCAACTAGGAGCTCAGATTCCTTAGTGATGACTGGATCACTTAACCAGTCAGCTTACCTAGAGAAGTAGATGCATTACCTGCAAGAGAAGAAAATGGGTGAGAGAGGAGGAAAATGAAGTATGTCAGCTAGGAATGCAGGTCCAGTAGCTCTTTTCACTCACTTTTTACTTGCAAGTTTTGTCCCAGTAATTTTGACCAGCCACAATCAAGAAAAAGGCATTCTCAGATAGAGGAAATCACTGGGAGACATAACTGGATCTAGTCTTTATGCTGCTATAAAGACACATGCATACGTATGTTTATTGCGGCATTATTCACAATCGCAAAGACTTGGAACCAACTCAAATGTCCAACAATGATAGACTGGATTAAGAAAATGTGGCACATACACACCATGGACTACTATGCAGCCATAAAAAATGATGAGTTCATGTCCTTTGTAGGGACATGGATGAAATTGGAAATCATCATTCTCAGCAAACTATCGCAAGAACAAAAAACCAAACACTGCATGTTCTCACTCATAGGTGGGAATTGAACAATGAGAACGCATGGACACAGGAAGGGGAACATCACACTCTGGGGACTGTTGTGGGGTGGGGGGAGGGGGGAGGGATAGCACTGGGAGATATACCTAATGCTAGATGATGAGTTAGTGGGTGCAGCGCACCAGCATGGCACATGTATGCAAATGTAACTAACCCGCACATTGCGCACATGTACCCTAAAACCTAAAGTATAATAATAATAAATTAATTAATTAAAAAAAATCATAGACTGCAGCAAACACAGATCTTGTGTATCAGTTCTGTGCATCTCTCCCAGCCTGTGCTTCCCAGGGTCCATACCTGGAATTCTCTGTGGAAAACTGCCTTAGGCTGCTGAAGCCAATCTGTCTGTGTGCGTAGACAACCAGAGATGTCTGGCAGTGTATGTCTGCTTTCTTCCCATTCCCACTCCTCCAACTACGACGTCCTTGGCCAATAACTGCTGTGAGAATATGAAATCTTGTCATCTTGCCTTGAATTACAGCCACCATCGACTATAATTAATACTCCAAAGCCCGCTTATGAGATTATGCAGAGGCTATGCATTTACCTGAAGATTTACTTTTGTTTGGCATCTTCAACTTTCCCCATTCCCTTATTGTGTTTTCTTCTAGAAAATATTCTTAACCAATTTCTGTAAGGCAATCTTCGTCTGGAAATCCTTACACATGGCACTTCAACTTATTGATTGACACTGTTAATCAGTTTTTGGGTTCTTTGCAGCCAGACACATGCATCCTGAAAAGTACCAAATAAAAGTACTCAGGAGGCTGAGGCAGGAGAATAGTTTGAACCTGGCAAGTGGAGGTTTCAGTGAGCTGAGACTGTGCCACTGCACTCTAGCCTGGGCAACAGAGCGAGACTCCATCTAAAAAAAGAAAAAAAAAAAAAAGTAAAAGGAGATCAACAAGCTTTACATATCAAAGCGAAATGGAATACTCCAGAATGCAGCCAACTTGACCATGGTGATATCCTGGCATTAAAAAACAAAGTATCAGCTGTCTTTTTGGTGTAAACTTTATCTCCCACTCTACCTACTAAAGCAAAGCCCCTGGGTGAATGGAACTTCAGTTTACAGAAGGACCCAAAAAGCCTGGGTCTGGGTTTGGTTTGCTGATGATCGAGCTGGGCCAGGAGCTGACAGTTTTCAGGGACTGCTGCAAGTGTTAAGAGAGAATGCCAGCAGAAATGAAATGGACATGGTTACTCTGCTCAGTGGGCAGAACTCACGGCCATTTCCATGGCTCTAGACAGTACTCCCCTTGCTTCCCTTGTGGAATTTTATGGGCTCTTAGGCTATTGCCAACAGTCCAGCTGTTTGGCTTGCCACTTAGAAAACTACAGACTGGGAGATTAATGACACACCTCTTTTGTGGTCACAAACTATAGAAAAGATTGTGGCTCCTGATTGAATTCTGAGTCAATCCTGTGAATGCTTACAGTTAAGAGTCTGTTCTCTAATGAGTCCAGATGAAATTGGGACTTGCATGGCCCAGAGTGTCACCAATGCCTCCTGATGCATCATCATAACTGCTATGGAAACATATCCACCATCACTGGCTGGGCACAAGGTAAAGGAATCTATGTATCTGATGCTAAGGCTGTCACTGCATTCTAGATTTGTGACTCCTATGAAAAGTGGAACCATTTGTCTTACTATGAGAAAAGTCACATAACTCAGGTCACGGCCCTTGCCACTCCTGGCAGATTGACTACATCTGTCTTTTACTGCTTTGGGGATATCACCGATGCCTGACCACTGTTAAAAGTTTTCAGCCTAGGCCCGGCACTGTGGCTCACGCTTCATAATCCCAGCATTTTGGAAGGCCAAGGCGGGCAGCTCACCTGGGATCAGGAGTTTGAGACCAGCCTGACCAACATGGAGAAACCCTGTCTCTACGAAAAAATTACAAAATGAGCCAGGCAAGGCAGTGCATGCCTGTAATCCTAGCTACTCGGGAGGCTGAGGCAGGAGAATCACTTGAACCCGGGAGCTGGAGATTGTGGTGAGCCAAGATCACGCCATTACACTTCAGCCTGGGTGACAAGAGCAAAACTCCTCCCTCTCCCCTCCCCCCGCAAAAAAAAAAGTTTTTAGGCTATGCATTTGCTGTTCCAGTCTAAGTCAACATTAGCCGCATGATTCTGGTTCTTAAGTATAATCTGTATTTTTGGCTTTTTGAAGCTATTTAGAGTCTGACAATTGAGCACATTTTATAGCCACTTAATAATGGGTGGTAAGGTAAAATGTTAGCACCTTTACAATTCTTGACAATGCTTTATACAATTTAAAATAAAATTATTTCCAAACTCTTTTTAATACGAGCATTTGCATGAAATAAATGAATTATACATCAAGAGACACAGATTACTATTTATATTCAGTCAGCTCATTGTTTACTTGAGTAAGGCCATGTGGCCAGGATTGTAACTTTTATTTCACAGATTTAAAGAGTACCTATTAGATCATGTGACGTGCAAAATCGCCACAGTTCTGATATGAATCGGAGAAGAAAAAGGCAAAGGTATATCAGGCGTAAAATATAGACTCAATTCATGACAAATTTTCCAGTTTTGATGGGCCTGGCACACGAATATCAACTCATTGCTCAGACTGAGCTTCCTATTGCTGTTTCTTTGGACTAAACATTTCATGGTAAAACTTGTGTGTTCTTACCTCCTAATCAGTTGTTGTGATAACACTTTATTTTCTTTTTGTGCCATCCCTATAAATTAATGAACCTATAGTTATAAAAGTAGTCCCTTTTTTAATGCTGACAAGCACAGTTTTACTTTGTACCACTTGAGAAATTTACACAAATAAAGCTGAGATAGAGAATAAAAGTCTTGTGTCTGAGACCAATAGAAATGTTAACTTGCATCTATTCTTCAAACTCAAGGGAAATGTGTGTGTGTGTGTGTGTGTGTGTGTGTGAGAGAGAGAGAGAGAGAGAGAGAAAGAGAGAGAGGAAAGACAGAGAGAGAGAGATAGAAAAAGAACCAGAGAGACAGAGATAATGACTGACTTTCATATTTGCCTTTATGAGGCAAATATTCTACCCAAGTTGATTTACTGCATGGAAAGAGGAATGGATGTACTGGATACAAGCTAACTTGAGGGACTAAGCCACAGTGTTCAGTCATCTATTTTTTTCTTGTCTCACTAAACAACACATCATTACTCCTCCTTCAAGAGGACTGGATGAGGGGCATAGATACCAACTTCCCAATGATTCAAAAGTTTTTACTGGACTGAGAAAAATAGGAAGGCAAGAAGAGGACAAAAATAGTTCTTCCTACTTAGGGCACATGCTGTTGATACAGCTTCCATAAACTTTATTATAATACCTGAGGCTGATTTATAGCCAAACCTCTGTGCTTCTGAGTACTGTAACTGTTTGCTAGCAGCATCAAGGGGCTGTTATGAGACTCAACTGCATACTTTAAAATGTTGTCCTCCCCAGAGCAAACAGTACAATGATGTTACATAAACTATATAGGCTGAAATCTATAATCCCTCAGATATATCTTAAACACAGAGCATGTTGATGTTAAAGATGGAAAAAAGAAATATTGCAGAAGGTCTTTCATCCTTTTGCCTCTTTGAATTTGAGGCTGCTATCCACAGATGCAGTGATTACCAGCTGATAGAAAGCAGTGTATACTATGTGTTCAGTTTCAGAGACACAGTTCACTTGTCATGATGATATCTTAATAATAAATTGTAAAATCACCTTCACATGGAAAATGTTTTCGGTGAAAGAAAACAAAAACCTAGAAAGTAAAATTCATTACAAATAAAAAAAATTATTTAATTTATTAAATAAATTATATTTGTACAATACAAATAAAAAATTGTACATGCATCCAGCTAATATCAAGTAGGATAAGTAGGATAGAAACACAATATATTTCGTTATTTTTTTTCCAACTCTGGTCATTTAATCTCTACAGAGGAAGTTGTTCTTCATTTAATAAAAGTGGTTTCTTTGTCAATTCTCTTTGTCCTTGGTCTTGATTCATTTTGGTAATGTCCACTATAAAGAAAGGAAATTAAAAGACTTATATTAATGTAGAGGTTTGGCACTCAATAAATTATAGTTTTGAAAATATACCATGTTTTATTCATTGAAGAAACATTAACATGACAAACTTGGAAGTCTCTTCGTAGATTTTTTACTTTAAAAGCTTGTGAAAAATAACTACATTGATAGTGGTTCAAGTATTTGCAATGTAATTATTAGATTTCCTAATTGGGTGTCCAGCTTTGTAAAATAATTGTGGAAATAATTCAGATGCATAAAAATAAAGTTTACTATTTTTTTTCAAAAAGGCGTCAATATAATATTTACTCACTAGTTGATTGCTGAGAAGGAGGTTGTATGATTTTTGTCAATAATTTATGTAATAAAACTAAAGGATCAAAATTCAGTTTAACTAGAAAAATTACAGATATTTAAAAGTGCATTATAATTAATCTAGATAAGCAAAATTGATCCACTCTTTTACGTAATATTTTTCCTTGGCAAGATCCATGATATAGATAACATATTTTCAATAACAGGCAGTAGACAATATGTTTCAAAAAGTTTGATGATGAAAACTTAGATATTATCAAGGGCAAGACTCTCTTTAGGCTAAAAAAAAAACTTAAGTGAAAAATGATTAAGTAATTTCCTTGAAGTCAAGGAGCTAGTTAGTAGCAGAGCCAAGAATAAAATCCAGTTCTCTTGTCTGCAGCACTAGACAGAAATGTTCTCACTACAGCCTGCGACCTCCATGCAGTCTGAGTATGCACAAATATCTTTAAGCTGATAGCTAAGAATGATCACTCAGAATGTAGTGTCATACTTAAACTGAACACTTTTTTTTTTTGAGACAGGGTCTCACTATGTCACCCAGAGTGGAGTGCACTGGCGCGATCTTTGCTTACTGCAACTTCTGCCTCCCAGTTTCAAGCGATTCTCCTGCCTCAGCCTCCCCAGTAGTGGGGACTACAGGCGTGCGCCACTGCGCCCAGCTAATTTTTGTATTTTCAGTAGAGACAGGTTTCCCCATGTTGGCCAGACTGGTCTTGAACTCCTGACCGCCTTGGCCTCCCAAAGTGTTGGGATTACAGGCGTGAGCCACTGCGCCCGGCCTTATACACATTTTTAATTGTAGGTGGAGTATGTAACCTTCCTGTGATTCCAGCAAAAAAAAAAAATCTGTTTTCTATCTTGAGAATCACTGAACTATTCAGTTTTTATTTACAACCTCATTGGTGCACCAGAATTTCAATGTGGAAAGAGGGTTTGGGGAGCTATTATCCGTTTGTAAGAGAGGCCTAACGACACTTTTTTACCCATGGACACTTAAACAACAATGAGAAATATGGCAGTGTTCCCTATTAAGCAATTTGGGTAGGGGAGGTATTGAAGGAGATTTTAAGGAGACGAAATGGTTCCAATGAGCTTCGTGGTGCCAACTCTGCAGTGAGCCTTTCCCACGTAGTTAGTTCCAGTCAGCAGGTTGTTGAGTTTCTATCAGAATAGGCAGCTGCCCTACCTCTCTGCCCTTTCTTCACCAAAACATTGTTGTCTCTCTTGCCTCTAAATCTCCTTCTAACAATCACATTCACACACACACACACACACACACACACACACACACACACACACCCCAGAAAACAAACCCCCATGCCCCCAAAGACCCTGTTTTGCAGAGCTTTATGCTCTTTGTTTTCTGGGGTCAAAAGTCTATCTTATTCTCCTTTATTTTCCCTTAGTCTTTGAACCAAATCATCTATGTGAGGAGTGTGCGATTTTTACACTAGTTGCATTTCAAGGATGTGTGAAATCTTCCACGTAGCCTGGCACAAGACCAGCAGCAAGGCTACTTCATTGTCAGCTTGTTCACAATGATTGATCTCAAGGAGAATTTCCTTTCATCAGCCAGAGAGGAGAATCATTTGCCTGATTTATTATTATGGCTCATCACCTTGGAAGGTTCCTTAAGAGACCTTTCTGCATGACATGTAATCTCCATCAGTGAATATATTTACCATGACATCTATAGCATGATACATACCTGGAATATAAAATGTTCTAAGATTTTAATTAACGTTTTACATTGCACAAATTGCTGTTTTATCACTTATTGCTTGATCATATTTCTCTGTTATTGTCAGTGCTTTTGGCCTATCTATGGGACGTGGCATGATCAGTCTCCTTTTCTAACACAATCCAGTTGAGATCTGTTGCATGTTGTTTTAAAGCCTTTCACATGGATAGAACGTTGTGTATTGTTTTTTAGGCCTTTCACACAGATAGAATGTATCTAAAATGATTTAGAAAATATAAAACTCTACTGAAATCAGATAATTTCAGTAAATATCTCATTCTTAGAAATAAATATTTCATCTCTCTCATATACCAGCCATTCAAACAATTTTTCTGAAATATTCCGTAGAGTTTAGAAAGTCTTAATATTTTATATATTATGAAAGTTCTTACAAAGCAATAGTTCATAATTATGTGATTTCTGTTTTTACTTTTTACTATCAAACTATAGTTATTTTATTTAATTAGTGATCTCTTTCAACAAGCATTTCCAAAAGCTGATATATAAAAAACTTAACATAAATAGTTACAACTTTTTGGCAGAAAGAAATCTTAGGAATCTAATCTTCCTGTCCCCTGGATGAAGAAACTGAAAACCCAAATAAGTTCACACAATTAATTATAGAACCACAAGTGATATTTAGAGCCCATCGGTAATTAAATTTTTAGTAATTCAATAAATTATACTATGCTTTACCCCCAAATAACATATGCCACACACTTCACATATAGTTTTGCTCTCACTTCATAGTAATAATACTTTATGAAGAATGGGAATGTTTAGAGAGGGAAGCTAGACCAGTGAATAAGCACTATAGGAATGTGGATAACTGTTAGAAGCAATTTGACTCATTTTTCATTGTTCATTTCAATTAATGATTTTATTAAATCGCTCTAAATATTTGTTAATGATTAATTAACAAAATAAACTATGTTACGGGAAGAGACAGGTATCAACTAATATCTTGATTGCTTTAATATAATTATGTATTTTAAGCCATCTTAATCTAATTTTGGTATTCTATTGTACTCTAGTTGCAGAGCCAATCTCAATTACACCTCTAGCTATGCTTACTCTGAAAATAAAGTGTCAGGGAATGGAGTGTCTCTGTATTGGGAATTAGCTGCTTAAACTTGATTTTGTAAATTTGATCTAAATTATGCATGTGACTTTAGATATAATTCAAAGTCAGTGCAAAAATATATATGATGCCCTAATGACAATTCATGGTTCATATTAAAAAAAAAAGAAAATGAAAGGAAATGCAGCTATTCTTTCAAAAACCAAGAAAAGTATTTCATTTGCTACGTGAATTTTTTTTTTTTTTTTGTCTCGCTCTATTGCCCAGCCTGGAGTGCACTGGCGTGATCTCGGCTCACTGCAACATCTGCCTCCCAGGTTCAAGCAATTCTCCTCCCTCAGCCTCCCAGGTTGCTGGGACTATAGGCATGCACCACCATGCCTGGCTAATTTTTGTATTTTTAGTAGAGACGGCGTTTCACCATGTTGGCCAGGCTGGTCTTGAACTCCTGACCTCAGGTGATCTGCCCACCTCGGCCTCCCAAAGTGCTGGGATCACAAGCATGAGCGGTTGTGCCTGGCCTGTTACTTGAAATTTTAATACCAGTCTATGATTGACCTTCCGACCCCACCTGCCTTGGTCAGTTCTTGGATGCCCAAAATATGTAGTCCATAAAGCGCCTATGTGGAAATCTGATCCAAATCCTTCTAGATTGGGAAGAATACATTCGTATCATTAAGAGAGAGTATTTGGTATCATTGAGGAACATTCTAGAAGAAGGATCAAAACATTTCAGCACTACTCTACAAGTCTGTTATTCCCCGTGGGACTGAATTCCGTTTCTTGGCCTCTATGTTTTGACTTTGAAACTACAAAAATGTAATTAGTTGACTTTACATGTTTTTTTCTAATATCAGTATGCTGTGATTCCAAAAAAAATGATTTAACTAAATGGAAAAACAAATAGTTATTCTGTATATATTTTTCCACACAAGATTTTAATTGTCCTCTCAAAATTACATGAAAATTTTGAAAATAAGTAAAAATTTACAACTAGCAGCTTTATTATGTACTGTTGCACAATAAGGATTTCATAACATTTTGTTAGAACATGGCTGTTCCTTGGAAGCTGTGATTAAAAGAATGTCCAACATCATTTTTAAGATATAGCAAAATTCTACACTCAACCATGTATAAAAACAAATTCTAGCATCTTAATAAAAAATTAATACACATTTTCCCAAACAGGAAATTATGTTCCAAAATTATAATTTTTTTAAAGAGCCAGAAATGACAGAAAATTAGACTTGGGAAACAAGGATACATAAGCACCTATTATAAGTATGTTCAATTTTCTTAATATATTACAATAAATCATGAACAAAATTAGAAATGGAAATAAAGTAAGCAAAAAGTTTGTCAGCAGATTAAAGAAAGGAAATATTTGTGGATTGGATTTAATACAATTTTAAAATGGCATTCTTTGGAAAACAATGTTAATCAAATGACTTGTTATTTGTATTATATTTTAATTTACAGTTTCAATTTTAAATATTGTAGGACATGTTAATGATTGGTTTTCAAAAATTTTTGTATTTGGTTTATTAAATTGTAACATCTTATCTCTGCATTTTCCTCTAGTTATTTTCCTATACGTTTCGAGAAAACTTCATAAACTTGACCCTCACATTTTCATTTGATTTATTTTATTCCCAAACCTGTTTTCTCTTTTAAGTACTTTAATGCTTTTTTTTTTGTTTATTATCGTGTATTCATTTCATTTGTGTCATTATACATTTTATCTGGCTACATTTTAGCTCAGTTGTTAATGCTTTAACGTTTTTTTAACTTTTTTGAAATCATACTTTCTTACTTTGAACTGCTGAAGAGTTTTCAAATAATGTATTCTGACCCATAATTTAAAAATTAAATAATTTTATGAGGTGTCTTCTTATTCTCAGCCTTCAGAAAGATGTTTCCCTTTTTAGTTTTTTGTTTTTGTTTATATTTTCAATTTTCTATTTAGTTTAATTAGTCTTTATATTGGTTGCTGTCTCACTTTTTTATAAGAAATCATACTTACCTATGAATTTCATGTTTTCATCTTATTTATATAAATTTCTGAGATACAAATGTAGTTTTGTTACATAGATACATTTTGTAGTGGTAAAGTCAGGGCTTTTAGGGTACCTATCATCAGAACGAAGTACAATTGTAACGATTAAGTAATTTCTCAACCTCCACTTAACTCCCACTCCTCACCTTTCTGAGTCTCCACTGTCTATCATTTCATACTCCATGTTCTTGTGTACACATTATTTAGCTTCTACTTATAAGTGAGAACATGTGGTATTTGTTTTCTGTTTCTGAGTTGTTTCACTTAAGATAATGGCCTCCAGTTTCATCCATCCTGACTCAAAAATACATGATTTCATTCTCTTAGAAATGAATTATGAAATAAGAATTGAATTTCCTTTGGCTCTATTCTCTTTTTAATTGAGTTCTATGATGCACTTCAACAAGATAAAAGCAAGCTAACAGAAGAAGGGCAAGTCTAAAACCTAATTGCAAATATTTTTCTCAAATTTGACTGTGTAGGACAAAATGGGATCTCTTCTTATCCATTAAACCCCATCCAGCCCCCGAATGTCTACTTGCCAGTCTTCCTGCTTATACAATGGTTAGATTCCAAAAGTATTTATCAATCTAAAATTATACAATATCAGTAATTTCAAGTCTTCCTGTAGGTAGTCTGCAGAATTCATGCATTTAAGTCGCTTGTATAAATTTGCTCTATATTTAATCTATACCATTTTATAAACTGAAAGTTCTTAAGTATAAGATATTTCATACCTTGAAAAGTAGGGTAAAAGTAGAATTTTAATATCCAAAATGCAAAGCTTCCAAATAATGCCTTGTTTTTGCCATGCCTACAGGAATTAATTTGGAAGATTTTCCTACCAGATTAACATATTCACCATCAATTTACTCCCATTTCTTTCTATACACAGAGTTAAATTTTCTAAAAAGATAAAAGATTATGGTGATCATTCTGGCATCAGCATTTTTGACTGATTATAAAGTCAATGGCCAAGAAACGGGCAAAGAGCTCTCCAAAGTTCCAGTTGGTTCAACTGGTGTTATTGTGAATACCTGGGAAAAGTGAGGCAGGAAATTTGAAAGTGCAAAGTACTTTAGACACAATTTTAGAAAATTCTGCCATTTATGTAGTCTTTAATTTTGTAAAAAATACTTTTGTTTCTGGTAATATGAAAACTCTAAATCCTAGCTTTTCATACTTTCATAAGTTTTTTTTGTTTGTTTTGTTTTTTTCTCTTTTTGTGTTTGGTGAATGGGAAGAATGTGGAAAAGATGAGAAGATGAGAGGAGCTTCGATTTTCTAGCCAGGCATCATTTTAGGTTAGATATTGTATTATTTTTCTGTTAAAAACAAGATACTTCTTGAAAATATTGTGGGTCTTTGAATTTAGCATACCATTATTATTGATTCCTTTAATTTATTATTCAGAGAAAACTTTGTTCTATTTGTTTAAAATGCATTATGTACTAATCTGGCCCATGGCCTTTCAACTCAAGAGGATACAATATCAGAAGGACTCCTTATATAAAAAAGGAATGATCATATGGATGAACAATAATGAAGTTCCATTATGAAAAGTTTTATACATTTGTGTTTCTTCTGTTAGATTACCTGTTTTTAAAATTGCTAACAAAATCGAATATATTATCTTAAAGCAACCTCTTTTATTACAGTTTTGAGCTAAGTATATGTAAGTTTTCCTTGAGAGGTATTTGCAAAATAACTCTACTTGGCATATAATTTAGAATATTGGTCTTCATCACAAATTAGTGAATTATTATTATTGTGCTGAAACATTGGTAATAGTATTTAGCACTAATACGTCATAAAAATAACGACAGAAGATAAGAATGTGTAGTTTAGTTGGCGCTAGTTTGTACTGATTTTCTAGAAAAGGCTCATCATTGCTGTCTTTCCTTTTAATTGTTTTCATGATTTCACCCAAACTTACTACAATAAAAGCAACTGTATTAATAAAAAACAAATTGACTTGTGCTTATACAAACCTTGTATCTTTGAGGACATAAAGGACATTAACAATTCTTACTGTATTTGTTTCACAAGACTGTGTTTTGTATCATTGCTAACAAAGGTGAATTTTATTCAAAATAGACAGAGTCAATATTGTTGTCATGATCTTTTGAGAATCATGAGATTGAAATAAATTGCCTGTAAAACTTTGCAGTCTTTCATTTCCACAAAATTTTCCAAATTGAAAACTGCTTCTTCATTTTACAGTGAATCTCACAGGTTCACAAAATGATTGAGAGCAATGAAGAAATCATTGCCAATGAGGTTCATATTCATAGTTTCTCTTTTAAAAAATAAGAGCCTTAACTGAGATAGCCTGCTGCTGCTTGCAAAACTGCATCTCTGTTGTTTTTAGAGAATAAATAGTTTTCATATAGAGAAAATTTTAGATCTTTGACTTTTATTAGGCTCGGATTCTGGTGGCTGCTTTCCACTTCCAGTTTGATTATTTCTAGCTGTTTCAATCCATAACATAATATATTATCATAAATATATCTTATATATTTATTATGTAACATACTATGTATTATTATATAAATATATTCTTATATTTATTATTATGATATATAAGCCATACACATTTACATGAGTATAATCTGAGAATAACTAGAATGCATACGATTGGCTAATAAAATTTGCCTAGGAAATGTTTCTGAAAACTTCCAGGTCTCACACATGCAGAGCAGACTGCAAATGACACTTCAGTTTACAAACCCTTGGTATTGAGTTTGATTCTTCATTTATACGACTGCTACTCTGCCAGATGGTAGAGTGGCTTTAATCCAGGGAACTAATTGTGGTGAAAGTACACAGAACAGTGCAGGTCTGACTCATGCAAAAACTGCATATAAAACACTCAGAAACCATTTATACAAGCATTTGCACTTTCTTTTCATGTTTCAGGTGCATGTTTTCATAAAACTACCTCCTATTCATAACTTAAAACTTTAATCAAAATTTCCTACTGGCCTAAAGCTACCCAGGGCTGTTAAAATTTATGACTGAAACAAAGTTTATTTGCAATTAATTTTTCTTACATTTTGGCCTGACCTTCATCAGTTATAGCAATAGAATTTGCATTACATAATTATAAATCAAAGTATTTTAAGAAGTCTACTTATTCAGAAAATTTTACATGTGAAATGTTTGCAAAAGGGAAGATAGTTAAATGTCTTCAACTCACTTATCCTGTGATATCATGGAAGGAAGTCACCACGTCCCTCATGAGTAGGCATTAGGCAGTTTGGCCTAGATCTATACCTGATTCAAAAACTGGACAATGTGTATATCCGTGTTTATGTAGAATAGAAAAATTATCACCTGGATGTCCAATTCAAGAAAATTTTAATAATTTAACTGAGAATATTTAATAATAATTAAATTGTCACACTTAATCTAAAATATTACATTTTCAATTTTCACTTTTAGAACTTATATTATTAATTTATGGAATAAAATATTCTTAATATTTTGCTCAGAAAATTTACATAGTATTCATAATTAATTAGCATGTTAGAGAGGAGAATGCATCTAATTTCAAAGCATACTATTAAAGTCTGCAGTACTTTAACGTATTTTAACTAACATTCATATTTTAGAAATGAGAGGAAAATACAGTAATGTTCTCCTGATTAGCCTGATCTTTCTGTTTATGAAAGTTTAACACACTTATATTTCAATAAAACATCTTTCTCTGAAAACACTTGCATACATTTACATCTCCTCCTTAAATAACGAAACAATAGGTGAAAATGTCAGTTAAATGTCTTTATTACTGTAATTATAATTAATTTTCAGCAATGAAACAGACTGTAAGCACACTAGTGTAACTCTATATTTATTTTAACTATTAGCCATGTTCCTCCAATTGTGAAAATTATTTTAAGAAATTGGGTGAATATGCTTATTACAGAATTAATACTATCTCCCAAAATAAATATCAGCAGATAATAAAGCAAAGGTAACTATTTTAAATTGTATTTATGTAATGGTTCTTCACATTATTTTTATATTACATTTTATTCATGGGCATACATTCAAAATTTCTACCATAAACCCTTAAATTTCAAATCAGCTTTAATATTAAAAGGCAGAGATTAAAGGAAAGTATTTGCCTAATACAAATTATGGGACAGGAATAAAGTGCTATTTTTTATTTATTTATTTTTATTTTTTGCCTTAAACCAGTCTTTCAACTAGTGCTGAAAAAAAATCCTAAAGATAGTTTTCAGCTTGTAAGATACACATTTCTATTTCTAGTCACTCAGTCTACTATTCCTGGAACTCAGTCATCCAATCGTGCTGGCATCTGCCAATATTCTCCTGCCATATACTAAACTTTCAATTTGATGTTTATACTAACATTTGGTATTGTTAAAAATCCCTTGTACCTTTATTATGTGTGTGTCTCTTTTATTCCTCAATTATATTTTATGTTATGTGTAGGCAAGGAGCAATCCTTACATACTGGTTTTGTGGTCAAATTTCACACAAATTTAATTTTCTAAACACAAGTATATAAGTAAATTAGAAAACAATCTTACCTAGTTTCTGAAATAATAATTAAAAGGGTGATGGTACAGGTAATCTTAGTATGTTCATTACATCGACAAACATTACTCTAATTTTAAAATGTCCCATTGACTGATACGTCTTTTTTTAAAACCTTAATCCATTCTGAGAATTTTTTCTGGGGGAGTAGTCAATGTTGTTTTGGGTAGATTTGTCTTTTTTTTTTCTTTCATTGTAAGCATTGCTTTTTACAGCAAGAAGCTGAGTTTGTAAGTGCTAGTTTCATGGTATAAGATATTTTTCTTCTCCAAAATGAACTTGAGTTTTGTACCAAGTCTACACAAGTGGCAATTTTATATTAAGAAATAACTATTATTTCATTGTCTAATTCTGTTAGCGTTTCTCATTTCTCAAACTCTTAATTATATTCAATGGACTATCACATATTCATGAAAAATAAAATAACATAATGAATATAATGGACTTTTGCTTTAGTCAGCAGAATGCTAACATAATAAAGTGATGATCTAATTCTATAAACAGATGCTTATAAGCAGACTTAAGCCACCAATATCTAAACTTGTGTTGTTAAGCACAAATAAATACTTGGTGTTTTAGATTGGATGAAGTTAAACTTATCTGACTGAAGATGCCATTTTGCATTTATGCCATATAGCATCAACAATATATTTTTAGCTTAATATAATTAATATCAACATATTTTACTGAGAAGTATATTTTTCTGTACTTTTTGAAAAATGTTATTTATAAGCAGAAGTTACAGATGAGTATGTCTCAATTATTTTGGTGAGATACAATAGTTATGAGGCTGTTGGTGTGCAAGATTCCCACAGGGCCAAGGGAAAGGGCTCGGATGAAGGCAAGTCAAAACACCAACAAAGCCCATTGTTTGTGCAGAAATTCAGCCATTTTTCTAAAGTATACATTTCTCATATTGTTAGTTTTCAGAATTCTGAATAAGTTGATTTTGACAATTTTTGCAGTTTGCATTGTTTTTTGGGGGGCACATATTTTTGAAGGTTTTCACTCTACCATTCTTGCAGTGCTCCCTAATTCTCAATAAGTTTGAAATGTGTAAGGTGATCCCGAAACCAAAAAGTTTAACAACAGAGGTCATCAGTAAATACTGAGAAGGTAAGCTTTACTGTATTCGTTTATTTTCATGCTGTTAATAAAGACATACCTGAGACTGGGTAATTTTTAAATAAAAGAGGTTTAATTGGCTCACAGTTTCACATAGCTGGAGAGGCCTCAGGAAACTTACAATCATGGCAGAAGGGGAAGAAAACATATCCTTCTTAACAAGGCGGCAGGAGAGAGAAGTGAGTGTCCAGCGAAAGGGAAGGCCCCTTTTAAAACCATCAGATCTCATGAGACCTAACTCACTATCACAAGAACAGGAATGGGGAACCGCCCCCATGATTCAATTATCTCTACCTGGTCCTTCTCATGACACATGAGGTTTATGGGAACTACAATTCAAGATGAGATTTGGGTGGGAACACAGCCAAACTGTATCACAAATTTTGCCCTGGAATACTCTTGAAGGTTGAATATATTTAGTAAAACTTGGTGGCAGCTGATTTCTCCTCCCAGGAAATTCTTACAGTGTATTTAATAACCAGTCCTTCTAATGATTCATTCATATTACTCATTTTAGGTTGTAAATAATTGATTTATTAATTGATCAAAACTGTATTAGTTTCATAAAGCAAGTTGAAAATTTGTGTGTGTTTAAATTCAAAAATAATCTTCTGGACACATTTTTATTTTATATATATATGAATAAATATAAATCCAGGTATAGATACAGAACTCCGTATTTTTTCCACAAGCTACTATTAGTGAAGCATGACAAAAGCAGTCAATCTCCTTAAAGTTCTGAAGGATATTTCCTAATTTTCATACAGTTTTACAGTGAATGATGCCACTCACCTGGTCCACTGGACTTGTTTCATTAATAAATACACAATTAAAATGATACAGGTATAATTTTTTGAAATTGTTATTGGTAGTAGAACATTTATTGTGGGATCAATTGAAATCACTTGCTTCCTTATATTTCCAATAAATAATAATTATACATTCTCAATATTATCTGCATTATGCTGAAGAAAATGCTTTTTATTTATATATTTATTTCTAATTCACAAAGAAACAATTTTAAACTTTTGAATATAGGAAAACTTTTGTTTATTCAGTTCTAGTTAAAATATTTTATCTAAGTAACAGGTAAATGGCGAGTTCCTTGAAAATAATGACTATGTTTTTCTTTGTGTTGTGATTATATTGCTGAGTTGCCAGGTGTTGAAGTGGTCAGTTAGTACAATGAGCCAAAATGAAAATGACAATCTCGCCTTTATTCTGAGACAAAAATAGGTGCCAGCTCTCAGGTCTTTTATTTTTCCCCATGGAACAGCACTTGGAGAGGGTCAGGTGAAGCCGTGCAGATGAGGGGAACTGTCTCCTTCCTTGAGGAGTCCTGAGAAAAAGGCTCCTGCCATTTTATGGACTCATGGGACTGTGGGGAGGGAGAGCTGGGAAGAGCTAGGAGCAGAAAAGTACTGAATCGCCTGATGCAGAGGCCTCCAAAAGGAATACATTTGCCTCGAAATATCAATATGCATATAAGTGTGGCATGCCTGAGAGGATGTGAATCCTTGACTGTCACTCCCACTAGAGACGGCCATGCGCTGTCCGTGAGCCAAGTCTGGTACACAGTGGGAAGCTTTATCCACCAGGGGTGCCAAGTAGAGCTTTGTAATTGTGATCAGGCCTGAATGATCACACTAAGGATTCTGGAGTAGAGCTGGACTCCTCATATATAACAGAGTACTCATAACAGATAATTCATACATGTGTGATTAACTTAATAATCACAAATTGAAAAAATAGTAACTATTACCCTCATGATATATGCATATAAAATAGTGTAGGGGAACATGGATAATAATTAAAGCATTGTGACTCTGAAATGCTAGAGATTCACAAGCATGTTTATTACACAATCAAGAATTATCCCATTTGAAACAGTATTTTTAACTTAAGGGTATAGAAAGAATTCATGACCTTCCAACAAAAGAGAATCAACAATAAAGCTCATAAAATCAATGAAATATGACAACACATCAAGGTACAACTGTCTCAAAATATGTAAATAAAATGGCCATTGCAACTTGGTCTATTTCTTTGGATAATTTTAAAGAGTACAGTACATTAATATTCATTCTGAATATCAAAAAGCTCTTAAGAATCAATATATTAATACATTAAAATAGACCCTATTTCTAATCTTGCTAGAAATTATTATTTAAACAATGATCATTTTCAAAAACAGTTTGATGTATTTACTTCAAAATAGACTCAAGTGAAACACTGAGGGCTTGGCACAGATACCAAACTTCAGTTTGCTAGAATCTTCTTTGTGTAATCATTTAGCTCAGCATAAGTAGATGCTGATAACAATTATTTGTTAGGTAATTCAAAGTAACATTCTGTACTAAGCATTTCCTTTCAGATACATGAATATTTGTACATACATTTTTAAGCCAAAATGAAAATGGTGATTAATAACAAATGATATGCACATTTAAATTATGTCAAATTGTGATACAAATTGTGCCTACTAGTTTTTTAATTAAACTTCTTCGCTATAATATGTTATATTAATATATAATATCTTATCAAAAAAAGGCTCTGAAATGACTTGGCTATTTTTTATAGCTTTACTCTTACAGCATATGAATCTGAATATTTTATGTGATTTACTCTGATGGTATTGAAACAAATTTTAAAACGGTGATAGTGAGAACATGTTACTATTAGAAAAGAGACAGGTGTAGACAGATCACTGGAATAGAAACTAACAACTACTAAACATTTATTTAAGGAGGGTAGTGGTCAGTTAAAAGTTTCTAAAAACAAGAAGGCTTAACAAAATATGAATTACAAGATTACATGACAGCACAGTCCCCATTGGGGGAATGCCTGGCACTGGAATAATCCCATCTGTGTACTCTTTGTGTGTGCTGAAGCCATGACACGTTTAGCTGTCATTTGCGCCAAACAACAAATCCTGCTTAGACATAGCAGTATTTACAAAGAACTTCATTATATTCAAGGAATTATGTGCATTTTCAGCCCCAATTTGCCTATCTTTCCTCAACAGTTTCATTGGAAGGAACTCCAGAAACCAGAAACGTTGTGGAATAATATGGAGAACTTGTATTTACCCGTGCCCCCCTCCACCCAATGGCCCAGTTGCACTATTTTCCCACACTTTTTAAAAGAAATATTGTTTATCAGATATAATCAGGTAAAATAAATGGCATAAAGAGAGGCCAAAGTAAAATCATTAGCACACCAGCCAGAATATTGCATGATATTACATACTGGCTGAAAATCTTTAACAGTATAGAGGCCTATTGGCTCAGAGTGTTCAACAGAATTCCCCAAGCTGGGAGGAGCCAAGATGGCCGAATAGGAACAGCTCCGGTCTACAGCTCCCAGCGTGAGCGACGCAGAAGACAGGTGATTTCTGCATTTCCATCTGAGGTACCGTGTTCATCTCACTAGGGAGTGCCAGACAGTGGGCGCAGGTCAGTGGGTGAGTGCACCGTGCGCCAGCCAAAGCAGAGGCGAGGCATTGCCTCACTCGGGAAGCGCAAGGGGTCAGAGAGTTCCCTTTCCAGGGGTGACAGACGGCACCTGGAAAATCGGGCCACTCCCACCCGAATACTGTGCTTTTCCGACCGGCTTAGGGAACGGTGCCCCAGGAGATTATAGCCCGCACCTGGCTCAGAGGGTCCTACGCCCACGGAGTCTCGCTGATTGCTACCACAGCAGTCTGAGATCAAACAGCAAGTCGGCAGCGAGGCTGGGGGAGGGGCGCCCGCCATTGCCCAGGCTCCCTTAGGTAAACAAAGCAGCCTGGAAGCTTGAACTGGGTGGAGCCCACCACAGCTCAAGGAGGCCTGCCTGCCTCTGTAGGCTCCACCTCTGGGGGCAGGGCACAGACAAACAAAAAGACAGCAGTAACCTCTGCAGACTTAAATGTCCCTGTCTGACAGCTTTGAGGAGAGCAGTGGTTCTCCCAGCATGCAACTGGAGATCTGAGAACGGGCAGACTGCCTCCTCAAGTGGGTCCCTGACCCCTGACCCCCGAGCAGCCTAACTGGGAGGCACCCCCCAGCAGGGGCAGACTGACACCTCACACGGCCGGCCAGGTACTCCAACAGACCTGCAGCTGAGGGTCCTGTCTGTTAGAAGGAAAACTAACAGAAAGGACATCCACACCAAAAACCCATCTGTACATCACCATCATCAAAGACCAAAAGTAGATAAAACCACAAAGATGGGGAAAAAACGGAGCAGAAAAACTGGAAACTCTAAAAAGCAGAGTACCTCTCCTCCTCCAAAGGAACGCCGTTCCTCACCAGCAACGGAACAAAGCTGGACGGAGAATGACTTTGACAAGCTGAGAGAAGAAGGCTTCAGACGATCAAATTACTCCTAGCTACGGGAGGATATTCAAACCAAAGGCAAAGAAGTTGAAAACTTTGAAAAAAATTTAGAAGAATGTATAACTAGAATAACCAATACAGAGAAGTACTTAAAGGAGCTGATGGAGCTGAAAACCAAGGCTCGAGAACTACGTGAAGAATGCAGAAGCCTCAGGAGCCGATGCGATCAAATGGAAGAAAGGGTATCAGCCCTGGAAGATGAAATGAATGAAATGAAGCGAGAAGGGAAGTTTAGAGAAAAAAGAATAAAAAGAAACGAGCAAAGCCTCCAAGAAATGTGGGACTATGTGAAAAGACCAAATCTACGTCTGATTGGTGTACCTGAAAGTGACGGGGAGAATGGAAGCAAGTTGGAAAACACTCTGCAGGATATTATCCAGGAGAACTTCCCCAATCTAGCAAGGCAGGCCAACATTCAGATTCAGGAAATACAGAGAACGCCACAAAGATACTCCTCAAGAAGAGCAACTCCAAGACACATAATTGTCAGATTCACCAAAGTTGAAATGAAGGAAAAAATGTTAAGGGCAGCCAGAGAGAAAGGTCGGGTTACCATCAAAGGGAAGCCCGTCAGATCAGACTAACAGCAGATCTCTCGGCAGAAACCCTACAAGCCAGAAGAGAGTGGGGGCCAATATTCAACATTCTTAAAGAAAAGAATTTTCAACCCAGAATTTCATATCCAGCCAAACTAAGCTTCATAAGTGAAGGACAAATAAAATACTTTACAGACAAGCAAATGCTGAGAGATTATGTCACCACCAGGCCTGCCCTAAAAGAGCTCCTGAAGGAAGTGCTAAATATGGAAAGGCACAACCGGTACCAGCCACTGCAAAATCATACCGAAATGTAAAGACCATCGAGACTAGGAAGAGACTGCATCAACTAACGAGCAAAATAACCAGCTAACATCATAATGACAGGATCAAATTCACACATAACAATACTAAGTTTAAATGTAAATGGACTAAATGCTCCAATTAAAAGACACAGACTGGCAAATTGGAAAAAGACTCAAGACCCATCAGTGTGCTGTATTCAGGAAACCCATCTCACGTGCAGAGACACACATAGGCTCAAAATAAAAGGATGGAGGAAGATCTACCAAGCAAATGGAAGACAATAAAAGGCAGGGGTTGCAATCCTAGTCTCTGATAAAACAGACTTTAAACCAACAAAGAGTAAAAGAGACAAAGAAGTCCATTACATGATGGTAAAAGGATTAATTCAACAAGAAGAGCTAACTATCCTAAATATATATGTACCCAATACAGGAGCACCCAGATTTATAAAGCAAGTCCTGAGTGACCTACAAAGAGACTTAGACTCCCACACATTAATAATGGGAGACTTTAACACCTCACTGTCAACATTAGACAGATCAACGAGACAGAGAGTCAACAAGGATACCCAGGAATTGAACTCAGCTCTGCACCAAGTGGACCTAATAGACATCTACAGAACTCTCCACCCCAAATCAACAGAATATACACTTTTTTCAGCACCACACCACACCTATTCCAAAACTGACCACATACTTGGAAGTAAAGCTCTCCTCAGCAAATGTAAAAGAACAGAAATTATAACAAACTATCTCTCAGATCACAGTGCAATCAAGCTAGAACTCAGGATTAAGAATCTCACTGAAAACCGATCAATTACATGGAAACTGAACAACCTGCTCCTGAATGACTACTGGGTACATAACGAAATGAAGGCAGAAATAAAGATGTTCTTTGAAACCAATGAGAACCCAGACACAACATACCAGAATCTCTGGGATGCATTCAAAGCAGTGTGTAGAGGGAAATTTATAGCACTAAATGCCCACAAGAGAAAGCAGGAAAGATCCAAAATTGACACCCTAACATCACAATTAAAAGAACTAGAAAAGCAAGAGCAAACACATTCAAAAGCTAGCAGAAGGCAAGAAATAACTAAAATCAGAGCAGAACTGAAGGAAATAGAGACACAAAAAACCCTTCAAAAAATTAATGAATCCAGGAGCTGGTTTTTTGAAAGGATCAACAAAATTGATAGACCAATAGCAAGATTAATAAAGAAAAAAAGACAGAAGAATCAAATAGATGCAATAAAAAATGATAAAGGGGATATCACCACCGATCCCACAGAAATACAAACTACCATCAGAGAATACTACAAACACCTCTACGCAAATAAACTAGAAAATCTAGAAGAAATGGATAAATTCCTTGACACATACACCTTCCCAAGACTAAACCAGGAAGAAGTTGAATCTCTGAATAGACCAATAACAGGAGCTGAAATTGTGGCAATAATCAATAGCTTACCAACCAAAAAAAGTCCAGGACCAGATGGATTCACAGCCAAATTCTACCTGAGGTACAAGGAGGAACTGGTACCATTCCTTCTGAAACTATTCCAATCAATAGAAAAAGAGGGAATCCTCCCTAACTCATTTTATGAGGCCAGCATCATCCTGATACCAAAGCCTGGCAGAGACACAACAAAAAAAGGGAATTTTAGACCAATATCCTTGATGAACATTGATGCAAAAATCCTCAATAAAATACTGGCAGACAGAATCCAGCGGCACATCAAAAAGCTTATCCACCATGATCAAGTGGGCTTCATCCCTGGGATGCAAGGGTGGTTCAATATAGGCAAATCAATAAATGTAATCCAGCATATAAACAGAACCAAAGACAAAAACCACATGATTATCTCAATAGATGCAGAAAAGGCCTTTGACAAAATTCAACAACCATTCGTGCTAAAAACTCTCAATAAATTAGGTATTGATGGGATGTATCTCAAAATAATAAGAGCTATCTATGACAAACCGACAGCCAATATCATACTGAATGGGCAAAAACTGGAAGCATTCTCATTGAAAACTGGCACAAGACAGGGATGCCCTCTCTCACCACTTCTATTCAACATAGTGTTGGAAGTTCTGGCCAGGGCAATTAGGCAGGAGAAGGAAATCAAGGGTATTCAATTAGGAAAAGAGGAAGTCAAATTGTCCCTGTTTGCAGATGACATGATTGTATATGTAGAAAACCCCATTGTCTCAGCCCAAAATCTCCTTAAGCTGATAAGCAACTTCAGCAAAGTCTCAGGATACAAAATCAATGTACAAAAATCACAAGCATTCTTATACATCAATAACAGACAAACAGAGAGCCAAATCATGAGTTAACTCCCATTCACAATTGCTTCAAAGAGAATAAAATACCTAGGAATCCAACTTACAACGGATGTGAAGGACCTCTTCAAGGAGAACTACAAACCACTGCTCAAGGAAATAAAAGAGGATACAAACAAATGGAAGAACATTCCATGTTCATGGGTAGGAAGAATCAATATCGTGAAAATGGCCATCCTTCCCAAGGTAATTTACAGATTCAATGCCATCCCCATCAAGCTACCAATGACTTTCTTCACAGAATTGGAAAAAACTACCTTAAAGTTCATATGGAACCAAAAAAGAGCCCGCATCGCCAAGTCAATCCTAAGCCAAAAGAACAAAGCTGGAGGCATCACACTACCTGACTTCAAACTGTACTACAAGGCTACAGTAACCAAAACAGCATGGTACTAGTACCAAAACAGAGATATAGATCAATGGAACAGAACGGAGCCATCAGAAATAATGCCACATATCTACAACTATCTGATCTTTGACAAACCTGAGAAAAACAAGAAATGGGGAAAGGATTCCCTATTTAATAAATGGTGCTGGGAAAACTGGCTAGCCATATGTAGAAAGCTGAAACTGGATCCCTTCCTTACACCTTATACAAAAATCAATTCAAGATGGATTAAAGACTTAAATGTTAGACCTAAAACCATAAAAACCCTAGAAGAAAACTTAGGCATTACCATTCAGGACATAGGCATGGGCAAGGACTTCATGTATAAAACACCAAAAGCAATGGCAACAAAAGCCAGAATTGACAAATGGGATCTAATTAAACTAAAGAGCTTCTGCACAGCAAAAGAAACTACCATCAGAGTGAACAGACAACCTACAAAATGGGAGAAAATTTTCGCAACCTACTCATCTGACAAAGGGCTAATATCCAGAATCTACAATGAACTCCAACAAATTTACAAGAAAAAAACAAACAACCCCATCAAAAAGTGGGCGAAGGACATGAACAGACACTTCTCAAAAGAAGACATTTATGCAGCCAAAAAACACATGAAAAAATGCTCACCATCACTGGCCATCAGAGAAATGCAAATCAAAACCACAATGAGATACCATCTCACACCAGTTAGAATGGCAATCATTAAAAAGTCAGGAAACAACAGGTGCTGGATAGGATGTGGAGAAATAGGAACACTTTTACACTGTTGGTGGGACTGTAAACTAGTTCAACCCTTGTGGAAGTCAGTGTGGCGATTCCTCAGGGATCTAGAACTAGAAATTCCATTTGACCCAGCCATCCCATTACTGGGTATATACCAAAAGGACTATAAATCATGCTGCTATAAAGACACATGCACATGTATGTTTATTGCGGCATTATTCACAATAGCAAAGACTTGGAACCAACCCAAATGTCCAACCATGATAGACTGGATTAAGAAAATGTGGCACATATACACCATGGAATACTATGCAGCCATAAAAAAGGATGAGTTCATGTCCTTTGTAGGGACATGGATGAAATTGGAAATCATCATTCTCAGTAAACTATCGCAAGAACAAAAAACCAAACACCGCATATTCTCACTCATAGGTGGGAATTGAACAATGAGAACACATGGACACAGGAAGGGGAACATCACACTTCGGGGACTGTTGTGGGGTGGGTGGAGGAGGGAGGGATAGCATTGGGAGATGTACCTAATGCTGGATGACGAGTTAGTGGGTGCAGCGCACTAGCATGGCACATGTATATATATGTAACTTACCTGCATGTTGTGCACATGTACCATAGAACCTAAAATATAATAATAATAATAATAATGATAAAAAAAGAAAAAAAAAAAAAGAATTCCCCAAGTTACTTCACACTAGCTAAGATATATGAGAGTAATCAGAATACGAAGAAAATGTCAAGTTTATTAAAGTTGTCATGTATATATACAATTTTAAGATAATGTTATAGAGCATATTAGATTTATAATGCATTATAACTATTTGTTGTTCAATAGGGTATATGTATGTATATAAAGTAATATCAAGGTATTATAAATGATTTTATAACTATAATGAAATTTCAAAAATTATATTTCTCTATCGTCTACCTATGTATCTATCTATGTATCTAATCTATCATCAGTTAAAGTCCAACTTGACACTTTTCAAAACTTACATCAATATATCTTGCTAAAGGATTTAAGTGCAATTAAATGAAAAGAAAAGATGGAGAAAGTCTTTGAAAACCCAATCTCATACTTAAATTTCTGTTTGAATAACCAAGGAACAAAATCAACAAGTGACCAAACCATGAATATTCTCAAAAATAATAGTAACAACCACCAGCATGAAAGATCATAAAGAAATTACCAGGGAAATAGTATCTAGAACAATATATATGTAATTTATTAAGGAAGATTAAGTTATTTAATATAACTCAATAAAAATTGACATAAGTATAATAAATGTTAATGGAGAAGAATGGTCTATTAAACTAAAATTGTTCAATACCTCAAAAATGCATGCTAAAACAATAGCAAAACCATATGGTGTATTTACTTGATTTTTTAAAAAAATGCTAATAATTAGTGCTGGTTATGCTATCAGGAAAGAGAAACTCTTCTATATTATTTGTAAGAGCGTAAATTAATATGTTTCTTAAGAGAAAGTGGACAGTATATATCAGAGGCCTCTAAAATACTGTTACAACCTGACCTAGCTGTTCTATTTTTAGAAAGGTTTTTAGTGAAATAAACAGAAAATGTGTGAAGAGAAATGCTCAGAAATGTCTTTCTTCACAGTTTTGTTTAAAATAAAAAGCGATTTAGAATAATATAATCAGAAATATGGGATTTATTTAAGATGGCTTGGTATAATTCAGGAAACAATTTCCGGGATACTGACTTAGCTGTGTATTTAACATGGAGATACATTATATTATATTAAACAATGGTATACATAATATAGCTTATTGGGCAAAACAGACTATAGTGAATGCGAATAGCATTTTTCTAATTTTATAAATATGTGTGTGTCAATATGTGTGGTTCTTTGAAGAAAGAAATAGAAAATAGAGCTGTAGGTAAGTATGACATTATTAACTTTCTAGGTGAAAATTAAAGTAATTATGAATTTTTTATTTTATCAAAAATTGTGCCTGAATGTTTCTTGAAAGGAAAATGAACTATTTTATTACATAAACATCTTTTAAGAATAATTGATAGCAGTTCAGAAATCAGTTTGTTATAATACACTACTATGATCCTGTTAAATAGTTTTTGGCATCAGTAAAAGATAAGTATAAAATAATAATAATAATCCTATCCAAATGTTATAATAATTTGATTAGATTTTTTAGCCTCAGTTATTTTATATTTTAATTTTGAGAGTTCCACAAATGAATTTTCAATAGTAATTATCAGACCCAGTCAAAGATAACCATTTACAGAAATATTTAATACTGAAATCTAGTAGAAAAAAATCACATAAACAGTGAATCTATTGGACACAGATTCAAAAGCAAATACACTTACTATATTTAAAGAAATAAGACAAACTTGAAAATGACTGAAGGGTATAGAAAATTATTTTAAAAATTCGGAGAGGATTAAGTTTGTTAGATAATGCTCCAGCTTTTCAAATATCTCTCATACCAGAGAGGCAGAGTAAGATGGCAGAATAGAAGGCTCCACCCATTGACCGTTCCCCTCAAGGACACCAATTTAACAATTATCTGTACAGAAAAACACCTTTATAGGAACCAAAAATCAGGTGAGCCCTCATAGTATCTGGTTTTAATTTATATGGCTGAAAGAGGCACTGTAGGTACAGAAAGAAAAAACAATCTGGTGGCCGACACTGCTACACTCTCACTGCCTAGCAGCGGCGAGTGGGGCAGAGAGCGCCTCTGGGTGCTGGGTGAGGGAGAGCACAACAATTGTGAGGCATTGAAGTCAGAGCTGTCCTGTTAGAACAGAAAGGAAAACTGAACCAAACTCAGCTGATGCCCTCCCACGGAGGAAGCATTTAAACCAGCCCACAAGTAAGTGAGAAATTTTCTAGAATCTTATGAAAAGGAAAAACAAACTATATTTTTTTATATCCAGCTAAGATGTCTTGTATTCATTTAGTAGGGCTGGCATTAAAATAATACCACAGGCTGTGTGGTTTAAACAGCAGTGATTTATTTTCTTGAAATTCTGGACACTAGAAGTCTAAGATCAAGGTGTTGGCAAGATTGGGTTCTTCTGAGGCTTCTTCTCTTGGCTCGCAGACGGCCACCTTCTCCCTCTGTCTTCACATGGTCTTCTCTTTCTGCACGTGTCTTAATCTCCTCTTCTTATGAGAGCACAAATCAAAATGGATTAGGGTCTATGCCTATGAACTCTTTTAATGTTAATTACATCTTTAAAGGCCCCAGCTTCAAATACAGAGAAATTCTTAGGAACTGGGGGTTAAAACTTTAACATACAAATTGTGGGTAGACACAATACAGCCCATAACCGTGTCCTTCAAGCATCAAGTCTTTAGAAAAATAACATTGAAAAGGCAATAACTAAGAAAATCTTAATCATAGGTGCATAGTGTAAACTGAGGCAAAAATAGTAGAAGAACCCTTCAAAACACAAATATATATCCTTTTTCTCACTGGGCCTTTCATATTTCTGCTTCATTGAACTCAATGGGCTTTAGTACAGGCTATAAAAGGAAGTGAGGTGCTTTCTTGATGTGTCAAATTTTGAGATTGTTGGTTTGTTAGCATTGTCAGAAATGGAAGAACAAAATTGATTGAATTTTATAGCATAATACAGATGCAACACTATCATGTGGCAATAATTTTCATAAGCAGCCTGAAATGGTCTTTTTCTCTATGTCTTATAGAAGCACCACGCACAGTTTCATGGTTCTATTACATATGCTTTTTATACCAACAAATGAATAGTGTATCCACTTTGCAATAAAGTATTGAAATGTAATTAAGCACCAATTTCAAATATAACTTATAATTTATGCATTCTGGAACATTTTTATTTTTGTCAAATATCAACTCTCATCTGACAATGCTGTGTGTTACTTTTCTTAAATTCAGTAACATAAAAGCTTTGGCATCAGTATCATATTTTATAGTACATATGTAGGTTTATTTTTATATTTTATATTTATTTAAAATATGTAAACATCGATGCTATGTTCCAAATGTTCCAAGTGAAGTGTCTACCTACCTACCTATTTATAAAAAATTACATGTACTAATCATCAGAGAAATGCAAATTAAAGCCTCCATGAAATATCATCTTACACCTGGCAGAATGGCTATTATTAAAAAGTCAAAAAACAACAGATGTTGGGGAGGATGCTGAGAAAAGGGAATGTCTATACACTGTTGGTGGGAGTGTACATTTATTCGACCTCTATGGAAAACAGTATGGAGATTTCTTAAAGAACTAAAAATACAGTTACCTTTAGATCCAGCAATCTCACTGCTGGGTGTATACTCAAAGCCAAAAAGATACCTGCATTCATATGTTTATCGCAGCACATTCACAATAGCAAAGTCATTGAATCAACTTAAGTGTCCATTGCCGAGGATTTGGATAAAGAAAATGTGGTGTACATACATATACCGTGAAATACAACTCAGCTAAAAAAAAAAAAAAAAAAAAAAAAGAAATCTTGTCTTTTTCAGCAGTATGCATGGAATTGGAGGCCATTATCCTCAGCGAAATAACTCAGAAACAGAGAGTCAAGTAAATACTGCATGTTCCCACTTATAAGTAGAAACTAAGCATTGGGTATACATGGACATACAGAGTGGAATAATAAACACTGGAGGCTCCAAAAATGGGAAGGTGGGATGGTGGGAGTTGAGTGAGGTTTGAAAAATTACGTATTGGGTACAATGTTCACTATTCAGGTGATGGGTGCACTAAAGCCCAGACTTCACCAGTACACAATATGTGCATGTAAAAATCTGCATTTGAAGCCCCTAAATGTACAAAAATTAAAACAAATTACATGCAAAATGTTTAGACAATTGGCCATTGATATTTTAAGGGCATTATTTAGGTATTTCTTTTTTAATTTTAACGTTTATTATTTTCATTTATTTCTGTTTTCTTTTCTGTATTCTTTTATTTTTTAAAAAATACCTTACTTTCTCTAACCAAAAAAAGCAATGGACATTAGAGGAAAAGCAACTTTTCCCGGTATTCTGAGACATAGACTATGAAATCCACTAATAAGAGATCAGAGTAAAGCTGTGAAAAATGTCCTAATTTTCCAAGCTTGGAAGAGTAGAATCTAACCTTATTTATAATATTAATATATATAACACAAGAACCTATTTATGGTGAAGAATCGGCAGTTTACGCAATTTAAAGACTTTCAACAATTTTGTACAATTTAAAGACTCTTCTGTTGTGTGCAAGAGCCTTTTGTAAGCAACTAAAATGTATGTGAGCATTTTTTAATCTTCTATCCATGGTTAAGGCTTTCCTTAGTCACATGTCCCTCAAATAAATAGTCAAACTCTTCAAAGAATTTATAATTTCAACGTTCACTTTCATTTCTTTAGCACAAAAATAAGAGTATGTACCCCAATGAAAATAGTAAATTTAACTGATTTAGCTCTCTTCTCTCCCTGATTCAAAATAAAATCCACACAATATTTCAGGTTTTCCATTTTATATTAATTCTCAGTCCCTTTCTTATTTCTTATTTTTAATCCCAAATTATTCTTAATCAGAAATTAAAACTTCTTTTACCAAAGCAACCAATAAAATATAGTTATGAAATAAAATAAATCCCATCCATTAATAATTTTTAAAAGCACTTGGGTAATATATTTTCTTTATATATTATTCCAGGAAAGCCTCAGTGATTTCTTTTTCCCTTCTACTTATAAGACCTTCCCAGCAGGTCATAATATTGTATGATGATCTTCCTTATATTTAAAAAATATTGACTATTGTGCACATCCTCATAAATGGTAATTTGACAGCAGTACAGTATTAAAAATATTTCATATTTCATAATAACCTGTATGCCCAAAAATTGTTCAATGAGGACTGCTGATTCTTCACCATAAATAGGTTTTTGTTTTATATATATTAATATTATAAATAAGGTTAGAGTCTACTCTTCCAAGCTTAGAAAATTAGAACATTTTCACAACTTTGCTCTGGTCTCCTATTAGTTGATTTCATAGTCAATGTCTCAGAATACCAGGAAAAGATGCTTTTCCTATGTCCATTGCTTTGCTGGAAGAAAGGAAATCTTGTGTCTCATGTACCATGTCCGGATGATTAGTTAGTTAGTTTGTTTGTTTGTTCTGTTTTTTTCCAAGATGATGGTAACAGCACATTTCACTCGACATGCTCTTTTTACAATGTGACATTTACAGCTCCTTTGAATTGAAGCCTTAAACCTGGGAAGAGCTTTGTGATGGCTTTGATGAGAAAACTAATAGAACATGGCAGAAATGATGCTCTGTGACTTCTGATACTGCATCATAAAGATGCCACGCACGTGTCTTTTTCTCTTGCGATGCTCCTTTCTAGAGCCCAGCCAGCTACGACGCTTTGATAAAGCCGTGAAGTCACAGGGAGAGCTCACAGCTTCAGGGAGATGCCACAGCTTCAGGTCCAAGTCAATAGCCAAAATTGACCACCACACATCTGAGTGAACAAGCCATTAAGCAATTTGAGTTTCCATCCTTCAAGCTACCTTTTTAATGAAGCAGGGTCAAGTTTTTCTTATCAGCCCCTGTTCGAATTGCAGAGTCATGAACGAGACAAATAACTGATATTGTTTTAGGCTACTAACTTTGTTGTAGCAGCAATGGATAACTAGTAGACCACACTTATAGTAAGCACAGAATGCCCTGCTTCTACATTTTTGTTCATGGCCTTCTTTTCTATTATTTCATCTCCAAATTGTTTTCATGCTGCAAACACTAGATCAAAGCCATCTGATTAAAAACATCATCTCTGATTCTTTTAGCTATTATTTTCTTTCACTCAACCCTTAGAGTACATGATCTATACATCTCTGATGGCAACTATAACACAATATATCACCTCATATTTTGTGGTTTATGTTCATAACTAATCTTTTTCTATTAGAATTTAAGGTCCTTGGAGATAAGAAATAAGGTGAAGTGCAAACTCTAATAACTAAATAACATTTAAAGTCTAGCAAAATACATGACATGATTCAAAAGTAAGAATAATGATTTTCGTAAACAATACTGAACTTGTTCTCAATATGCTATAGTAAGTATACATTCATATTAGTTTAACTTGTCTATATAGCATCAAGTTATCAAAGTATCTGTGTATTAAAATACCTCATTTGTTTTATACGTAAAACATTACTACAGCGATTTATCTCTAATTTCACAAAGGTTAAACATATTTGAATATGAACAAGAATCTTCTTCTCTTGTCACTTGTCTATAATATTTAGTAGAAAAACATTTTAAACGTTCTGCCTTTGCTGTAACCTTTCTTTTCTCAGGAACATTAAAATGGTACGAGAATTCTGCTTTATAATTTTTACCTACGATAGTCAATTCTTCCGTAAAGAAATAAAGTTTTTCTTTTTTTTTTAATTTAAACCTCCAAGTAAGTAGCTGTCTAATTATAGAAGAAATACAAACTTGTATACTGTGGCTTTTTCTTAGGATGAAGTACATCTTAAGTGACAAAAGAGCCATTTTGTCAATAAGTGTGCTCTATTGAATACTACCAATTAAGTCAGAAAGTGTTATTAGAAAAATTCAAATGATATGGGAGGATTCTTGTCCATTAATTACATCATGCAAGATTTCTTTAAAAGACCTATTTGGAATCATCAATAATTAAAACGTGTTATTTAGGAAAATTATCTTATGCTGCCAATTAATTTTCAAAGATGAATGTAATGTATCAATGCAAAATAAAATTCAAAATGTGGGATGAAAGCAAATGAATTTTCACTGATTGGACTTGATATATCACAGTAGATTTTTAAAAAGAGCAAGATCAGTGGAAACTCCATTTACCACAGTTGGTTGAAAATTCAAGATGTTACTACTAGATAAATAAGACTTAAAAGGCAAGTTGTCTAACTTTCAAAGCTTAGCATCTATCAGTAAAGTTTAAGATCAAAGGAGGAAGGGAAGGAAGAAATAAGGAAGGAGGAAGACAGAGAGGAGAAGAGGCAGAATGAAAACTGAAACATAATAAGCAAGCATTTAAAAGTCAAAGAAAAAAGCTAAAAAATGTATTCAAATGGATGACAAAATAAAAGTCAAATAAATTGTCATTTTAGGCATATGAATAAATTGAAAAGAGATTATGGGAAAGTAATGATGAATTTAAAACCAAAATGTTAGAATAAGATAACCCCAAGCTAAGTAGCCATGCAGTAGTACAACTATTTATTCCAGTGATACCGAGGTAAAGAAAATAGTCCAAGTGAACAAGAAAAAATAGACAAAGAATGTGGGATATTCCTGGAATTTTAAAAAATGGAGAAATAAGATTTGTTTTTAAAATAATTCAGATCTAATCTTTCTATTCCTCAAAACAATACTCCTCAAAAACTTTGTCTCTTCTAAAATAAAATGCAACCTTCTAGATATAAAATAGTGGATCCGACCCACATGCTACCTAGCATTAATGCTTTCTTTCTTTACACAATATGATAACATATTTTATGGTTCCAAAATATCATTTTGCTTTGGATTATTTTTCTCTTTGTGTCTGAAATATTTTTCCATGCCTTGTTTAACAGATGGATGCCTAATCATCTTTCACCACTTGATCTCATGTATCTATCTACTATATTTCCGCTTCAGTTGTTCATTTATGCATCTTTTTTTTTTACTGGACTATAAACCACTTGATGGCTAAAGTTAGGTTTTATTCATCTCTACATACTATTTAGAAATTAGAACAAGCATCTGGCAATAAAATATTCACTCAAACTTTTGCTGGTGATTCATAAGTGAAAAACACACAGGTAAAAATAAGGAAGGGAGAAAGAATGAAGAAAAAAGAAAGATGTAGTTTAAAAGTATGGTCAATTCTATTGCCTAATTAATTACTTCTTACAGAATAATCTGCCTACACATTTAGAAGAAAAATAGAAATTAGTAGAAACATAATAGCTTTTGAATAATTACATTAAAAGCAATCACAAAAGATCTCAGAAATTAGAGAATCCTGAAATATTTTGAACACTATTTTATAAAATTCTAATAACAATCTTGCTGACAATTTAAAGTATGACAGAAGGGAAGTTACAAAGTTACCACCACATATTATTAGAAGAGAACAAAGAGCAGCTTGAGAGAACAGAAGATGAATGGAGGTGCTTCTATGGACACTGAGTAATTGGTAGAGCTGAGAACTCAATTAGATATACCCACCACTGAAGCCCTAAATCATTTTCAAATTCCATCTGCCTCTCAAAACTTTTATATGTGAGATTGGCGTATACCAATTATTTTTAACAATGTATCATTCAATAAATGAGTCAAGACAGAAATTAAAATGACCAGGCAAGTCTGCTCTATACTTACATGGTTCCTTAAGGTAGGAATTAGTACAGAAATCCTTTTAAGGAAATACATATTAAAATTGATAAACATGTTGTCTACAAGTTTAAACTGAACATAACATCATGGATCTACTGATACTTTCAGTCCATGGCATATTCAGAAATTATCATCTTTGCAATAATAAAGAGTTAATAAAAAGCCATTCAAAAATTACGCTACACAGATAGCTAGATCTTAAAATTAACAGGCAGGTCAATAAAGAGCAAAATAAAAGGAAGAAATAATGTTACTGAAGAGGTTAATGGGGAGATTGGCAAAGTGAAATTCGTGGCACACTCTGATGGGGAAACAATGGCAAAAGATAACCTTGAAGTACAAGTGATGAGTGTTTGACATTGTTCATTAGGATAGCGTAGGGTAAGGCTGAACATGCAGTTTCTTTGGCGGGTTTTCTTTCCCATTATTTGTGTATTGTTTTTACCACCAGCACACTGTTCCGCTGATGGAAAGCATTTGTGCTCTTAGTGAACATTATGTGAAGTGCTCAGGTGATGAATTACCTATCTGACAAGAAAAAGAGACACAAGTGATCAACATAGTCAGTCATTGGGGAACAGTGCTACAATCTTCACTTATAAACTGTTGAAAAAGGCCAGGCATAGTGGCTCATGCCTGTAGTCCCAGCACTTTTTGGAAGGTGGAGGGGGGTGGATCACCTGAAGTCAGGAGTTCGAGACCAGCGTGGCCAATATGGTGAAACCCTGTCTCTTTTAAAAATACAAAACTTAGCTGGGCATGGTGGCACACATGTAATCCCAGCTACTCGGGAGGCTGAGCCAGGAGAATCGCTTGAACCCGAGAGGCAGAGGTTACAGTGAGCCAAGATCATCATGCCACTGCACTCCAGCCTGGGCAACAGAGGAAGACTCTGTCAAAAAAAAAAAAAGTTGGAAATAAAACCATAATTTTAAAAAGTCATCTTTAGAGATAAAAATGAGAACCTTATGAAACTCTTGTATCAAATAAGACAGCATGATTTAATATAACAGCTGTCGTCTCAAACGTACTACACAGAGACACATGGAAGCAACATCTTTACTAATGAAACAGTAAATAGTAAATAACCAATTACCTTTAAGAAGCTTTTTAAGATACTAAGACTTGAAGGAATCTGAGCATTCATAAGAAATACCTTACTTAAGAAGCACAGTCTATTTTCTCCCAGACTTTCCTTCTTTATGGGACATAATCTGCATATTCATTCCCATTTTCCCCTCCTATCTAATGCAGTGTTATTTTCTGGGCCTTGGGTTATATTCTATTTAATGGAAGACTTATCTGAGCCTCCAGACTTGACTAAATTGCCACCTTCTACTGGTTAATTGCAACCTGTAGTTTTTCTGCCTACCACTTAATTACAATTTATAGAATTATATGTATTATTTACTTAGTGGAGGTCTCCACATTGACTTATAATAACCAAGATACCAGAGACAGTGTCTGTGCCTGACCCTCATGTGTATTATGCCAGATACACAATTAAATACTTAACAAGTAATCATTGAATGGGTGAGTGAATATACTACACTTTAAAAATTTGTAATTATAAAATAAAATTATGAACTCTAAGCACATGAAATGTCTTAAAATGGAATAAAGTGTGGGAAGAATAAAATACATTGTTATATAGAAAATTTTTAATTTTTATGGCTTTTTGTACAACTTTAATAGTTAGATTTTTAATTAGCAAGACAGTAGGAATGGTAATGAAAATTAATTTAATGTGAGAAAACAATATGAAATAATGTAACTAGAGCAGAAGGTCAGTAATTGCAAGGAGTTATTTAAACATAGATTCAGAGCTTTCTTAAAAACACATTCAATTTTGTTTAAGCATGAAGCCTCTTTGATATCTATTCCTATAGCTTTTTTGTTACATATATAGGAAATAATAACACATTGCTTCAAGATCCATGCATTAAACTCTGCATTAATTGCCTTATAGTATATATTTTCTCTTTTTCAAATCCTAAGCATTTAAAAGTACATTAATTAAATCATCTAGTATTTCCTAAATTGAAAATTACACTACAAGGTACTAATCATTTAATACCGTTTTTAGGGGGAAGGAAGCTATTGCATCATATCTGTAATGTTGATTTATTCTTTATATACCTGTTTATTTAATTTGATTTTATTAGTTCCTTTATCAATGAATATATTCATCCATTATTTATTGAGTACGTACTATGTGCCACACTGTGTGTTGGACACTAGAGTGCATGACAAACACTGTTTGGTTGTGGGTGGATTGATGATTTTAATGACCTTCTTAGAAAAATGCTTAAGTTGAAGCCTTAAAGTTGAAAAGGATAAATCCTGCACGATCTTTTAAATCATGGTTAGGCACTTTGACAGTTGTCTAAATTGAATATTGCCAGCATATATACTATATAATTTTCTTCTTAGCCTATGAAGAATTTTCTTCTTGGTATGTCTTTGAGAAAAATAAATTTTAAGGGAATATTTGAGATAATTGAAAAAAAAAAAAAACTGTTGGGAAGCCCTGGAAGTGGACAGTGAAGCTATAAATGGTTATTTGAAGGAAGACAAAGTGAAAGCAAGGACATCAATTAAAAGGTTACTAAAGCGATCTGTAGGTGGTGTCACAGGTAATGACAGTGCAAGTTTATTCATTTTATTTAGTGTTTTATAAGTCATCTACAAAAATGCAAGGTACTCTTCTTGTCTTTATAATAACATGATTAGCAAGAACAAGAGAATGCTTGTCCTTAGGAAAATTATATTGTGTTAGGCACAGACAGATAACAAACATATAAATAAGTAAACAACTAGATAGTATAATTGCATCTATTTTAACTTCTATGAAGAAGATTAAATAGGGAATTGAAATAAAGTATGACTGAGTGTTAGAGAATAAAGAATGACTGTGTATTTTAGGTATTGTAGTTAGAGAAGGCCTTTTGGGAGGAAAATAATTAGATGAATTTGTGATATATTTGATGGTGAAATGATTAGTGTGGAGAGGGAAATTGGAGACTGGCAGATAACCAGTTTTCAGAAACAGATGCATGGAAGTGACATTTACTAGGATTGGAGAAAAATTAGAGAGAATGGTTTGTTTGTTTATTTGTTGAATAAGAGAAGAACCAGAAGTTAAATTCTAAATGTACTAATTTGTACATTGTACATAAACACTCAAATATGGAAATAAAATGGGAAAATATATGTCAGCAGCTTGGAGGAGAGATTATGAGTGAAGATAATATTTGTGAGTTACTGTCTTGTAGATGTATTTAAAACTATGAAAAATATACTCTGTGGAGAGGTATAGATGCATGAAAGCTTGAAACAGTACCAAAGTGGTATTGAAAAACTATTGCGGAAACATATCTGGAGATATACAAAAATATTCACCAAATAGTCTGCCAAAAACTTAGAATAACCTAATGCCTATTGCTCTAGTTATCTATTGCTGGATAAGAAACTCTCCCGAAACTCAGTGGCTTAAGACAGTACTCATTTTGCTCTATCTCATTGTTTTGTGGTCAGAAATTCCAGCAGAGGTAAGCTTGCTGATTCATTTTTTTCTATATGAGCTTGACTGAGGATATTTGATGTTATTCAGATGGTGGAAGGGGTGGTCAGTTTGTTCCAAGATATCTTCACTTACATATCGTAGTCTTTAATAGGGGAAGGGGAGGCTGGCCTCAGCTGGTCTGGCAGAGCATCTGGATAAGGTCTTATGGGCATAATGGCCTTGAGATAGTCAAACTTCTTTCAAGCGTGTCAGAATTCTGAAAGAAAGTGTTGAAATCGAGAAGGTAGAAGCTGCATGACTTCCTATGTTTCAACTTTGAAAGTATTTCTACCATGCTCTGAAGATAGAAGCTATTACAAGCCCATTCAGATTCTAGGGAAGGGGATATAGAATATATATCTTGATGGGAGAAGTGTCAAAAATATGTGGACACATTACAACACACACACAAAATATACCACTGGCCATAACTTTCGTATATTCCAAAATCCAAAATGAAACGAACCCCTGCAAAACAAACAAACAAAAACACTCTAAAAATTCCTATTGCATTATGATATAAGGCTAAGGCTTGACGTTTAGAATCTCTTTATCCAAATCAAATTCAGGTGCAGATGAGAGAGTCCTTACATTCAGTTTCTCAGAACTGAAGAATTGTGAACTAAAGAAACAAGTTTTCTGACCTTCAAAGATCCAACTTACACACAGTAGTCACTGGTTCATAGCATTTCTTGAAAGGAGTTTAGACTCACTTCCTGGGAACAAATGTCCACGGCTCTTGACTTTGCCCTCTGGTGTCTTAATATTATATTCTGAGCATTCTTCCTGAAAAAAAGGAAAGAAAAACGGAAAGAGAGAAAAAGAAAGAAAGGTCTGTGGGGCATATCTCAAGATCCTTAAAAAGACCTTCGTCTATCTGAAAATTTCTATTAAGCATCACATTAAATCAATTTTGCAAGATGAAAATGTTCTAGACATCTGTTATACAACATTATGCTTATAACAATACTGTACCGTACACATCAAACTTTCTTAAGAGGGTCAATCTCATGTTGTTGTTCCTGTACTACAATATTAATAAATAAATGAATAATGTCACAAGTTTGGCTTCATCTTTACACTAAGACAACAACCTAATAGCAAATTGGATTTTATCTCTTCCCTGAGAGTTCTACTCTTTTTAAGAACTGTTTTCTGGCTGGAAGAACTGTCCTGGTTCATTAACATTTCATCTAAATTCTATTCAAAAATGAAAGTTAGATTTTTCATTCATCCATTCCTTTCCTTATGATAAGCAAGTAGAAGAAGAAAAGTGACAACTTTGACGTTTAATCCACCAATCTTGTCAACTAGATAACTGAGTTAATTTGGAACATGTATCTTCAACATTACTGCAGAATTCCACTACTATTTAACAAGAGACATCTTTTCTCTACTTTCCAATACATTTTTTTTCTCACTTCACTACAGACTCATACCAATAGAACCCCTTTAGATTCTGACTGCCACCTAATCTTGTAAAGAATAGCGTATGTTTTAGGTGTTTGTTAACGCATCACCCCACTTTCAGATGCACCATTCTGTTTCAATTATTTTTTGCCATTAAAAAATATCCCAAAATAGAATGGTTTTAAATAACAATTATTTTGTTGATGTTGTTGCCATTTGGGGATGAGGCATTGTAGCAAGACCTGGCTAAATGATCTCTGTGTTCCATGCAGCACTAACAGAGGTCATTTGGTGTCATTCAGCTGGTGAAAGGGCTGAAAGTCACTCGCATGTTTGATCGTTTGAGGGGGATCACTGGAAGTCTGAGGTCTCTTGGATCTGTTTCCCAGTGTCTATATATTTACTTTCCTCCATGGTAGCCTCAGGGCAATAATTCTTAAATAACATCTAAGAGCACTAAGTGTTCCAGTAAATGAAATGAAAGTTCCATGGTCTTGGATTACCTAACCTTGGAGGTATCAAAGCATCATTTCTGTCATACTCTATTTACCAAGGAAGACACAAATCCACCCTCGATAAAGGGGAGAGACCATATGTCTTAGCTCTTAAAAGAGAGTATGTCAAAGAATTTGCAGTTTTTAACATCACCTTTTTCATTAACAGGCTGATTGGTACATAGCCTGTCTTATGTTTGTACACAGATATATTCAGACAGCAGTAAAAGTAAATAAACTACAGCTTAACACATTATCATGGATGAATTTTATAATGTAGCATAATGTTGTGTGATAAATACAAACCATAGACTAATATATCTGGCATGATTTGATTCGTATAAATTTCCACAGCTAAGAAAACTAAACAATATGCCATTTTTCATGTAACAATTAAAATAAAATTTAGGATACTGACTACCTTTAGAAGCAAGAAAATGAGTGCAATAGGAAGGCACACACAGGTGCTTCTAAAGTACGAGTAACTAACTTTCAGTTAGCTCTTGGGACCACCAGTTTTTCTTTTCTATTAACTGGGACACTTCAGAATGTATGCTATGTTCCAGCCAGCTTTTGGGAGCACCAATTCTTGTTTTCTTTTAACTGATCATATATTTTTAGACACTTCACAATATGCTATGTTTCAAATTTTGAAAATGAATGACGAAGAGATGAAGAAATGAAGAACTCTGAAAAAACTATCGAGAAATTTAATTTTGAAGAGCAGCATAAAAAGGTACAATTACTAGAAGAGACAGAGAGTAAATGAAAATTTTATGTTTCTTATTTGGGAAATAATAGAGCAAGAGCATAATCAAGGAGAGATGGAGAAGGAAATATTTAAGAAAAGATAGATTAACAAATGAACTGTATTTGTAGTGATAAATAAGGAAAAGGATCAGAGCATAAGAGAAGGTCTGTTGTATGATAGGAGGAAAGACACAGACAATGAATGAGGAGGAATCTGGGTTCAGATGCACGTAGATGTCTAATGACAAGAAAAGCTATGTGGATAATTGTCCTGTAAAATAGTCATATGAGGTTAAAAATTCACTTAAAATTTACCAGGTTGCCACTTTTTGTTTTGCAAAGAGAAATAGAACTGCTAAGTGACCTGGACATAGCATGCCCCCAAGACATCCTGCATTCTTCCTGAAGGAAAACCAAGATGAGAATCTAAATTTTAGTCAAAACAACACTGTTGCTCATAATATTAAAATATGAGAATTTGATCTGATCGTTTAATTGTCAATGACATTGAGCTAAGATAGCCATCCAGCTATTTCTATCTTTAATGATAATTCCACCAAAGAGGCTAGATGGCTATGTTACCCTGGACATTGCTGAATGAATACTGTCAAATTCTCTGAATCTCACTGACATAAATATTAGAGCAAAAATAGTTTCTAATTTTACCTCAGAAAATAGCCATCAGAATTTGATTTAGAATATCTTCTATTGTACAGTCTAGCAAAGATTTTAAAACATGGTTAAGACTTGGGGTAGATAATATTGTTCTCATACACTTACATTGACAAATTCATAACTCATTCTAAAATACACTGAGTGAAATATATGAATACAAAAAGATCTCACTAATGCAACCTTTTGCTGTCATCATCCCTGCTGCTTTGCTTCTCACTCATTATATTTTATACTCTCCATTTTCATCTAATGGAAATGAACTAGATTAAACAGATTTATCAATCTAAGGGATATCTGGTGGTAGTCAATAGCAATGTTTTCATTTTCTAGCTTACATTTAAAACACAAATGGAGTAAATTACTGGGTAAACATTTAAGAAGTGCTCCATACTTTGTGTGATAGTTTTAAAAGCTTTTGAAAATAAATATTAATATTGGGTAAGCATTTCCACACTGTTTTAAGTACAATTTATATTTAGAAACTTTAGGGGATCAATTCATAGAAATGAGAGAACAGCATGTAAAGTAGAAAGCTAAATAAATTACACACCACTTGTGGAAAAGCCACAGAAGATGTGAAATAGCATTGCCATTCAGATTTAATGTTTTCTTTATCGGGGTGTGTAAATCCCACCTCTAATAGATTGACTGTACTTAAGAGTCATTTTGGGCCATTCATGCTCTGAAGTTAGAAAAACCGTTTAAGACATAAGGTGCATAAAGAACGTCAAGGAGATAGCCAATGATCAAATATGTAGTCTTCCCAGACTATTATTCCATCTACTGGTCACTAGATGGTTATAAGTGTAAATCAAAACACTTACAAGCTAGATGTCCAACGCTGTATGTATGCACACAGCATTGCTATCAAGTCTCATTTCACCCTTCGTTTGAATGAAATGATTGATTGATTGTTCACAGCTTGCAGGACTCTGTGCTGCCCAAGATCAATCTCTGCTCTGCACACTCTACACTGGGTTTGCATCATTGACTTTGTGCCAGCCATTTTGCTGCCAGGACACAGAGTGACATTTAATGATCTTTCAACCTGACAATGTCACATTTGTCACTCTTTATCACTTGTGACAGACCTAAATTCAAATGCAAACATGAAATGAGACTGACTTCAATCCAAACTGATATACTTTTGAACTGACAACTATCAGCACAAGTTGATGAGATACATGGGAAAGAAAATAACTTGTTGACTGTACCATAAATAAAAATACCAGGTCTAAGATGATCCTGAAATATCAAAGGAATTTTAATTTTATAAAGAAATCATTCTGATAAAATTTCAAGTTGGAAATTATAGTATCTCGACTGTCATATCAACTAACATCCAATATCTATATGAACTTGGGAAAGATAATTTACTTTTAATGTACTATTCTGATTTATAAACCAAACACCATAGTACCCATATGAGCTCTTTATAAAGTTCTTGAATGAGAAGAAGCCTCAAAAGTTATAACATTCATTTCGAAGAAAATAAAAATCACCATAATTATGCAACATTTTTCTAAACTCTTTATTTTAGTCATCTTAGTTTTCTGGAAGCACTATTGTCCACTATTGTGTTTTTTTCCTAAACAAAATAACTTCCTCATACCTGTAAGTCCCCCAATGTCACAAACACTAATCTATATGTGTGTGATAGAATTTCACTAAAATTTAGGCATATATTAGAAAATTGGTAATGCATTTCAATGCTGCTTAACAAATAATTATTAAAATGATTACAAAGATAAATGTATACAAGGAATTCAGGTTTTTGGAGATGCCTCAGCCATTCTTGATAGCTTAAACTGCAAGTGATGCTTTACTTCTATTTTAGAAACTAAAATATCCTTTGTTTAAAAGTCCTTAATTAAGAAAAATTTGCTGTTAAACTACTTAGTTTTCACTTTTCAGTTACTAAAAGAAGAAAAAAAGAAACTCTTCAAAATATAATGTTTATGTTAACCTAAACTTCACATGAAGTTAGGAACTAACCTGTGCACATAGGCTAGGCATGGCTATTCAAGCCTATAAGCCCAGCACTTTGGGAGGCTGAGGTAGAAGGCTTGCTTGAGCCCAGGAGTTCAAGACCAGCCTGGGCAACATAGTGAGACTCCATCTCTACAAAAAAATGTTGAGAAACTAGCCAGGCATGGTGATGCATGCCTGTTGTCCCAAATACTTGGTAGGCTGAGGCGGGAGGATTGCTTGTGACCAGGAGATCAAGGTGCAGTGAGCCACGATCATGCCCTCCAGCCTGGATGACAGAGCAAGACCTTGTCTCAGAAAATTAAATAAAAAAGAAAACGAATACATGATTATAGAATTAAATAATATATATATATTTATATATCACAAAACTTTATTAATTTCACAATAAAGGACAAGTTTTCTTACATCTCACAATAAGAAGAAAACCTCTTTGCTATTATACTATGAACTCACCAAAGTATTTTTTTCAAATAAGTGCTTCTTTGATCTAATCTCCCTTTACTTCAGATCTAAGGCAATTTTTACATTCTGCCCTACATTTTCATTACTGGAGTGCATGTCTAATCTTTTATTCTATCTGTTGAATGATTCGAGAAGGGAGAACTACGCAGTATATGTAAGATCGGGGCAACCATAGAATTTATTATGCATTTGAGTACATACATACATACATATATAACATTTGAGTAAAACATTTGAGTGAAGTCTGTGTCATAAAAGCATCAGCTTCAAGAACCCCACAGAATCTGCAGTGTGTTATACTTCCTAGAGCGGATTCTGGCAGTGCCCCACCAAACTTCCCTTCATATCAGGGCCCATTTCCTTTATTCGATTGGCATTGACTGTTAACAATGCCCAGCTGCTTCCTTCTTCTGAGAATTGTCTTCAGCCAAGGGAGCCACATGACTCAAGGGTCCAGCCCCACTCCTACCCCATCTGGGGCAGACGGGGTGCAAGGTAGGACTAACTCAGTTCCCTTTGTGATCACACTGAAGCCAACTGGAAGCACACTCTTGCTTATCTTCTCTCTAATGCCATAAACTGTGTCCCAAGCTTTATTTTTCCTAAGAGTACTCCCTCAATAAATCACTTAAACAGAAATCCCCATTGTACAATCTGTTTCTAGGGAACCTGATCTTAGGGAGTTGGCACTGTGAGTGGCCCTAGAAAGCAGACTTAAAGGATGAGGTCCTGGATTTGGGTCACTCGCCAGATGAATGCAAGGAGCATCCCATCCCTGGTGGTAGGGGAAGTGACGGAAGTCTGTGAGACCACAGAAATGTAATTCCTGTCTTTTACTTGCATGAATTGGAAAGGGATGCAGTGCCTGTCTCAGGAATTTCAGAGGTATTGAACTAAGAGACTATTTCTCAGCTTGATGGATTTATATAATAGTGGAAATAACAAGGTCATATCATCAAATTAGCAATTTAAAGCCAAGTGTGAGGGTCAGAGGGCCTTCTCAGCTGTATTGAAATAGATCCTCCTCTCTTGCAGCTGGAAAATAGACATGGCTGAGTATAAGGAACAACACTTAATTCTGAGAGGGGCCAACTTTCAGGAAAGCCTCAAACACTAAAGTTGGAACTCTGAGAGGGAAGGAGTGAGGCCCTAAGATTTTGAATGAGACTAACTCTGTAACACACTTGAGAATGTTGAATCATCAGTTCCTCCTGCACTACTATCTGGATCTCCAAGAGTGGCCCACACTCCCCTGTTAAAAGACTCTCAGAAGATAATGTAGAGCACTCAAATGAGGCAGTTGTCTTCCAAACAGTGCTTTCCCTCTGCAGGGTTTGTCTCCACCCCTCCTGGTCATGATATAATTAGGGTCAAATTTCAGCATGAATCTACTGGGAACTTGCCCAGTATACAGATGGATAAAAAGAATATATGTAAAAGGTGCTGATACCTGACTAACATTACCAGTGAGTATGCCTGAGAATAGATCCTGCAGGTGCTGGAATAAGAAAGTTGGAATATACGGTTGATAAGAGAGTTTGTAAATATCCAGGATCTAACATGCTGGCAAGTGCGCTAAGTGACAGTTCTGTTATGCTTCCCTGATGGCTCTTGGAATCTTCAAAAAAAGTAATAAAAAGCGATTGGAAAAAGTAATAAAAAGGGACGGTCCACAATAAATGGGGCAGAGATTCCACAACTACCATAATAAAGTGGGGTGGAATGGATGAAAAATCTCAAGGGTATAAACCTTCAGCTATAAGACGAATAAGTATTGGAGACCAGATTTACAGCATGGTGACTGTAGCTAATAATAATGCCTTAAACACTTGAAATTTTCCAAGAGTATATCACAAGTGTTTTTATCATATGCACACATACAGCCGCACTCACAAATGGTAACTATATGAGATGATGGATATGTTAATTAGCTTGATTGTGTTAATCATTTCATGATGTATATAAACATCAAAACATCACATTGTACTCCCTAAATATAGGCATTTTTTATCTGTCAATCTTATCTCAATAAAGCTGAATAAAATGAAAGAAAATTAGCATCAACAAACAAACACAGTCTCACAGAAGTGGATGTGTTAGAAAAGCTTTATTACACAAAATGCAAAAACTCGTAAGACAAGCATGTTCTTCGGGAGGACCCTTAGAAATCTCCACTTATCAAGAATACAGGGAATGAAATGGATAGAGAGGCCCCAGAATCATAAAAAATCACAGGAGTGGTCATTCCTCTAGGCTAGGGCAGATGGTGGAAGATGCCACTATAGCTCTGTCCTCCCTAGTAAGAATAGGGATGCTAGGATCCCAGAAGAACAAAGGCCATTCGACAGAACTTAACTATCAGAAGCAAAGTATGTATAATGATGTAAGTTAGTCACAAGGTTAGAATGTCTATAACCAGTGGGAATCTACAGTAATTAATCATTGTACCTGGCTAAATGGATAGACAGCCAAAATGGTACCTCCTGATATATAACCAAAAGAGATTAAAATGAAGGTGCTGAAGCCAGCACTTTGGCCATTTTCCAGACTTAAACCAATTCCAAATTATGGAGAAGTCCAATCCCCACGAGGAAGGACCTTCTAAAACCAGAACAAGAGTAAACAGTAATGATCCTCCCAGTTTTTTCAAGAAGCCTATGGCTGTTTGGGGGAGTAAACCACAACTGAGGGAAGCCTACCAAGTTACTTGAGGGATGGTAGATACAGCGCACACCTAAGACTCAGATCACTGTGCTTTTAGCCCAGATCTGTCCAAAATGTGTCTATTGTGTTAATGGATCCACCCAGCAGTCATTTCTTTAGATTGAACTTATACAATTTAAATGAACATTCTTTGTTGTTTATAAAAATCTTCAATGGGTTAACAGCTATTATAGAAGAAAAATTCATCTGGAATTTGCCCCTTTCCAGATTCCAGATTCCCTTCTGAATCTGCCCCTTTCCCACTGGAAAGATAATAAATATAAAGTAATATAGTATCCCAGGACAATGACACACATTGATATCATATCCAAATATTTAAAGGATGCACTTAATTCATAAGTCTGTGTCCTGGAAAACTGGATAAATCATGCCAGATAATAGGGGACTACTGCAAATCAACAAAGCAGTAGCTACGTAATGTGGATTTTGTGACTCTTTATGTCACTATGCCCATTGAAAATATCTTTCAACCATGAAAGTAAAATAAGCATGTTTAAAAGAAGAATTCATCACCAGCAGACCCACAGTACAAGAAATGTAAAAGAAAGTTCTTCAAGAAGAGAAAAAAAGGTAATAGATGAAATATGTTATGAAGAGCATCAAAATGGTAACATGGATAAACATAGAACAAAATTTTCTTGTTCATAAATATCTTTAAATGATAGTTTACTATTTAAAAAATACAACACTGATTATCCTGAAGAAGTAGAATGGCTGCTATGTTTTGAGGGCAAGAAGGAATATATTTGGCATTTCAATGATCCCTTAGGTATCTCTTGGCAAACAATATCTACTTATAACTCGAAATTCTCATGTACAGCAACAATGACCTGTGTCTGTGCTTAGTGTTTCATAGGAGTGATGACTAACCACATCTAAACCAGCTGTAGAGAGGCCTGTTCAAACAGTATTGAAAAATAATCCTCAAGCAAGAATAGTTAAATATCAGTCTAAATATTAGCACTTACTATCAAAGAAATGATTAGAATTGTTCAAACGCCAAAGTTGTATTTTAACAGAAATTCCTAACTGTCTTTGTGTTCTACAATTAAAAAAAAAAAAAACCTGAGTTCATTGTTATGAGATACCTTCAAAAGTTTTAACCAATTTGTGAGCTTGTTATTATAATTCTCTACCGATATGTGGTGGCCATAATAATTTCTGAATAAGCTAACATATAATTGGTGAATATTATGATACTAATAAATAGGCTCAATAAATCAGCATACATATTTATATAACTCTTAAGAGGCAGATCTTAATGTTTTCTGAAGCAATGCATTATATAACAGCAAGAACATCAAAGTTAACATAGACACCCAATAATATAGATTTGTCCAAGGACTCTTGCTGTGAAAAGTCATTTAAAATATTGTCAATTCTCTCACTTTCACAAAACATGTCATTTCAGACCAACCTCCCGTATTTTCACAGTTGCTGATTCAAATCTTTATCCCATTCATTTAATGTCAGGATTTGGAAAATACAGTGATTTTTTTTCTATACACATTCACTTTTTATTGGAACCAGTCACTTCCTTCAATTAGTATACAAGTAAAAGAAAAAGAGTCATTTATATAATCATCACATGCCAACACATCATAGAGAAGACTAGAATCAATATAAAGATATTTTGAATAATTATATTTAAAAATTTGATCAACTGAATTTGAACACAGGATCCCACACATACTCTTGGCAAAAGAACAAATTATTTGAATCAATTTTGTGCTTATCAAGACATGCTTGACTTCTCTGCAATGAGAACTATCATGATTTCATTAAAAGCTTTGTAACCAGACTCCAAACAGTCTAACAATTTTTATCTTCTCACTTTAAAAGGTAAGGATGGTAGATGTAAAATACCAGCTGATATGGTTTGGCTGTGCTTCCACCCAAATCTCATCTTGAATTGTAGTTCCCATAATGCCCATGTGTGATGGGAGAAACCCGGCAGGAAGTGATTGGATCATGGAGATTGTTTTCCCCATGCTGTTCTCGTGAGAGTGAGTCAGTTCTCATGAGATCTGATGGTTTTATAAGCATCTGGCATTTCCCCTGCTGGCCCTTCTCTCTCCTGCCACCTTGTGAAGAAGGATGTGTTTGCTTCCCCTTCCACCCTGATTGTAAGTTTCCTGAGGCCTTCTCAGCCATACAAAACTGTGAGTAAAATAAACCTCTTTCCTTTATAAAATACCCAGTCTTGGGTATTTTCTTATAGCAGTGTGAGAACGTATTTATACCAGCTTTCTACTAGTCAGAATTAGCTATTTTTTAGTAGGAAGGATGGGATTTTCTTATACTTTTATTGACCTTAAGTACCACTTGAGTCTGTCTTGACAACAATGATTACAGTCGTCTGTCTTGTTAATAATGATTACAGTCAATCTAGTGACTTCTACCCACATTATTTACTTAAGATAACAATTTAAAAAATATTGAGAACACTTCTACTTTAGCTTGGTTTAGAGACAAAAAAGTAGAAAATAATACTGAGGTTTAAAATAAGCCATAAGTTTAGTTTGGTAAAAAAATAAGTAAAAGCTTGATCAATTATATATAAAATATTTATACAAAAAGTAATGGAAATGGAAGAAAGTGCAAATTTTACTTGGAGTATTCATGTAATAAATTAGAAAGAAGGTATTAATTACTGTGGTCTTACTTGCACTTATTTACAAAGCTAGAATAAGGCCATTATATGTTACATGCTTAATCTGTAGAATGGGTGATTCTGCTTGTTCCTAATTAAATCTTACTTGATTTACTGTGATAGATTTTTTCATGTTATTTCCATTTATTATAGTCATTCCACAACTGCAATATCTTCTCTAAATAGAAATGAGATTATAACATTCCTCTACCTAAATATTAATGGCTTCTGATTGAACTAGAAAAAATCCATACAACTGCTTACTATCTATAAGGCATTCCAAGGCCCATCCATCTAGTTCTCTGAATCATTTATGCTGTTATCCACAGTGCTCCATTATGCCTTGGTCACTCTGAACATTTCCAAGGTACCTGAACACACTGACTCAGGTCTTTAATATTTTCTTCCCTTTTTGCCTAGGCTAATTTTCTTCCAAATGTTTGTGTGGCTGACTCTTTCTCAACATTGAAGACATTGCCCAATTATGCCACCTGCCTCCTCAATGTAAAACACATCTTTCTCTGCTTCTAGTCACTCTTGAATTTCCTACTTTATTTTTATAACACTGATAACTATTTGAAATAATATCATTTATTTATGTATATTATTTATTGTAGATATTACTTTACATTTTGTTTGGACCCTATCCATAGCCTTTTAAACTATAGCCAGCATGTAACAGGAACTCAATAAATATTTTTGAATGACTATAGCCACCTTTAAATTAGGCATGGTTATTAAGAAGAAGGAAAAACTTTGACTTTCATGGTTTTTCATATTTCATGTAAGTACATGAAATATGAAACATACCATAGACATAAAAATAAATGGCTTATTCTAGCCAATAAATAACATACTGAATTTGGGACTTAAAAATTATTAATATACTTAAAAATTAATAATATGTCAAGCACAGTCCATGTTTTAAGAAGCTTGACTGGAACAAGAGGGAAATTTTGGCAAAGACAGCTCACTGTCTCTCAATATCTATCTCTCTCATCTAAACAACAAGACCCTAGGTTTTAACTGGGCTCCTACTGACCAGCCAAAGAATTAAATATCCCAGCTCTTCTTGAAGTTAGGTGTGTCCATGCTAATAAGTTTTGGTCAATGATATCTGAGCAAAAATGATTTGTCAATTTTCCAATAATTTTTCCTAAAACACAGGAGAGAAGACATTCCCTATCTCTTTATAATGCTTACAGCCTAAAAGCAAAAATGTTGGCTATAATTTGAGTTTAAAAATGAATAGGAATTTAGAAAAGCCTTAGATCTCTGACACTGATGACCCGCCATATGAACATGGACTTTCCATCTCTAGGCATTTAAAAAAATATTTTACAAAGGAAAAACAAAAAAAAATTACCTAATTTAAGTCACTCTTTTTTTTTTGTTTACTTGCTTCTTTTTTTTCTCACACATGCAGTGAAACTAATCCCAAATGATAAAGAGAGGAAAGATGATAGCTGGATGTAGTAGTAAGGAAAAATATTTTATAAGTCTGGAAGTTCTATTGAAATTATTACCTTGCTTTTATCTTAACAACCAACAGAAGGAATCAACAGAGGGCAGATAATTCCAGCACCTTTAAACATTTAAAGAAAGAAGTTAGTTTGTACATGACTTTTTCTCTTTAGTAATTTTATTTTAGAATAGTTTTATATTCATAAAAAGGCAAAAATACAAAAATAGCCCCTTATTTTCAGCACCTACCTTCCTCGAAAGTTAATATTAATATAACCATTTGTATTAAAACTAAAAGATTAGCATTAGTATGATCCAAATAACTACTGATTGTACTCAGATTTTTCCAATTGTTCAACTAATGTTTTATATCCATTGCAGAATCCAATCCACAATACAAAATTGCATTTAGTTATAATGTCTCCTTAATCTCTTCCTGCCTTTGACTTTTTCCCTTGGATTTCTTCAGTTTTATGATCTTGACACATATGAAGAATATTAGTCAGATATTTTGTATGCTCCCCAATTTGTGTTTGAGATTTTCTTATGCTTAGACTGAAGTTAAAGGTTTGGGGAAATCATATAATAAAGGTGGCCTTGGTTTTTATTAATCTGAGAAATTCTTTACTTTTTTTTCACTTTTGAAAGATGTGTTTTGCTGGTATAAAATTCTGAATTGACAGTTTTTTTCTTTTGTTTTTTATTTTTCCTTTCAGTATTTTAAAGATGTAACTTCACTGCCTTCTTTCTTAAATGTTTTCTGGTGAGGAATGTACTACAATTCTTATCCTTGTTTCTCAGTATGATAATATTTTCTCCCCCTATGGCTGCTATCAATATTTTCTTTGTTTGTTTTGTTGTTTTTATTTTTTTGTCTTTGGTTTTTAGCTGCTTAAACGAATATACTACGCTTGGTGTGCTTGCATTTAATGTTTTTCTTGCTTAATGTTTCTGAACTATTTTTGTCTGATGTTTGGTGTCTGTCACTAATTCAGGAAAATTCTTGTTCATTGTGTCTTCAGATTTATCTTCTGCACTGTTTTCTCTTCTGAGATTCTAGTTAGGCACATTTTAAGGCATTTTATATTGTCCTTCAGGCTTATATGCTCTCGTACATTTTTTTCTACATTTGTTTCCCTTGGATGATTTTATCAACCAATTTTCAAGTTCACCAATTCTTTCTTCAACCATATTGAGTCTACAGGTAAGCCCTTTAATTTATGTTCCTGTGTTTTGATTTATAACACTATTTGTTCTTTTTTATGGCTTATATAAGAAATTATCCATCTATTCGTGCACCTCTATTCGAGGCTTTAATGTGTAAATCACAGTGATTTTAAACTCCTTGTCTAAAAGATTCAGTACCTGTGTCTGATGATTATTTTGTTTCTTCAGATTGCTTTTTGCCTTCCCTTTGCATTTGCTTTGTAGTATTTTGTTAACAGCTGGGTATATTGTACAGAACAGTAGATGCTGAGATAAATATGTTTTAGACACAAGGTACATACATCTCATCTTATAGTAAGTATTTGTATGAGAATTTATGTTGATCTAGCCCAGAGTTCACGTGGGACTGAAGTTTGTTGTCACAGTTAAGGCCAGTGTGCCAGTGGATTTAAATTTCCTTTATTTCCAGGGACTTCCTCTCAAATATCTACTCTCCAGTAGGCCCTGGGTCTTCCCCTTCTGCTGTTACTTAGATGATTCCTACCAGAGCTGTCCCAGATGGACTCCACTGTGGTTTTTATCTGGTGCTTAGCAGTGCATTGGTGTGGAGCAGGGGAAATAGGGCATTCTCACATATTCTGATTAAGCCTCAGTCTTCAGCAGACTCTGTTGTACCTGGTCTCAAGTCTGCATCTTTACAAGTCCTCCTGCACCTTATACAGGGATAAAGACTGTGTTTTCCTTTTTCTTTCTAGCCACAGTTTTTACCAGTCCTAAGTTGGCAGTGTTTTTGGTTCTTTCCTCTGAGGAGCAAGCTTTTTCCACAGGGTAGATAGGGAAGATGGGAATAGGAGGAGCCTCAGCAGTATCTGCCAATCCTTCCCTCTGGCAGCATGACGGAAGATTTCTCAGGTCCCTGGTCGATCTTCCCTGTAAAATCATGGTGGGTTTCAGAGAAGAAAAGATTGTAGAAGCAAACAATCTTTTTTATGTCAGAGGCCCCCTGAGCTTCAAACTTTGATGTTAGCCACACTTGTCCTTTAGCAATTCATTAAAAATACTTAGCTGAATCTTCTCACTGCCTTAGAGAGCATCCAGGAGAGTCTGCCCCAGGTACACACATGGTCAGGTACACACATGGTCAGGTACACACATGGTCAGGTACACACATGGTTAGGTCTTTTAATTTTTTTCTTTTTGGACCCTGTAGGGACTTGTCTTTCCCTAGATATCAGATGAAATGTTTGTCTTTCCCAAGATATGAGAATCTTCAGTTCTCTGTTTTTTTGTTTGTTTTTAAAATCATGTTTGCAATTTGACCAGTTTCTCACTCTTTAATTTTTTTCTTTTGTATGGGTAGAAACAATGCTCTTTCCTGCTCTCTGTATTTTTAAGATGAAACTTGTAGTCCAAAGTAACACATAGGCTTTTCCCTGAATGGTTACAACTATCTTATTGTCAATTCTTCAAATAACAAAGAATGACAATATAAGAATATATTATGGTTTAAAATCTGCGGCCGGGAGCGGTGGCTCACACCTCTAATCACAGCAATTTGGGAGGCTGAGGCAGGCGGATCGCCTGAGCTCAGGAAACCAATACCAGCCTGGGCAACATGGTGAAACCCTGTCTCTGCTAAAATACAAAAGATTAGCCGGGCGTGGTGGCACGCACCTGTAGTCCCAGCTACTTGGAAGGCTGAGGCAGAAGAATTGCTTGAACCTGGGAAGTGGAGGTTGCAGTGAGCGGAGATCGTGCCACTGCACTCCAGCCTGGGTGACAGAGTGAGATTCTGTCTCAAAAAAAAAAAAAAAGAAAGAAAGAAAGAAAAAAATCCGAAGCCTTGTTTCAGTGGCTTAATTCCTCATTTTCAGATATTATTCAATAAATGTGTTCTGAGCATTTATTATAGATGCCATGTGTAGTCTACCCAGATGGCAATAAGGCTTCTTCAGAAAGCAGTTTGTAAGGTATACTGATATTTCTTCTACCCACTGAGCAGAACGATTTTGGCAGCAATTGTAGTATGTGAGCTATATATAAACACATGCATATATCTCTCTATATACATATATAGTTGATATTTGGATGTATTCCAACATATATTTAATAACTAAATAAATTGTTTAATTCAAGACAGAAAAGGAAAACAGCAAAAAAGAAATAGTCAACAGTGCCTAAACTCACCCACTCCATAAAAATACAGAATATCATTTTCTAAAAATTGCAAAAAAAAAAAAAGTAAGAGAGGCATACGGACAGAACGTTGTAATTAATGTGTGTCACAGCTTTGTGCTAACATCTTTTTCCTCCTCACTAGGGAAGTAGTGAGAAACTTCAGCACATGGCTAGACGAGGTGTCCCCCACCAGCTTCTAAAACTCTCCTTTAGATTGCTGGTTATGTGTTCTTTGATTCTCTTCTGCAATTTTATGCTTTTCTGCTTAGGAACAGCTTCTTTTCTCTACTGGAATTCGATAGTAGAGAACTCTCAGCTATTCCTTCTGCTGTTATGCAGAGTTCACAGTTGAATAACACATCTGCAATATCTGTATTTGGAAAACAGAAGAATTTGTTTTAATGCCAAGCCATTTAATTATTGGCTAGACTGTAACCCGAGAATGGTTTACTCACTGATTCTGAACAATGAAGAAAAGAGGCCTGTGCTTGTTGGAGTGGAAATTTTTAAAATTTAATTTAATTTTGTTATTTTGTCAGGCGAGAGCTCCTTTCTTTATGAGTAAAATCTGAAAGATATGCCCCCCAGAGCTCAGAAATCAGCAAATTTCTAATAACTTTCCTCTCATTTAATGGAATATCTTCTGTTGTAGTACTCTGATTTTACTAGTTATTAACTGATTCATGTCCACTACATGTCAGCCTCATGGACAGGGCATTTTAATATTGGATAAAAAATATACTCAAATTTGGCCAGGTGTGGTGGCTCCCTTTTGTATTCCCAGCACTTAGGTAGGCTGAGGCAGGAAAATCACGAGGTCAGGAGTTTGAGACCAGCCTGGCCAACATGGTGAAAAATACAAAAAATACAAAAAAATTAGCTGAGTGTAGTAGTGGGCACCTGTAATCCCAGCTACTCCGGAGGCTGAGCCAGGAGAATTGCTTGAATCTGGGAGGCGAAGGTTGCAGTGAGCCGAGATCGCACCACTGCACTCCAGCCTGGGCTACAGAGCAAGACTCCATCTCTAAATAAATAAATTAATTAATTAATTAAATTAAAAAATATACACACAAATTTTGCATAGTTAACTTTTTTTTTTTAATATACTTTAAGTTCTGGGATACAAGTGCAGAACTTGCAGGCTTGTTACATAGGTATACATGTGCCATGGTGGTTTGTTGCACCCATCAACTGGTCATCTACATTAAGTATTTCTCCTAATGCTATCCCTCCCTTAGCTCCCCATCCCCCAACAGGCTCCCATGTGTGATGTTCCCCTCCCTGTGTCCATGTATTCTCATTGTTCACCTTCCACTTATGAGTGAGAACCTGCTGTGTTTGGTGAATCCATTTCGTATTTCCACCAATGGTATATAATGTATAATGTATAATGTTTATCTTTTCTCCACACCCATGCCTTATTATCTCTTACGTTTGTAATAACAGCCATCTTAACAGTGTGTGTAATACCAGACTTAATATATTGGTGTAGTTTTGATTTGCATTTCCTGATGATTAGTGATATTGACAACGTTTTATATTCCTACTGGCCATTTTTATGTCTTCTTTGAAAAAAAGTGTATTCAGATCCTTGCCCATTTTTTTTAATTAAATTGTTTTGGTTTTTCATTACTGATTTTCTTAGATATTTTGGATGTTAACCCCCTTACCAATTATATGGTTTGCAAATATTTTCTCCCAATTCATAGGCTGCTTTTTTGTTTTGTTGATTGCTTCTTTTGCTGTGTGGAAGCCATTAATTTGATGCAATCCTACTTGTTTGTTCTTGCTTTTGTTGCCTGAGCTTTTGGTTGATATCCAAAAATATATTGCCAAGGCCAACATCAAGGGAATGTTTCCCTATGTCTTTTTCTAGGAATTTACTGTTTCTGATCTTTTGTTTAAGTCTGTAATCCATTTCGAATTTACTTTGTTGTGTGGTGTAGATTAGGATCCAAGATTTCAAGTAAATGACCTATCTTTACACATCAAGAAACTAGAAAAAGGAGAAAAAAAAACTAAACCCAAAGTTAGAAGAATGACAGACATAATAGAGATTAGAGCAGAAATAAATCAAAGAGATTTTAAAAAACTGTAGAAAAAAATCAACCCACATGGATGAGCCTGGATAGCATTATGTTAAGTGAAATAAACTGGACCTAGAAAGACAAATACTAGATGATTGCACTTATAGGAAAAAATTTAAAATAATCAAATTCATAGAAGCAGAGAGTAGTATGGTGGTTACCAGGGACTGACTGTGGGAAAATATTGAAAAACCATGGTTAAAGGGTATAAACTTTCATTATGAGAGATAAATAAGTTCTGGCGATCTGCTATACAGCACAGTGCCACTAACTGACAATAGATCTTATTTGAATTGTTCTTACCAAAGCAAGCAAAGAAAAACAAATACTAATAATACGGAAACTTTGGGAGTTTATGAATATATTTATGACCTTGATGGTGGTGAGATTTTCTCAGTTGTATGCTTACCCTCAAACTCATCAAGATGTATATATTAAATATGTACAGCTTTGTATATGTCAATCATATCGCAATAGTTTTTTAAATCATGTCACTGCTTTTTTTAGCTATTACTTTTTCTTTCATTAATATTATTTTAATTGACACAATTATATACACTTATGAGGTAAAATGTGATGTTTTGATATGTGTATACAATGTCTAATAATTAAATTGAGCTAATTAACATGTATAATACATTATTATTTAATATTAATAACTCTGCTGTGCAATAGAGTTCAAAATTTGTTCCTTCTGTCTTAACAGAAACTTTGTACCATTTGACCAAAAACAGTACCTTCTTTCTCCTCCCTCAGCTTCTAGTAACCATCATCCTACTCTTCTATTAATTCAACTTTTTTGGGTTCCGCATATAAGTGAAATCATGAAATATTTGTCTTTCTGTGTCTGGCTTATTTCGCTTAGGTTAATGTTACCCGGGGCCATCAACATTGTTGTAAATGATAAAATTTCCTTCTTTTAAAGGCTGAATAGTACTCCATTGTGTATGTGTACCACATTTCCTTTATCCATTCATCTTTTCATGGACACTTTGGTTGTTTCCATATCTTGGCTTTTGTAAATAATACTACAATGAACATGGGAATACAGATATTCCTTCAACAAATTAATTTCAATTTCTTTGGAGATATATATATATATACACACACATCTCCAAAAGTGAAATTGCTGGGGCATATGGTAGTTTGATTTTTAGTTTTTGAGGAACCCCCATACTGTTTTTAACATAAGAACTCTACTAATTTCATTCCTACCAACAGTTTACAAGCTATCCCTTTCTCTGCATCCTAGCCAACACTTTCAAAAAGATGATAATATTTTTGATAATCGCCATTCTAATAGGTTGAGATGATATCTAATTGTTTTAATTGGTATTTCTGTAATGATTAGTAGTGCTGAGCATTTTTGCATCAATCTCATGGTCAATTGTTAGTCATACAATGGTATGGCCAAGTGTATTTTGAGGAATGTCTTTTCAGGTCCTTTGCCCACTTTTTCATTGGATTATCTTTCTTTTTAGTTGGTTGAGTTCCTTACATATTTTTGGATATTAACCCTTTGTCAGATACATAGTTTGCAAATATTTGCTCCTGTTTTATAGGTTATCTCTTTGCTCTGTTGATTGTAGTCCTTGCTGTTCAGAAGATTTTCAGTTTGGTGCTATCCCATTTGTCTATTCTTGCTTTTGTTACCTGTGCTTTCAGGGTCATATCCAGAAAATCATTGCCCATGCCACCATCATGGAACTTTCCCCACTATGTTTTCTTCTAATTATTTAATAGTTTCATGGCTTATATTTAAGTCTTTAATCGATTTTTGTTGATTTTTGTACATGGTGCAAAATAAGAATTTAATTTCATTCTTCTAAGTATGGATATACAGTTTTCCCAATATAATTTATTGAAGAAAATGTCCTTTTCCTGTTGCGTGTTCTTGATACCTTTGTCATAAATTATTTGACCTTAAATATATGAGTTTATTTCTGGGCTTTCTATTCTGTTCATTGATGTCTCTGTTTTTATGTTAGTATCGTGGTGTTTTGAATACAATAAATCCATAAAAAACTGTTATAACTGATAAACTAATTCAGTAAAGTTGCATGATCAACAACATACAGTCAACATACAATAATCAATAGCATTTCTATATACTAACAAACTAGCTGAAAGAGAAATTTAAAAAAACTATTCTATTTACAATAGCAACAAAAATAAAAATACATAGGTGTAAATTTAATCGAGGAAGAAAAACACTATGGTACTGAAAACTAGTAAATACTGATGAAAGAAATTAAATAAATGAAATATGGCTGGTTGCGGTGGCTCACACCTGTAATCCCAGCAACTTGGGAGGCTGAGGCAGATGGATTGCTTTAGGTCAAGAGTTTGAGACTAGACTGGACAACATATTAAAACCCCATCTCAACAAAAAGTACAAAAAAATTAATCATATATGTTATACATATTATAGGTATATTATATACAGTATATATTTATTATGTAATATATAATATATAAATGGAAAAACACATCTGTGTTCCTAGATTGAAATAATTAAGATTATTAAAATGTTGTATCACCCAAAGTAATACAGATTCAATACAATTCATATTATAATTTTAATGCCATTTTTCACAAAAATAAAAAGAATCCTTAAATTTATATGGGAAAACGAAGGGCCCCAAGTTGCCAAATGGTTTTGACCAAAAAGAACAAATCTGGAGATATCACACTCATTGATTTAAAAATATATTATAAAGCTATTATAATCAAAACAGCTATTAATTACTTAAACTCAACATAACTGGAGACAAATTGTTGCCATTATTGATGTTGTTGTTGTCGTTTCACCCTCTCAATCCAGCTTTTACTTACTCCAGGAAGACCGGGGAAGAGAAAAGAAGTTTATTGTATTTGTGTTTAAAACGTTAAAATAGTTAAGAGGTTAATAATCAGAGTAACAGACTTTTCCTTGGGTTGAAAACTGTCATTTTATTTAGAGCATTACATAAATGGAATTTTTTGCTATTATGATTTGGGGAAGGAAAGTCTTTGTATTCAGTCTGGGAAAATAAATGTGATATGCAAAGCTGCGCAAATTTCTCTGAATAAGGCAGTAAATATTTAGAATACGTAAGATATACTATACTATAATAAATACCTTGGTAGTCCCAAAGAGAGAAAGTTTAAGTGGAAATATACTAAAAGAAAAGACATTTTTTACAGCTATGCAACATGCCTTTAACTACATCCTGGTTAAAGGGCAACCAGTGAGAAATTTCTAGTGGCAGGGTTATATAAGGAGCTTTTAAGAAGAATGATATAGAATATCAAATGAGAACACAATGAGAAATCTCCTTGTTTGGTTTCATTTCTCACTTGAGAAAGGTTGAACATTTTTCACTCAATATATGTCTTTTTTTTTAAAAAAAAATCTTTGTTTATTTCCATGTTACCTAATAGTCCAAACCTAGAATGGTTGCTGGATGTCATAGGGTGCTCCAGGTTTTCTATTTTTGGCTCACCATATTTAAGATGTTATCCTATTATGCATAGAGGGAAAAGCCTCATCACATCTGCATTCTAGCTTCTGGGAAGTGACAAACAGAAAGAAAATAATAAGTTCTTATACATTGAAAACTGTGTCCAGAAATGTGGATGTCAAACTTTTTCTCCTTGTTCCTTAGCTGGAATCAATTCACGTGGCAAAACTTCACACCAAGAGCTTAGCCAAATATTCTATTACTATGGAAGAGAGGGGTAGACATTATCAGGAGCTCTAGAAGTCTCTACCGTATATTTTGCACATATAAATTATATATAGACATATATTTAATACATGCATATTTATAAGCAAATAGCCCATATGTTGCATATATAAATAATTATATGTGCAATCAGGTGAGAATATGAGACAGTATTTTTGTAATTTCAGTTTTCTGGTTTCAGAATGGAAATTGTCATGTTCTCATTTTGTGGTAATCATTATCTGATGAAACCATATGAAACTAGAGTAGTTTGTTGAACACTTACATACTATTTACTTAGATTCCACAGTTATTTAAGTCATGATCAAACATATTTCATCTCTGTCCCTATTTATTTCTGCCTTCACTGAAATGCTATGAGGTAAGTCTCAGAAATCATGTTATCCATAAAATCTGCAACTATAAATTTGAAAAGAAAATGGCTGTTATTTTTATTAATAGTACTATAATGCAATTATCACAGCATGTTTTTAAAAACAATTATTGTATCCCAGAAAATGAAGATGAGGTCTCTAAACAGCAAAGTGTGTCATTTAAAATTATCGAACATGATGAAAATTTTTGAAAAAAAAGAGCAAAAATATACTGTCAAGTGGTAGAGATATTAATCTCTGACTACTGAAGTTAAGTGCATTTAAGAAGTTTAAAGGATTTATAAGCTTAAGAGAAATGATATTTTCCTGAAAAGTGTATTAAATATTTGCTTTGTAGTTTGTCTATACAGCATGAAGTAGTAACTCAAATGAGCAGGTATGTTTAAGTATTGAAAGGAAACACTGTTAAAGTAGAATACAAATATGGATTATAGGTACTTATTTTGTTTTTTTATTACAGTAACAACTTTTCAAAAAGAGCTCAGAAAACTCTCTATAGCATAAATGAGTAACATATTAGTTACAAAATAAAACCTCAAAAAAGGAAGGGATTATACAGAAGGAATGAGAGAAATATATCATATTGTTAATTGTCATCTCATTTTTTAAATATATAAATTCTAATTTTTAGATACTATATTTGACTCGCCCTAGATTTCTGGGCACTTTGTTTTGATATTATTTCCTGGACATTATTTTATTACTATAATAAAACTAAATGAAGATGATCTTGTAATTTAAAATAATAGAGGCAAAAAGAAAATTCACTGCGTTATCTAATAATGTCTATTTTCACTTGCAAAATGTATTTTGCTTTCACTATATGAAACATAGGTAAAACATTCAGAAGACGAAAGACCAAAAAGATGTATCTTCTGACCCAAATACCCTTGCAATATTGTATGACAAGGAAATGCCTAAATATATTTAAACATCTGCACTTCATGTAATATCAATTTTTATTTTTCTAACTACTTCTAATGCACGACGTACTTTACCTCTTACAATTAGAAAGCTAAGGATGTACAAAACTGAACAAGAAATAATAAATTATAGTGATCATAAGTCTTTCCAAATTTACTTTCAGTTTTTATATTTATTTTTATTTAATTCTGCTTTGTGTATAATTTCTAGATACGAAGCCAAATTCTTGAAAATTGAAATATTTTCAAAATGCGGAAAGGCTGAAAACACTTTTTAAAGTCTAAGTCAACAAATCTCTCTGGAGATTCAACATAATCCACTTTAAAACACAGTAAACTCTTCCTGAAAATTGAGGTTTAGTTTTAATACCTGTGATATTTAAACATGTATATTCAATAAAATTATTTGCTAGAGCGTGTAGGTTATGATTTTATTAGAGTAGAAGAAGGCTATGAAACCATTTTAAATGAACAAAATGAAAATCTGAGAACAAACTCAAAGATGTGTAATGAAGCAAGAACAATTCTTGTGATTTTAAATTTAAATTTTCAAGTAAAATATTTACAATTTAAATTGCAAATATCCTTTTCATATTTTATAGTTATTTTATCTCCATCAGAAATCAAAACAAAAACTAAAGAATATTTAGGGACTTCTAAAATACTTAAGCTCTTTTTTACATTATTATCATAATTATATGTTCTACTAGCACGCTTTTTATAATGTATAGGAAAGGCATGCCAGTTTGTTTATCTGAAGATGGTTATTGCCAACACAAAGACATGTATTCTCACGTACAATGCTTATATTGAAAAGCAAATACAGCTCATATTAAGAAAGAAGCAAACCTGAGAGGCATTCATGCATTCTGAAATTAAGAAGTATTGGAAGTATTAATAGATTCTAGTTTGCACTTTCAAAAGGATTAACCTTTGTTCATTCTGGGACTTGATATCCTGGATCTATTTTCCTTTTTCTCATTTCCTCCAGACCTTGTCATCAATTATCTTAGCAATCTATACATCTACATCATATTTATTCTTTATCTATATATATTTTTATTTACCATTTTAGTGTCTACATATAGTATGCTGATTATTTTTCTTACATTTGTGTCATTATGTCTGTCTTAAGTTGTAAACAATTCTCTAATAAGAATAAATTTGTGTAAACTATCTTTGCATTATAGTTTAAATACCACAATGTATGAATGCTGTTTTTATGATAATGATGCCACATAAGTAAATTATAGACATACATAATAATTTAAATTTGGTGAACATATGTGTAACATGGATGTTGTAATATGTAGGTTAAACAGAAATGTTTGTTGAATCATACTAAAATAATAATTCACAAGGAAACCCTTATAGTTTATTTAAGAGATGTTGATGGATCTTTGTTTTTATTTGATTTGAGCCTAGAAATAAACTAAAAGCCTTTGATCTTGCCTTATTCTGATCAAATAAACCTAAAATTTAACTAGAATCACTTTTCAATGAAGCTGCTTTCTTACCATGACATAGTAATCTCTAGCTTATTCCAAGGATAATATTGAATTAAATGATGGCTTGATTATTCAGGAATCAGCCAATATAGGTTATTCTACAGTAACAATTGACACCCAACTATCAGTGGCTTTAAAAAAACAAGAGTCACACAACCATATGCTTCAAAATATCTGCCCTCAAAGGTTTTCTATCACATTTTCTATTATTTACCCACACCCCCACTGGCAGAGAGAATATATATTTCCATCATGGTCCCAAAATGTTAAATATAAACACTGTTATAAGTTTTACAAATGTAAATACAAACTCATTTTGTATGGAGAGGAAAATATTAAAACACCCCTCTAATTCCTCAAAGTATTCTGGCTTGATTCCAGGTACCTACTATTTTCTTCCATTTATTAGGTTGGTTGCTAAGGCCCAGCAAGAGATGAAGATGGTGCGTCAGTAGGGAGCCCCTCTACAGGTAATTTCCATCATTTTGTCTTTCAGTAAGCATGTACAAAGTAACTGCAGAGAGGTGGGTTAATCTGTTACTACACCTTGCTACTGAAAAATGATAGCAACATAGGTGCCACCTGAGGTCCACATCTTAGAGTATATATTGTATCACTTACCTGATGCGCAAAGACCCAAATCATGAATCATGTTTAGTTTTGTTTTCCCATGACCTTTTGTCATCTAAATCTATTTACTATCTTTGCTTTTTCTTTGCCACAAAGTTGTCACAATAAACTCAGTACTGAGTAAAATATCACAAACTATCACACATTCATCAAAAAATACCTCAAATAAAATTCTTCTAATTTTGAAAAAAAGTTTCAGTATATTTTACTATACAAGCTAATATTCTGTAATTTAGTAATCTTTATGAAGAAATAAATTTGTAGCATTTAGGAATATTCAATATTGATACTAAGGTCATCTTTCTTTTACTGATGGTACTTATTCCCCCAATTATTGAATATTGATGGTTTTATTCTAGGAATCAACTGCTTTCTAAAAAGGTCTAAACTTTATTATTCAGCTGGGCAAGCCAAGTGACAGTCTTCCCCACCTGTTTATCAGAGTTAATAGCACATAGGTTTGACAACCACAAACGACTTGAATCAAGAGAAACAGGCAGGTCAGAGTGTGAACTCACACAGCCAATGAAACTGACAGAGCCAATGCAACTGAAACAATTTTTGGGGAGTGCCATTCCTGCAGGTCTTGAAGACAGGCTTGACTCAAAGAAAAAAAAAATGGAGCTCATCTCTTTGACAATGAAGAACTTTCATGCCTTTTACTTTTGAAATTCATTAATTCCGTTTTTGTTTTTTAGTGTGATGTCTGTATGAACTATTGCTGGTTTCAATCATCCTCATAATCTTAGCATATTTTTTTCTGTATATTTAAATGTTTACATTTCAAAGACGGTACTCAGGTCCTTTTCTGCATATTTATCTTGAAGAGCTTAGTCTTTAAGATTTCTGCTGTATTTAAACATTCTCTTCTTGAGAGATAATTTTGATGCACAGAATCTTCAACTTAGATATAAGCGAGTCATGCAGACACATCTTTCATTATACTGCTCCAAAGGCAATGGAATCATGGAAGATCAGTACAGACAGTCCAGAGAAAACTTTTGCTCTTAAATATTACCTTTATATTCCCTTCGTATCTCTACTTTTAGTAAGCACCTTACTCCAGAAGCTAGTGAAATATATAAATATAATTAAAATCCTTAAATCTTTAACATATTTTCAACATGCAAAGATAGGAATATAATCAAGGGAAATAAATTAAAATTTAACACATTGCTTTAAGAAATGGACACTTCCTAAGACACATCAATTATTCAGATGACATATAAAAATTAAACAATCAATTCATCTTGTGGAATGACTCAATAAGTAAACAGTGCAAATCAGCATTTCCTATGGCCTGTTTTAAGTATCACGATTTCGATGAGAAAACATATGAAAAAAAGTTTTTGGGGAGCCTACATACTGTACCTTTTTGGAGACTGATTTTTCAAATAGTCATTTTAAATACTGCTCAGACAGTTTTCAATATAGTGACTTGTTAACTTTATCTTATACAGTATTTACCAAAGTTATTTGTTCATCAAGCTATTTTTTCTTTTAACTTATTGACATTCTATGAGATATGGCCATCTATGTTAGCTAATTGACTTTATCCAAAGGAAACGAAAAACTTTTCATATCATTATGACAATAAGTAGTTTTGCAACTTGGATCAAGGCATCACTGAAGTTATGTTTATAAACTCCAATAGATACTGAAAAACAGGGGTGCTATACCCCTCGATGTTTACATTTCAAAGATGGTACTCAGGTCCTTATGAAAGACATTTCTGTGTCATAGAGCTCATAAGTGGCCTATCTAGTTTTTAAATTAATGTACACATATTTCAAAGGAAGGAGAGGGTATTTATAATTACAAATTTTCTAAAGTAAGGGCTTTCGGAAAAAGGAGGGAAGAAAAATCTTATCCATAGTTTCAACAGAGAGAGTTAAAACTTAAAAAATTAGTATTTGTCCTTGCACTACCAATAAATTGTAGCTATTTTTTATTTTTATGGTGACTACAAAAGAGATAATAATTGCCTACCTGGGCAATCTAAGACACTCAGTTTTTAAAGGATACTATTGAATGAAAATGTAGAGTATATTATCAAGTAACACAGTCAACCACCAAAAATAGTTTTCCTGTATATCAGCAGTACCAAGTCAAAAATACAAATGGTTAAAAAAATTGTAATTAACAATATAAAGTTCTCAGGAATAAATGTAATAATTACATTGAATCATTATGAATAAAAACCATTATACACTATTAAACTGTATAACTAAAGAGTTGAATGAGTAAGGAAATTATATTCTCTGTGACTAAAAGAATCAGTATTAAATGGTAGCCAATGCTTTCCATAGCTTTGTCTCTTGGTTTGCTCAGTACTTTAAGATTTTAGCACTAAAAGGCATGATCCTGAGAACCTCTTCATTGTCCATGAAAACTAAGATCAAGGATCACATTTCATTCTTCTGCCTTTCCTTCCTGCATTCATCTCTCTCTTTTGCTTTCTTATATCCATGTTATAAAATTAAATTAAAACAAACCTGCAATAAATTAATCAAATAGCATTGGAAGGTGAAAGAGGAAAAAGGGAGGCTTGCTTTATCAAATATTAACTGTGTAGCAAGTTGGTTCCTTTCAGAAGCCGACTCAGATGATTTCATTGCCTTTGGGAGCCACATCTGTGAAAGGGAGAGAAGGGAGGCAGGGGCCGGCTCAGGGAGAAGTGGAGTTGCAATATAGCCCCAAAGAAAATCAAAGGACCTTAAAGGAAGTCTGCTGGAACCTGAAGAACGCTTCAGGGTTGTCCCAAGTTGGATCTGGATAATCAAGCTTTTTATATTTATACAGCTGAGAAAAAGCAAACTTGGGCAAAGCAGCTCTCAGCATCAGAAGGGGCAGTGCCCAGCAGTGAGGAGCAGAGTGTACATCAATGAATCAACCCCAAAACTTGACTAGAAGTTTACATTAAATTAAAAAAAAGTTCAGAAGAAATTAGAGAGAGAGGTAACAATGGCACGAAGTAGAGAATCCATAAATTCACCTGTGACTACAATAATTTTCTTCAAATTAAACACAGCACGTTTAAGAATTGGTAAAGAAAAAACGTGGGAAAAACCAAAGAATTCCTGGAAGGAAAAAAGAAGCTCTATCCCTGTCTCACAACATGACCTTACACTAAATTTCAGATAGACACTACTTAAATTTGAAATAGCTCATTAGTGCATACGAGTGAAAGACATTAATAAAACTCAGGTGGGGAAAAGGTCTTTAAAGGATCACATCTAAGCCTAAAAAAAGGAAAAGTGGATTTTAGCATGGGGAATTTTAAAGATATACATTTCCAAAATAATAAAATCAGCAGCAGAAAATAACAAATAAAAATAATTATACAACCTAAAATAATAATAGTTAACTATTTATTTGGTGGTTTCCTTGAGCCAAAGTTTATTTATTAATGTTTATTCCTTATTTCTTTATTTTTCACTGTAATTATATGAAGTGGATCCATTCTTCATTCCTTTTCATAAAGACATGTAACCAGTAAATATCAGAGCCTGAATTTCAACCTGGGGCATCAGGCTCCAATAGAGGTCACTCTAAAATTCGTCCTATTGCCTAGAACAAACAAGTAATAATACTAATCTTATTAATGTCTTTAATGTGTAAAGAGCTTTCTTGAAGGAGAAAGGAAAAAGATCCACCTTGATAAAAAATTGAACCAAGATCACAAGCAAGTATGCCTCAAAAATAAAAACGCAAAGAAAATTTAGTTATGGAATAAAGTTTATAACATTTTAATATCTCAGTATTTTAAAAATAAAAGTCATATATCATAAGCATTCAGCAATAGGAATTGCATAAATTATTTTTAAGCAGCACTGCAATTACATAAAATATGGAAATTTAAAAGATTTTTTAGAAGAACAGCAACAATGTCCGAGCATAGTGTCTCACACCTGTAATCCCAGTACTTTGGGAGGTCAAGGTGAGTAAATTGCTTGAGCTCAGGAGCTCGAGATCAGCCTAAGGAACATAGGGAAACTCTGAATCTACCAAAAATACAAAACATTAGCCAGGCATGGTGGTGAACACCTGTGGTCCCAGCTACTCAGGAGGCTGAGGTGAGAGGATCACTTGAGCCAGGGAGGCAGAGGTTGCAGGGAGCCGAGATCATGCCGCTGCCCTCCAGCCTGGGCAACACAATGAGACCTCATATCAAAAAACAAAAATTTTAGAAGAACAGCAACAAGAAATCACATTAATAAATATAAAACATATGTACATTTATATATTAAAATTAATATATAAAATATATTAATATAATGTTAAATTAGTGATGATTTGAAAGGTTTAGGATTATAACTATTATTTTTCCTCTTTGCTTATCTGTTGTATTTTTCCAATAAAATACAAGTATTTTCTTGCCTTACAGGAAAAATATAATTTATATTTTAATACTTATTTTAAGTGTTTATTAGTACATTATTTTATATTATTTACACATGAATGTATTCATAGCTACATTTTCAAAAATTTGTTTATAAGTTTATTTATTATCTATTAAAATTACATATTACATGTGATCTCTATTATTTATATTATTTTACATGTTAGTAGTCGGCAGAGATTAACTTCAAAAATTCCTGTCATAAGTATGTGAGTATCATGATAAATTATGAGAGTCCAAGAGCAATATTTATGCCTTCAAATGGGCACAATATTATTTTTAATCACAAGATGAACTGTAGTTTATTATTTTTATAACTTTGGATAATAAATGAGTAAGATTTTGGGGGATCATATTTTAAATACAAAAATATCTTGAGTTATCTCAAAAATTAATGGATTTACTAAAACCTATGAAGGTCTTTATTTATGAAGTAACTGTCTTTCCTCAAGGCTATCCACAGATAAAATGAATTTCCAAGTGATATCGTTCAATATGAGAAATTCTCTAAAATCTATAATTTCGCAACTGGAATGTGCTCATGATATACGTATGCATTATGTTTTATAAAGTTACAGATACTGTCTGTATTGTTCAATAAGATGTCCTCCACAATTAGTAAAACACATATGGCATTGGTAGTTTCCCACTAAAATATGTTGAATAAATAATTAAAACTAATATATTTGAAGTGCATTTTCTAACCCTTGTCAGTAATTATCATTCTTTAAAGCTATAATTCCAAAACAAAAAAGCAAAAATCACTACTCTGAGAAATCTGGAATGAATAAAAATCTGGGCATATATATATTGGAAATTATATATTCATATATTGGAAATTATATATTCATATATATGAAATTATATATTCATATATATATATGAAGTGCAGGCAGGAGTATTCCTTATGAAAAACTGGGAAACAACATACTGCCAGCTCATCCAGGCTATTTTATATATATATATTTTTTTTCTTACACTCTACCAGTATAATCAAGTGTTATTCATAAATAGTGCTGAATTCCTGTTTTAGTCATTATCTTATCAATAACAAAATAGTAATCAGTTTTTCAAAAATGATGTATTTTTCTTAAAACATGATATTTAATAAAATGTTCATGAATTTCTCAAATATTAGTATTAAAGATGCATATTTTTTTCTCTGAAAGAAATCACTGTATTTTAGAGTAAATTTAATTGCCTACATTGGTTTTATAGAGAGAGAACCTATGGCCAAAAGCCCTCATATTATTATGAAACAAATATATATTGGTCAGAATTACTACTGGACTAGTAACTTTCTTTATTGAGTGAATATATTAGTGGTCACTAAGAGCCAAAAATAGTTAAACTTGCTTTATAGAATGGCTTAAAGTGACAGAAGGCAGAAAAACACTAACAGGTGACATTTTAAAAGGTGACAACAAAAAGATAAAGAAAGTAAAGTTTTCTTTCTCTCTTGAAAAACCATGTAATACTGGGATTTTAACAGCAGCAGGTTTTACAGATGAAAACCAATGAACAGTATAGCTTATCTCCTGCTAGACTGGTGGAGGGGGGAGAAGGAAGTAGACATAATAACATTTAGAAGTAAAAATATGAGCATATAAAATTACAGTGAAAATTTTAAAATATAAAAGAGAACCTTAAAATTTCACCTAATATAATGATGAAAGTGAAAAATTTGCAACTGTGAATCAGATAGGATTTCAAAGCTGAACATTTCTTAATTACTTCCTGTTAATTAAAAGCCAAAAGAATTCTTAGGTATTGTATTCATTTTATACTGCTATCATAACAAATTACTACAAACAGTGGCTTCAAACAACATAATTTCATTATGCCACAGTTTCTGTAGGTCTCATGGGTTCAGTTGGGTCGTCTGTCAAGGGACTCGCAAGGCTGAAATCAAGGTGCTGGCAGGAGTATTTCTTACTAACAAACTGGGAAATAATGTACTCAGCTTATCCAGGCTGTTTCTTGAGTTCAGTTTTTTTTTTTGCAGTTGTAGAACTGAGATCCCTGTTGCTTTGCTATCAACCAGCGGCTGGTCTTTCCATCTAGAGGCTGTCCTCATTTTTTCTCATGTTTTCCACATGACCCACTCTAGCAAGGGCAGGTCAAATCCCTTTCACACTTCAAAACTTTCTTTCTCTGTTGCCTTTTTCAGACTCAAGTTGGATATTGTTCTTCGCTCTTAAGGGTTCATGTGATTATATTGTGTCCTCCAGATAACCCAAAATAATCTATTTTCAAGTCCTTAAGTCTAATGACATCTTCAAAGTTCCTCTCCATAAGTTTCAAGTGTTAGGAAGTAGACATCTTCAAGGAACTATTTTCCCTACCATAGTCTATTTCATTAATAGCACTTTACATGACACAAAATTTGATACATATATTTAGTGTCTATTAGGTAGGGTCTTTTCTGGATCTAAATCACTACTAATAATAGGCAACATGTCCATGTAAGGTTTTTTTTTTTTTGTGCCAGGCAATGTTCAAAATATTAGACATGTATCAATAAATTTAATCTCTACAACTAAAATATTGGCAGGTTCTATTTTCTTAAGGTTTTTAATATTGTTTTTGTAGAGATACAGTCTTGCTATGTTGCCCAGGCTGGTTTCAAACTCCTGGCTTCAAGTGATCCTCCCGTTTCTGTCTCCCAAAGTGCTGGAATCACGGGCAGGAATCATGTCCAGCCTAAGTTCTGTTTTTATCTCTATTTTATGAAAGAGAAATAGAGGTAAAATAACTCACCTAGGATCATTGAGTCAGTAAGTAGTGTAAATGGGGTGGTTTGGTTCCAGAATCAACACTCTTAATCACTCTACAATTCTGACTTCAAATATTAGAAATTGGATTCTTTTAAAGAACAGAAAAATAGGAATGACTATATGTATTCTACATGGAAAAAAGTACAGTAAGTACAGTAGTATAAGACAATGAACTACAATTATTAGAATAGTTATCTAGTATACTTCATTGAATCTCCTCACTTTGCTTGCACATAACTTGATTTATTACATGCATCAATTCACTCAAAATCTACCTCTTGGGGGAGCTTACAAGGTACTCAGGTTAAAGAACATTCACAAAGCCACGCTACCGTACTGACAGCTCTCTACTTCTACGTTTTGGGTTCCCAGCTATAGAAAATGATAGTGAAATCTGGTAGTCAATGACAGTTTTAATAAAGGTAAGTTTATTGAGTCAACAAAAACATTCAAGCCAGCCAAAATGGACTAAGGTAATTTAATATTATTCAGAACAGGTGATAGAATTTGAATTAAAAAGCACTGTAAATAGTCAATGAAAAGGAGGTAAAAATAAAATTTCACTATTCAGATATCTTTAAATGCCAAGGAATAGTTAAAGACAAATACAAAAAGTTTATTTTACACTGTGAGGCAAAACAGTATAGAGATCTGAGGTTTTGGAGTCAGAGAGGCCCTACTCCATAACTGCTATTTATTACCTATGCAATCTTATGCATTTTCATTCACATTTAAAAATTTTGTTTCTATGTATAAAAATGGACTTCATAATATGCTAACAAACATTGAATAATATTGCCATGAGATTTAAAATATCTAAACAATGCAAATTCCTTATTTCATAGCATATAATACTCAGAATGTGTCATTCTTAAAAACGGAACAAATTATGATAATTATTTTAAAATATGAGAATATTTAATTACAAAGAACTAAAGGGACATTACCGTGAAATTAGAATCTTAAAATTATGACTTGTTCATTGCATATTTTTAATCATATTTTTAAAAATACATATAGTAAAATCAACCTGTCTTAATAGCTGACAGTCAACAGAGTTTAGTACTTTACCTTAACAGTGTTCGTTGATAAAATTTATATTAATATTTAATTATTCATTTATTATTAGATTGAATATTTATTGAGCTATTTGACTACCAGTGGCTTACAATTTGGAACGTGGAAAAGGGAAATGCAGGGATAACTGTGATACAATGTAAAATATGTTATATATGTGGTAGCATAGAAAAGTTGGAGATTAAAAAAAAGTTTTACTGAGGATCTGACAGATGTTTTGCAAATGATAGAAAGTCATGGATAATATTTAATGAAAATTATGTCTTATAGCAAAAGAGCATTAGATCAGGGAGGTGGAATGGAGGTGGAACAGGTGTTACAAGGAGAGTGTAATAGGTTTTAAGGATATAAGAAATACTTTTTGGAGATAAGTGACTGGCTATGTTAATGGATAGAAGACGAGATATTAGAGAAATATTTTGAGGGAGGATTTAAATAATTTACTAAGTGGATTGAGGATATGTTAGAAAGTAGGAGTTGATGTTGACACCAAAGTTTACATCATAAATAAGGTAGATGGTGAGTTTCTTGAGATAAGAAACAGAAGATGACAACAACTTATATAGGAGAATGAAATCTGCTTAATTTGATATATCCTTTGAAATGGAGATATTAATATACATAAAATATCTTATGTTTACTAGAGGAAAGAGAATCATATCTTCACATATGTTCTGTGTACAGTACACAATGTTTCTGTGTACAGTAATCTTATCATGGGCAAAGTTCTAATCAACTTTAAAATTGGAACAAATCTTCTGAAATTTGTCCTAAATTTTAAATGGCTTTTTTTTTTTTTTTTTTTTTGTATTTTTTTAGTAGAGACAGGGGGTTTCACCGTGTTAGCCAGGATGGTCTCGATCTCCTGACCTTGTGATCCGCCCACCTCAGCCTCCCAAAGTGCTGGGATTACAGGCGTGAGCCACCGTGCCTGGCCAATTTTAAATGGCTTTGAGGAGCATAAACTCTTACCAAGACAAAAATATTTACTTCAATTATCAAGCCTCATATGGGAATAAAATTAATCCCCAAGTTTTGTCTCACATACACACAAATACATACACACACATCTACATCATGAAAACAATCTAGATCCTTCCACAAATATAAATTTATATTTAAACAAACATACCACATTAAATATTGTCTGCATTTTCTAATACGTAAAAAGTAATCACTTTATGGTTATATATCATAATATCTACACTTAATGAAGAATCACAAGTCATTTTTTGTTAAGTAATTAATTTCAATTAAAATTAATTTTTCCTTAGGACTAACATGGTCTACCGCCTAAATGGCAAAGGGGGAATTTTAAAAGAAATAATAGAAATGAAATAGAAATTATATATATATATGTGTGTGTGTGTGTGTGTGTGTGTGTGTGTATGTTTTTCTCGCAAAAGCTATTTTCTTAAAACTCCTCACTAGGGCCAACTAGGCAGCTCTTCTGACCTTGGCTGAACTTCGTGATTTGGCTGGCTTTTAGCTAACCTAGAGTGGTTTCCCTGTGGTGACAGCAACGACTCAGGTCTATTTTGTAAACCTCTCATTGTCCAACTGTGTAGCTTGGATCAGTTCTCGTAACAACGGAGTAATCACAAAAGCAAATGTCCCAATGTGCAAGCCTATTTCACTCTTTTGCTGTGGCATATCTACTAGTATTACATTAGTCAAAGTGACCACCAAGTCCCAAGTCAAAGCATAAGGCTTACTGCCCTGCCCCAAATGGGAGGGCTTTGCAAACTTACATGCAAAGGTTGCAGGTGAAGAATGGGGTCCATCGATTTTAATTTGACATAGCCTGCTACACATCAAGAACTGTTTAGGTTCTGAAATGTTCCCCGACTTGTAAGTTCACAAGTAAGCCTATAAGCCTGCCGCAGTTTCATCAATGCTTCCAGAAGAAATAAGATGCCAGGGCAGAAACAAATGACAGTTATTACTCACAGTAATAGCAGAGACCAGAATATCAGTATATTTGTGTCCATTTTCTGCATGCTCATTCCCACAAGGAGATGAAAAGAAGAAGAGATGGCACCTGCACACATCATGGGTTGCACCAGATGAAAGAAACCCTGAGCTTTGGCAACTAGAATCATTTATAATGTGCAATAAGCATGTCTGTCCTTAGCTCCAGAGGGAAATACTAACTCAGTAATACAAAACTTTTCACCAGATAGGAATAAAAATGAGAGACTTGTGGAGAATTGTTTTCTAACAGGATTCAAATATGAAAGTTGGATATCTTCTCAGTATTCTGCTGAGTTAGTTGTATTGTTTTGGAATATCAGTTTTCTTTTTCTTACTATCTCGTTTATTTTGATAAAAGATTTCCTTCTACCCATTATTAAATAATAAAAATAAGACAGACATTTTGAAAACTTGAATGTTTTCAAATGCCTGTAAGAAAACTCAAAAAATGAGGAAGCTAAGGCCTTTGTCAGAACTTTTGTTTTTTGCTTCTCATCTTTTTTAAGAGTAGTGTTTTATTAACTAAAAAATAAAAACAAAAGAAATACCAAACCAGCAACTATAAATGCTGATGGAAAATCTAAACTATCAAAAGATGCTGAGTGCTTTAAAAATCCTATTAGTACATTATTCTAAAAGAAGTAATTTAATATTAAGATTGGCATCATCCATTTCAATAATCAAATTCTTTAATAACAAACTATTAACTTATTTTATCTCTATCATCTCATATACTCTATTCCAAATATTTCATTGCAAGAGAAGAACACATCTGGGACTCCTTCACTCATCCCCGGGCTACCAATGATATCACAAAGTAATGGCAAGCATTCTTTTATTCTTCTCCAATCTGAATTTTTTTCTTGTAAATGAAAAGAATTTTTATGTGAAACTTTTCTCATTTTTCTCTATTTTGTCCTACTTTTAACAAAATAACTTTGGAGACATAAGAGCTCTTTTTCTTGACAATACAGTGTAAGAGAAGATCCAACAGAACATTCATTTTTTTGAAATGATCCTGTAATTGTTTGAAGTTTATCCGCCAACTATTAATTTTGGAAATTCAGCTGTATGAGAGTACAATCATGATATTAGTTTTCATGTTTTCCTTTCCATGAAGAAAAATCATTGCACTCAATTTGTATTAAAAGCCATAATATTACAACATAATACTTTAAATAAAAATAGCTATTCATAGAAATCTCATGTATTCAAAGTCACAAATATTTTAAGATCACATATAATTATGCTGTGGCAGTTATGTTCAGCATTGTCTTCTTTACCTAAAAAGTAGAACAGTCGTACAGAATATTCTGATAAAAGCCCAAGGCTAATATAAAAGACAAAGGGAAGACAAACAAGTGAAGATGACTGATATTAATCCATGTTTTGTTTCCTCCTCTAAAAATTAGAAAAAAAATAAGTTAACTGAAAGGATTGAGTTTGTTTCAAAGTCATGATGATAGTGCATTTAATTTTTATTTAAATTTATTTTTCATATTTAAATAGCTTTTGTTTTGTTTTGTTTTTCTTGGAGACAGGGGCTTGCTCTGTATACTAGGCTGGAGTGCAGTGGAAGTGTCATGACTCACTGCAGCCTTGACCTCCTGGACTCAAGCAATCTTCCCACCTCAGCCTCTCAAAAATGAAGTGGACAGATATTTTGCAAACGTAGGATACATGCAAAAACTCATCTTCAGTTTATGCTGTGGTCCTATTTATATGCTGTGGACCTGTTAGCTGTGGTCTGTTTATAGAGTCTCTTGCTGTCAAACTGACTCACAGACAAAATTATCGTTTTATATAACAATCACTATTTCAGGTGTGGTATATGCCATGTTTTCTTATGTATTGATGTTTTCCAATTTTATATTGGCTTCCTTAGTTGCTTCTGTGTGGTTTATCTATATTTTTCCAGAAAATATGAAAAAAAGTACACATTCAGGACTGATTTTTAACATTTTTGAAAGTTATTTAGTTTCTAAGGATTTAACCAACAACCCGTTAAAGTTTACTGACTAAGAAACTTGATTTGGATGAATATTATAAAGTTTTTTTATGTTTTGTTTACCTTTCTCCACATTCAAATTAATTTTGGTAGTTCAGTTCAACAAAACATTTTGCAAATGACAGCAAACATTTTGCAAACTGAATATTACCCACACATCATGTGTTCTTTAATAAGAACAAAATAAACATGCTTATTCAGTCACAATTATATTCACTCAATCAGAAACATCACCTGTCATCTTTTTAGGAAGAGCCCCACTAGGGAGTCTGAGGAACAGCCTTCACACAGGCAGGTTTCTCAGTAGTGGTTAGAATAACAATGCCTCTCTCTTCCCCAGCTGTAACTTTTGTCTATATTACTTCAAGAATCTTATCTTATGTTTTCCAAAAAACTTTTAAGTGAAACTTAGAAAAATTCCGGAAAAGAAGCAAAGTAGGCTCTTGGATTCAATATCTATTGAAATCAGTTTCAAATTTCATAACATTTGAAATACTCAGTCCGTGTAAATATATCTTCACAATTATTTGTTTCCCCCAAAGTCTCAACTCCTAAAGAACAGCTTTATGCATAAAAGATATACTGTTTTTATTAATGTTAATTAACTAAATTAATTCAGAATTATTTACAAACAGACAGAAAAAATTTTGTTTTTTGTTGTTGTTGTTGTTGTTGTTCTCCAGATTCAAAGGGCAAAGCTTTAAAGCACATGCAACAATTTGATAATTAGATAATTAGATTTTTTCCTCCTAGAAACAAACACAGAGTAATTAAGAGTAAAGTGGAATTCTATAGTATTACCTTTCCGTGATTGTGACGGAGGGTATTTCAGAGAGGCATATATTGTTGGATTTAACATGTTTACATTTCTTTGTCTCTATGAATGATAATTCAATGTTCTGCCGTGACCAGGAAGAAATCGCTGGTGTTCTCAAATCAAACAACTGTTAGATGAATTTTTTGTGAGGAATTTTTGCAAGAAACATCTTTCTCTAATCTTTTCTTAGAGCTAAGCATGAATGATTGGTACAGAGTTTAGAATCTAACATATATTTATATATGTATATTTATACATGTGCACACTAATATAACTGATGGACAAATGAAATATTTTCTAAAGTGTATTATTATAGTTCCTATACAATTAAGTGATTCATTTTGTTGGATGCTCTTCTTAAGGCACTATATATAGCATTATTTTCTATTTCTGTTGAATGTATGAGAGGTAACCCCTTGATTATCTGAGAGAGAGGAAGAAGATCTAAAAATATCAAGTTCCCAGAATATTGCTTTGGTACCAGCTCATGGTAGGGAGTTGGGGTGGGTTGAATTGTGTCTTCCCAAAATCTATGTCTGCACGGAACCTCCCAATGTGGCCTAATTTTGCAATAGAGTGTTTGAAGATGTATTTAATTAAGATGAGGTTATACTGGGTTAGACTGGGGGCCTGTATCCATTGATTAGTGTCCTTATAGGAAGAGAAGACCCACAGACACACAAGGGAAGAAGCCCGCGTTATGACGGAAACAGAGACTGGAGTGATGCAACTACAAACCAAGGAACACTGATGTTTCAGGCAGCCGCAGGAGCAAGGAGAGAGGCAAGGGACTGGTTCCCTCAGAGCCCCCAGAAGCCTCCAAGTCTGCAGACACCTTGATTAAACGATTCTGGCCTCCTGAATTGTGATAGAACGCATTTGTGTTGTTTTAAGCCACTGAAATTGTGGTACTTGCTATAAGCAGCCCCAGAAAACTAACATAGGAGTATGGAGAGTATATTAATTAAGTAGGAAAGCAACAGATATATTTTACTAAGATCTTTTTTTTACATGTTGAGATAATTGTTACACTTCTTATGTAAAAACATATGCTCTTGGATAGGCTTAGTGGCTTATGCCTGTAATTCCAGCACTTTGGGAGGCCGAGACAGGCTGATCGCTTGAGCTCAGGAGTTCGAGACAGGCCTGGGCAACATGGAGAAACTGGATCTCTACAAAAAAATACAAAAATTAGCCAGGAGTGGTGGCTCGTACCTGTAGTCTCAGCTACTTGGGGGTGTTGAGGCAGGAGCATCACTTGAGCCCAGGAGGTTGAGGCTGCAGCAAGCTACATTCATGCCACTGCACTTCCCAAACAAACAAACAAACAAAATATGCTCTTAAATATCGCAAATAATTATGTCTATATTCTCTTATTATAAAGAGTGGCATATGTCTATGCACATATGCATATATACAAACACATATACATATACAAGCAGCATCTTTTCCTAAACACTTATTTATAATTTACTTGAGCACAGTAGCCAATAAAAGTCTAATGTTTTGATCCCACAGAAATACAAACTACCATCAGAGAATATTACAAACACCTCTATGCAAATAAACTAGAAAATCTAGAAGAAATGGATAAATTCCTCAACACATACACCCTCCCAAGACTAAACCAAGAAGAAGTTCAATCTCTGAATAGACCAATAACAGGAGCTGAAATTATGGCAATAATCAATAGCTTACCAACCAAAAAAAGTCCAGGACCAGATGGGTTCACAGCCGAATTCTACCAGAGGTACAAGGAGGAGCTGGTACCATTCCTTCTGAAACTATTCCAATCAATAGAAAAAGAGGGAATCCTCCCTAACTCATTTTATGAGGCCAGCATCATCCTGATACCAAAGCCTGGCAGAGACACAACAAAAAAAGGGAATTTTAGACCAATATCCTTGATGAACATTGATGCAAAAATCCTCAATAAAATACTGGCAAACAGAATCCAGCAGCACATCAAAAAGCTTATCCACCATGATCAAGTGGGCTTCATCCCTGGGATGCAAGGCTGGTTCAATATACGCAAATCAATAAATGTAATCCAGCATATAAACAGAACCAAAGACAAAAACCACATGATTATCTCAATAGATGCAGAAAAGGCCTTTGACAAAATTCAACAACCCTTCATGCTAAAAACTCTCAATAAATTAGGAATTGATGGGACGTATCTCAAAATAATAAGAGCTATTTATGACAAACCCACAGCCAATATCATACTGAATGGGCAAAAACTGAAAGCATTCCCTTTGAAAACTGGCACAAGACAGGGATGCCCTCTCTCGCCACTTCTATTCAACATAGTGTTGGAAGTTCTGGCCAGGGCAATTAGGCAGGAGAAGGAAATCAAGGGTATTCAATTAGGAAAAGAGGAAGTCAAATTGTCCCTGTTTGCAGATGACATGATAGTATATCTAGAAAACCCCATTGTCTCAGCCCAAAATCTCCTTAAGCTGATAAGCAACTTCAGCAAAGTCTCAGGATACAAAATCAATGTGCAAAAATCACAAGCATTCTTATACATCAATAACAGACAAACAGAGAGCCAAATCATGAGTGAACTCCCATTCACAATTGCTTCAAAGAGAATAAAATACCTAGGAATCCAACTTACAAGGGATGTGAAAGACCTCTTCAAGGAGAACTACAAACCACTGCTCAAGGAAATAAAAGAAGATACAAACAAATGGAAGAACATTCCATGCTCATGGGTAGGAAGAATCAATATCATGAAAATGGCCATCCTTCCCAAGGTAATTTACAGATTCAATGCCATCCCCATCAAGCTACCAATGACTTTCTTCACAGAATTGGAAAAAACTACTTTAAAGTTCATATGGAACCAAAAAAGAGCCCGCATCGCCAAGTCAATCCTAAGCCAAAAGAACAAAGCTGGAGGCATCACGCTACCTGACTTCAAACTATACTACAAGGCTACAGTAACCAAAACAGCATGGTACTGGTACCAAAACAGAGATATAGATCAATGGAACAGAACAGAGCCGTCAGAAATAATGCCACATATCTACAACCATCTGATCTTTGACAAACCTGAGAAAAACAAGAAATGGGGAAAGGATTCCCTATTTAATAAATGGTGCTGGGAAAACTGGCTAGCCATATGTAGAAAGCTGAAACTGGATCCCTTCCTTACACCTTATACAAAAATCAATTCAAGATGGATTAAAGACTTAAATGTTAGACCTAAAACCATAAAAACCCTAGAAGAAAACCTAGGCAATACCATTCAGGACATAGGCATGGGCAAGGACTTCATGTCTAAAACACCAAAAGCAATGGCAACAAAAGCCAAAATTGACAAATGGGATCTAATTAAACTAAAGAGCTTCTGCACAGCAAAGGAAACTACCATCAGAGTGAACAGGCAACCTACAAAATGGGAGAAAATTTTCGCAACCTACTCATCTGACAAAGGGCTAATATCCAGAATCTACAATGAACTCCAACAAATTTACAAGAAAAAAACAAACAACCCCATCAAAAAGGTGGCGAAGGACATGAACAGACACTTCTCAAAAGAAGACATTTATGCAGCCAAAAGACACATGAAAAAATGCTCACCATCACTGGCCATCAGAGAAATGCAAATCAAAACCACAATGAGATACCATCTCACACCAGTTAGAATGGCGATCATTAAAAAGTCAGGAAACAACAGGTGCTGGAGAGGATGTGGAGAAATAGGAACACTTTTACACTGTTGGTGGGACTGTAAACTAGTTCAACCATTGTGGAAGTCAGTGTGGCGATTCCTCAGGGATCTAGAACTAGAAATTCCATTCGACCCAGCCATCCCATTACTGGGTATATACCCAAAGGACTATAAATCATGCTGCTATAAAGACACATGCACACGTATGTTTATTGCGGCATTATTCACAATAGCAAAGACTTGGAACCAACCCAAATGTCCAACAATGATAGACTGGATTAAGAAAATGTGGCACATCTACACCATGGAATACTATGCAGCCATAAGAAATGATGAGTTCATGTCCTTTGTAGGGACATGGATGAAATTGGAAATCATCATTCTCAGTAAACTATCGCAAGAACAAAAAACCAAACACCGCATATTCTCACTCATAGGTGGGAATTGAACAATGAGAACACATGGACACAGGAAGGGGAACATCACACTTCAGGGACTGTTGTGGGGTGGGGGGAGGGGGGAGGGATAGCATTGGGAGATATACCTAATGCTAGATGACGAGTTGGTGGGTGCAGTGCACCAGCATGGCACATGTATACATATGTAACTTACTGCACATTGGGCACATGTACCATAAAACCTAAAGTATAATAATAATAATAATAATAATAATTACAATAAAAGAAAAAAAAAAAAAAGAGCTTTCTGGTCATATCTGAACATATACCATTCCAATTAAAGCCTTGGAAAAATAAAAAAAAAAAAAAAAAAAAAAAGTCTAATGTTCATTAGATCTCTTAAATTAACTCATTTGGAAAAGATGATTATTGGTGCCAGAATTACTTATTAGTGATATCTTGACAGCTAGGACTTTAGTTATTTTGTTTATGTTTCTGAATTGATGAAACAGAAGTCTTGGACAAAGTGAGCTTTAACATACTGCATATCCACTAGCTCCGTGATATCTCCACTAAAGAAATATTAAGTTTTGTTTCTTTAAGAACTCAACATATTGTTTTATTATGTGATGATATTTTTAAAGTTACAAGAATGTATTTCATTCCAATTTTGCAGGGAGGAATACCAGAGTATTGCCTTATTGAATATGTATTTTAGCTAATTAGACTTATGTTTACTAATTATTTTATGTATATTAGGGTCACTGTCTCTGCTTGCACAATTTTAAATATAATAATGACCTGGTACAGTGACTTGGTGTGGATAGTGTATATTGATGTCTAATTCTGCATTAAAAACTACAGAAGGCCTACATAAACCAATATCATAAAACAATGTATTTTAAGTTATATGTAATGCAATCACGTGATATTGTGATGATGTAGCATGTGATTATTGACAATGCCAAGTTGTTTCTTCAGTTCTCTACTTCAGAGACATTTCTGTTCTTCATATTTCAGTGGCAAAATCTCTGTAGGTTTTGCTGGTATTGCCGACATTTTACTAATGGAATTTATTAAAATGGAGCTGTTGAAGGCAATGTTAAATACTTTCTAACCCATAGCTTGGCTTGCTGTTGAAGTCATTTACTTCAAGGAAGGACAAGAAAAGAAAATACTGTTCTTTTATTAAGTCCATGCAATGTGCAAGAAAACTTTACCTAGTGAATCTGAAGTGTCTTTACAAAGCCTGTGAAGTGGCGATTATCTGAGTTCTTCTGTTCAGATGAGGGGCTGAAGCTAGTTTAGATTCACAAATCTTTGCTCAGAAGCAAAGCACCCTGGTTTTACATATAGCAGGTTATCTGGTACTGGGAGGCTCCCACAAGTCCACCTTGGCATTCTGCATTTTCTTTAAAAGAAAGAAGCTATGTGAATAAGCCCAAATATTTAAAATAATAAACTAACATTTGGGGGCTTAATAAGTCAGATTTGAGACCTCTTAGGAAGCAATATAATGTCTAATTATATAAACCTGGGTGAATGACATAATTTATGCTAGAAATTTTGTTCCAGTCTCACTGACATCTGGCTTCTTACATTTTGCAGTTTAACTCAAGGGCTACACACAGATAGAGGTGAAGAGGACTCCGCCGTAGAGATGGGCGAGCTGGGAGAAAAGGAGTTAGGCTGGGAAGGCCGTCACACTACCAAGGTTACACAGTCTTTGCATATTTCCTCTCCAAATGCCAGGCTATCACTTCTGCCCCCTGAGACAGTTACTCCTAACATAAGTTGACAAAGTGCTGAAGAAGACTCTTCCTGCAGCCCTCCAGATGACCTCAACTTTTTTTGGTGTTAATAACATTTTTTAAGAAACCCACTTAATCTTACTTTTTTCTTAACTTATTCACAACATGATCTTGCCAGTTTTCCCCAAATCCAGTTCCCATTATTTAGTGGAAATATGCTTACTTGATGAACCAAGGATGTGGTCTTAGTGGCTCTATTTATTTTTCTTAAAAATATAGTGAATCATTATTATAAGTAGTAATAGAAATCCAGGTGGCTGGATCAATAAGCTCATAAATATGAAACAATTCAAGTTTTAGTGAAAAATTTATTAGTAGGAATATATAGTTACAATAATTATTGAAGGTTGGCAATGACACTTTTTTCATGATTTTAAATTTACATTATTAATTTTAGAGTCACATCTATTGATAGAAATATTGTATTCAAAACTACTTTGGAGGAAAAAAATGATTTAATGCCACTGAAGTGGAATAGTAGAAATTCAAGAAAAAAATAAAGACCTACCTTTTTTGTCTATGCAATAATCTAGAAAATTAAAATATTTAAAATTTGTTAGTATGTGCTTACATGTCTAGAGCTTAGCAAAATTTGTTATGTTCAAACAAATCAAGAAAGTCAGCCCTAAAATGTTTTAAAATGTTGAGCATACATGCATGAACAATTTATGCGATGTCATTCTCTTTTCATGTGAACTAATTTCATTGTTTAAGAGGGATTCATAAGCGATTTTGTTCTTTTGTTGACATCGGAGTACTAGAGAGAGGAGGAAGGATGATATTGGCATGAATGAATGAGGAAGTGAGAAAAATTCTGTTGTGTCTCAGATTGTTATTAAAGCTGTCCATCCTATTGTCGGTGGTGTGCCAGTGACATCACCAAATGAGGCCCAAGCATTGCGTTGTGTATTGTACTGTGCTAAGATAACTATGAGAAAGATAATGAAATCAGTAAAATCTTAGCAATTGTCTTCAACAGTTATATTTTAAAAATATTTTGTGATAAAATAATGATGTGTCTCATAATAAGTAATATATCCTTTTTTTCTATAGTGTTTAATTAAAAAATATTTTACTTCTTCAGTACATAAATACCATAAAAGAAATAATTTCAACAAGTAATACTTGTAAAAAAAAAAAGCCTCAATACATACAGTATCCTACTGAAACCTTCCACTTGTTCATTTGTCCAATAATGAGTATTTACATTTAAATTTGGAATTTTTAAATGAAAATAATGTAAATATGAACAATGTTCTACCACTTATTATTCCTTAGGTAACTGTTAATATGCAGGATATTAAAAATGTTTGAGAAGCTTTGTGTTGTTTACATTTTACTATATTAAAAAATATGTTCTTTTTATGACTTGTCTACTTATGCAGGCTTTCTGGATTTTGGTATTTTAAATATCATAAATATGATGTAGGGAAATACATTCAATGCAAAACCTTCAATTATAAAACATAATCATCTTGCCTTGTGTGATTTTATTCTGGGTGTACATATGCAGTTTAAATTTATACATGCATGCACATCACTTGAAATTGTTCTCCATTTTTAAGGGAAGATAATTTTCCAGTCCTTCAAGAAATAAATATGAATGTTCCTTTACCCAGCCTCCTGTTGCAAGATATCAAATCCTAGGAGAATTAAGGAAAGCAAATTTTGTATTAGTTTGTGGCTGTGGCATTTTAGAGCAGGCAAATTCAACTTGCAAATTGGAGCCCAGCTGCTGGTTTAAATCAGCTGAAAATGAAATGGGAACATCTTATTGAAGTGTTCATTTGATATAGATGAATGTCTTTCCAACAGGAATAACATGGACTCACTTTATAGGGAGGGCTAAGACGATAAGTCAGGAATAGTGTCTAGATCACAAGATCACATCAAAAAGTAAAATAAAATATATGGATTATAAAACATTGAAGTATCAGAGATTATGTTCTGATAGACTGAGAAGCAATCTAAAAGGAATTTGATATCTGTGTTTGCTCATCACTCATGAGTTAAGTGAGGGAGGACTGGAGCTGAGATTCATTTATTTACCTAGTGGCAATGAAGCCTGACTTTCATCAAACGATCCTCCCTGCTCTCACCTGGGAGGCATTCATATCTTTGTTTCTCATGACAACATAATGGCATGTTCTCTTTCAATGATCTCCTATTTGTCAGAATTATCATGTTGCTAAAATTTCAAAGAATCTTATGTTAACATAAATGCATTCAGGCTCTAGAAGACACAGTTTAGGTAAGTAGAGCAGCCTCGGTCAGTGGCTACAATAAATCCGAAGGAAATTACAAGGCAACTCTCAGTGGTCATCTGTATTGTTAAATAATGTGAATGTGAAATTATATTATGCACTACATTTGTTTGCTTCCTCATCGAGGTATTGATGTATTTATTGAAACCCTTTGTTGTGCAAGGCAAGGTGACTGACAGGTGGACACTGGGCAAGGTCAAAGGAGTTAATTGAGTGGGAATAAAACATGGTCATCTGAAACTTGCCACCCCTTCACTTCCATGAGATTTTTTATGCCACAAAAAATATATTCATGAATGCAGGGGTTTTTTAATTTTAATTTTTTATTTATTTTTATTTTTTAGATGGAGTCTTGCTCTGTTGCCCAGGCTGGAGTGCAGTGGCACAATCTCGGCTCACTGCAAGCTCTGCCTCCCGGGTTCATGCCATTCTCTTGCCTCAGCCTCCCGAGTAGCTGGGACTACAGGTGCCCGCCACCATGCCTAGCTAATTTTTGTATTTTTAGTAGAGACCACGTTTCACCATTTTAGCCAGGATGGTCTTGATCTCCTGACCTCGTGATCCACCCTCCTCGGCCTCCCAAAGTACTGGGATTACGGGCATGAGCCACCACACCCGGGCTTTAATTTTTTATTTTAGGTTCAGGGGTACAGGTGCAGATTTGTTATATAAGTAAACTCATGTCACAAGGGTTTGATGTATAGATTATTTCATCACCCAGGAACTAGGCCTAGCACCCAATAGTTAGTTTTTCTGAACTTCTCTGTCTTCCCACCTTCTTCCCTCAACTAGGGCCCAATGTCTGTTGTTCTCCTTTGTGTATCCACGTGTTCTTATCATTTGACTCCCATTTATAAGTGACAGCATGTGACATTTGGTTTTCTGTTCCTGCATCAGTTTGTTAAAGATAATAGGTTCTAGCTTTATCCACATTTCTGCAAAGGACATTATCTCATTTTTTTATACCTGCATAGTATTCCATGGTATATGTACCACATTTTCTTCATATCCAGTCTTCCATCAGTAGGTCTTTAGGTTGATTTCATGTCTTTGCTAATGTGAATAGTGTTGCAATGAACATACATGTACCTGTGTCTTTTTGATAGAACGATTTATATTCCTTTGGGTATATACCTAGTAATGGGATTGCTCAGTTGAATGTTAATTCTGTTGTTAACTTCTTGAGGAGTTGCTACACTGCTTTCAATAATGGTTGAACTGATATCAGTCTTTTTTTTAATACAGGAATGAATTGAACTTCACTACTGAAATTCTGACAGCCATTCTACAAGCTGCCTGGAGTGTCTCCAAAGGGAATAAGCCCCAGTTGCCTGCAGTAGTAAACAGCTCATTAATGTACTCTATTGACCTTTACTCCTTCCTGGGGCCACTGTTTCTGGTCCCTCAATCCAGCTTTCTGGGATTAATTTCGTAAGGAATTGCTAATTCCATGCTCAGGATATGCTTCCTGGGATACCCAAACTAAGACAAATACAGCATTCTATTATGACTAAACTCAATGTTTTAATCCTGTATTAGTCAGGGTTCTCTAGACGGACAGAACTAATAGGATAGATGTAAATATGAAGGGGAGTTTATTAAGGAGTATTGACTCACATGATCACAAAATGAAGTCCCATCACAGGCCATCTGCAAGCTGAAGCATAAGGAAGCCAGTTCAAGTCCCAAAACCTCAGAAGTAGAGAAGCTGACAGTGCAGCTTTCAGCCCCTGGTAAACCAAGTTCAAGATGTAAGTCCAAGTCCAAGGTATAAATCCAAGAGTACAAAAGCTGAATAACTTGGAGTCCAATGTTTGAGGGGAGGAAGCATCCACCCCTGGAGAAAGATGAGGGCCAGAAGACTCAGCAAATCAAGTCCTTCCAAATTATTCTGCCTGCTTTATTCTAGCCGTGCTGGCAGCTGATTAGATGGTGCCCACCTAGATTGAGGGCGGGTCTGCTTTTCCCAGCCCACTGACTCAAATGTTAATCTCCTTTGGCAATACCATCACAGACACACCCAGGAACAATACTTTGCATCTTTCAATCCAATCAGGTTGACACTCAATATTAACCATCACAAATCCATTCCTTCAAATGGCATTTATGTAGTTTCTACTGTTATATTGCAACAAAAATTCTTCTACACCTCTCTAGATGTACAGCCTCTGCATACAAAGGCTTGATTATACACTTAATTATTAATAGTGACTATTTCTCCTAGATAAGATTAGAGGGCATTGACTGTCTATGAAATTGATTTCTTATTTTCATAGAAATATATTACATGTCATTTTTTAAACATTCCATGTCCTGTCTGCTTTCATGACTTTCGTCATACTATTCTCCAGGGGTTCATTCAGCACAGCCTGTTGATGAGACAAAGCTGAGTTTACTGTCTTCCAAAACAAAGGAGTGTCTCAGGATATTAATATTTTACAATGTACTTGTATTTGTAATTAGGACTTCATATATAAATATAGATAGGTAGATAGATAAATGCATAAATATGTATAGAAAAGAATTAATAAGAATACATGTAAACAAAGAAGAAAATTACAGAATTAAAAGCTATGTAAATTCCTGGATGTATTTTTGGTTGTTGATGTCATATAACAGTCAGTAAAACATAGTGTTCACTCTAAGAAAAGATTCCCTGTTTCAAATTCTGCATTGGCCCCTACTGACTACATGACCAGAGCCAACTCACTTAGCTTCTCACCACCTCAGTTCCTCCAAATATAAAAAGAGTTAGTAATAACTCATGATTTTGTTACAGGAAATAAATTATATACACATTGATATATAAACTATGTATATTTTTTGGAAATACATTCTCTCTATATTATAAATATCACTAAAAGTTTTGCCTTGCAATTAGTTAGCATTACATGAGTTTGCCACTGGTTTGTGATTCAATTCAACTCAACTATATTGAAAACTTAATCAATAGGTACAGAGATCCTTTCAAGATACTATTGAATGGGAAAGATAAGACACATATCCAATTCCTTTAACATGCACAAGGACATATGTGATTAATGCAATGATAGTGACACAAAAGAAAACACTGTGAGATGTGGTAGGAAGAGTACTTCTGACAGGAAGATTAACAAACACTTTATTGATGATGTAGAATCTAATTTGTCTTTGTTTGTGGAAGAAATATCAATTAGTGCCTAATGGAGGAGAATTTTTTTTTTTTTTTTTAGATGGAGTCTTGCTCTGTCACCCTGGCTGGAGTGCAATGGCTGAATTTCGGCTCACTGCAACCTCCACCTCTTGGGTTCAAGTGATTCTCATGTGTCAGCCTCCCAAGTAGCTGGGATTACAGGTGCCCACCACCATGCCCAACTAATTATTTTTATTTTTAGTAGAGACGGGGTTTTATCATGTTGGACAGGCTGGTCTTGAACTCCCGATCTCAGGTGGTCCATCCACCTTGGCCTCCCAAAGTGCTGGGATCACAGGCATGAGCCACTGTGCCCAGTCTCAAGGGGAATATTTTGAAGATAGAGACATCTCTAAATAAAACTGCTGCTAACTCATTTATAAATTATTTTAAGTATTGACCTTGTCTAAATATTATCATACTTAAAGATTATATCCTTCTTAATCCTAGAGTACAATCTCCAAAAGGAGTCTTACTTTTTAATCTTTTATTTAAATGAAGTTGTTTTCTAGGTGATGTGATCATATATATTTTTAATTTTTTTACATGCATGCTTTGTCATAGTATGCCTATATGTATGCATATTTTCAGTTTATGACACACAGTGTTATATATATAAGACCTGAATGGAAAGAACATGTGAGATTTGCCAATTTCCCACATATATATTATAGTCTATACTTACATTACATTATGGAAGTATAGATTGAAAATTTGCAGAAATAATTGCAGCCCCCAAAGTCTCTTCTTCCAGCATCATTCTTTCTGATACATAAGATTAAATTATGCCATTGGCTAACAAACATTTTTTAATCAAACCAATATCCCAAGTAGGGGATAGTGTCATGGTCAGCCATTAATTCGTTAGTGTTAAAACATGTTAGTTTATCGTTAGTGACCTGACTAAAATTAAACCTGAAGGTTAGAGCCAATAGGGGTTTAGGCACTCAGGTGCAGTAGGACAACACTGGGCCTGTTAGGGAGAGACCTAGCCTGAAAAGAGAGAAGAACTAACTCTATCCACTTCTCGTTTTGTTGTGATCATGTCAATTATGTCTTCTGGTATAGATTAAACATCTTTATTTGTGTGATTATTTTATATATATATTATATATAAAGTTATATATAATGTTATTATATATATATATATAAAATCTATCTATCTATATCTATAGATTTTAATTGGAACTTATTTTGTTTATGGTGCCATGCCTGGGGTGTAGAATACAGAGGTAATCCAGGCAGAATGAATACTGATGCTCCTGTGTTTGATTGTTTGAATAATTTTGGTCAAAAATCTCCAGAGAGTAGACATAAACTTACTGTTTTGTCATGAAGACATGCCAGTGTAGTTGCTGTCATCCAGCCTGGCCCTTCTTAATAACTAAGGAACGGACAAAGAGAGAGAAAGAGAGATAGAAACATAGTGTTGGCAGTGGTCCCTTTATTCAAATCACGGACAATCTTTTTTCTCATTGCATGCTCTGAGCAGATTTCTTTGGAAGGCCACGCATTTTTGTCAGAACTTAAAGAATAAACACTTATCTAATATTTTTCTTTGTGTTATGACTAGCATGGCACCATGTGCAATCAAACTTTTTTTTTCTTTGTGAATACAGTAGACTAAAAGACTGTACTGGAAATTTCAGACTGGAAATTGAATAAGACTTTTCTTTTCTTTTTTTTTTTTTTTGAGACAGAGTCTCACTCTGTCGCCCAGGCTGGAGTGCAGTGGCACGATCTCGGCTCACTGCAAGCTCTGCCTCCCGGGTTCACGCCATTCTCCTGCCTCAGCCTCCCGAGTAGCTGGGACTACAGGCGCCCACCACCATGCCTGGCTAATTTTTTGTATTTTTAGTAAAGACAGGGTTTCACTGTGTTAGCCAGGATGGTCTGGATCTCCTGACCTCGTGATCCGCCTGCCTCAGCCTCCCAAAGTGCTAGGATTACAGATGTGAGCCACTGCACCTGGCCAAGACTTTTCTTATCTTCCGATCCATAGGCATATAAATTCTAATACATCAGCACTCTTTTCTCCTGTAGTTTCAGAAAAATTGGGGTCTTCCTGTACTATATCTGCTCAAAAGATTTTTTCTTTTGTTCTGCACTGTCTACATCAGCAATTCATGAAAGAATTATTACCAAATTAGTAGGGGGGGTGGCCCAGAAAAGAAAATGGAACAATGCAAAATAAGACGAAAAACTTTAAATCAACTTTTTCCCTTTTGGAAATTACATTATTTTTAAAATTTAATTAATACAATTCATACTAATCTGTCGCAGATATCAATTTGCCAAGATATCCCTAAGTATTGGCAAGGCTTGGTGAGAGAGTATAGGTCTAAAAATATCCAAGCTTTAAAAGGCTTTTCAGTATGATCCTACCTTGGCTTTTCCATTTCTGTAACTATTCCCAGGCAATTTACATTTTTCCAAAATATATTACATGTCATTTTTTAAACATTCCATGTGCTTTCTGCTTTCATGATTTTCATCATGCTATTCCCCAGGGGTCTATTCCAACACAGCCTGTTGATGAGACAAAGCTGAGTTTACTGCCTTCCAAAACAAAGGAGTGTCTCAGGGTGGGGAAGATGAGGTCAGAATTTATTGAGATTTTGATATTTGCTTTATCATGCATCTATCAGTACAGGAACCTGATTAGGATTGGGAAGAATCATAATACAATAGTCAAGATTTGAAAACAGTTGGCTGGGAATGACGGCTCATGCCTGTAATCCGAGCACTTTGGGACGCTGAGGCGGGTAGATCACCTGAGATCAGTGTTAAGAGTTAAAGAAAGAGGAAAGAAACACGAAACGTAGCTCATCATTCAGAGACACGTGTATTTTTTTTTTTTTTTTTTTTTTGACAGTGAGTTTCTTTCCATCACCCAGGCTGGAGTGCAGTGGTGCGATTTCGGCTCACTGCAACCTCCGCCTCTCGGGTTCAAATGATTCTCCCGACTAAGCCTCTGGAGTAGCTGAAACTATAGGCGCGCACCACCACACCTGGCTAGTTTTTGTATTTTTAGTAGAGATGGGGTTTCACCATGTTGGTCAGGCTGGTCTCAAACTCCTGACCTCGTGATCTGCCCACCTCGGCCTCCAAAAGTGCTGGGATTACAAGCGTGAGTCACCGTGCTTGGCCAACATGTGTATTTTGGAGAATAAACCTGAGAGGGGCTTCTGGCCGATTTCTGTCCCGAGCCCTCTCTCTTACGGACTGAGTATTGGTTTTTTAGGGTGAGAGAGCTTATCACAAGCTTGGAATGTTTCTGTATGGGGCAGAAGTTTATGTCAGGGTTGGAATGCCTCTGGTCAGAGGGAAAGTTATCTTGGGGCTGACATCTCTCTGGCTGGGGGCGGGATGGGTGGTGATCTTGGGGCTGGCATGTCTCTGGTCAGGGAGGGGTTTATCTTATGGTTGAAATGTTTCTGGTCAGAGATGTTATTTGTGGTTTATGGTCATGCTGACCTTAGCCATTAGACTGATGCTCTTTGGATTTAGGCAGTTTTTGATGGAGGGGAATTATAGAATGGCGATGCTTGTGCAAAATGTCCATGCTCATGCTCTGTCAGTTCAGGAAGTAGTTCGAGACCAGCTTGGCCAACACGGTGAAACCCAATCTCTACTAATAATATAAAATTTAGCTGAGCATGGTGGCACACGCCAGTAATCCCAGCTACTCAGCAGGCTGAGGCAGGAGAATAGATTGAACTTAGAAGGCGGAGGTTGCAGTGAGCTGAGATCACTCCACTGTATTCCAACCTGAGCGAAGGAGCGAGACTCCATCTCAAAAAGAAAAAGAAAGAAGAAAGAAAGAAAGAAAGAAAGAAAGGAAGGAAGGAAGGAAGGAAGGAAGGAAGGGAAAGGAAAGAAGGAAGGAAGGAAAGAAAGAAAGAGAAAGAAAGAAAGAAAGATAGAAAGAAAGAAAGAAAGGTAGATTTGTGAAAAGTTTAAGGCTGAGATTTTGTGGTGAGGGGTTCAAAAATTTTAGGGCACAAACTATCTAATGATGTTTTCTGTTGAAGAGTTGCCGAGTCTTTTAGGAAGTTCCAGGAGTGAAAGATCAAACCAGTAAGCCAGTTGCCTTGGCAGAGCACTTCTGGAAGTGTAAATAAATGTTAATAAAGACTGAAAAATAGCAAGGTCATGTTGAAGTAGACTCTAGAAATAATTTAGGCTGTCAATATCAAGGTCAAGCATAAGGGACAAAATTTCTCAGGGAATTTCATTAAAATATAAAATGCTAAGTTCTACCTTTAAATGTTTATCAAGTCTTAAGTCAATGAGAACTTTTTATTTATTTACTTAAGGTGAACAAATGTATGAGGATTACCAATTAACTAAATAATTCATGTGTATTTACAATAACAACAAAAGTACCCTGTTTCTGTATTTTTCCTCCTCAATCCTGAGTCAAGAGTTCACAGTCCAAAGCAAGATTTATCTACGCAGGGCAGAATCTCACTTTGGCCAAGTAAGTTTAAAATTAAGATAAAATACACAAAGGCTACATAATTCCTAGAAATGATAGGAATGTTGTTTCTTCAATTCATTTCCTAGTTGATGGGAGAAATAATAATTGTATTTACTATTTGTAAAATGTTAGCCAGTTTTTCTACATGATTTTGCCATTGTAAAGCAATAATACATAGAACTCCTGGCACCCATTTAGTGGAATAAAGTAGCACTTAAGCAGGAAAAAAAAAATTGTTTGGCAAGTGCTCCTTAAACATCAATTAATTAAATAATTAACTTGCATTTACAATAACAACTAAAGTACACTGTTTTTTTGTATTTTTTTTCTCCTCAACCCTGAATAAAGATTTCACAGTCCCAAGCAAGTTTTTATCTATGCAGAACACAGAATCTCATTTGAATATTTTCAAAGTTTTTGGATATGGGAATAATATATCTATTATTCTCCTGGATTCTGATTTTTTTTTCCTTATTTTTTTAGGGAAAGCAGGGAAAGGAAGAATTAAGCACACATTGAAGCAACTCCCTCCTCATTTCTCCCATCTGTTCATGGGAAAAGAGTGCTTCAACTGCTAGGCAGAAATAGTAATAGGTAATAGATAATAGATATTGAGAATCGAGATGGAGAATATGGTCCTTTTATTATCACTTTGCTTCCTCAGCTTCAAACAACAACAGAGCTTATTTCTTCAGAATGTATATGAAAGCAGTGCTGCTATCAAGGTGGCCTTAGGCAAAATATTGAAGCTGAGAACAATGGCCTTGAGTGATCTGCCTTCCCTTGCTTAACAACTTCACCTCCATCAGGAACAGTCACTTTTGTTCCTTTTCAGAATTGTAATTCCCTTATAACAAAACCTCCTTGCAAGAAGGGATTTGATCTCCATCATTTACAGCATAGAATAAATATAAATCAATGAGATACCTCTCCAAAGTACTTGCGTTTTTAGCTTCTAGTGATATTGTGGAATAAAATACTATCTGTCCTGGTTAAAGGAATCTCAGGCATCAGCTTTGCAGATGAGGGGGTGTTTTACAGGAGAGAGTTGTCTTTCATGTATGAAATCAGGCCACATAGATTGGGGTTGCACTGCTATCATTTTGTTCTCAGCATAGCCTTTGGTGCATATATAAATCTAGAAATGGGGGCCTTTGAATTTTACCTTAATAACCAGAATCATTTGAAATTAATTCCGTCTTTAAATAGATATGTAAACAAAAAATAAAATTCTATGCCGCCCAGCTTGAGGCAGGAGAATAGGGTCTGGCAGCAGGGAACATAAGGCCAACTCATGCTGACTTCCTAGAGCTAAATCAGATGGAAACACTTCAGCTATGACAGGAAATATCCTCTCTATATACATAGGGTGTACACCAAGTAACCAATGGACACCTCTAAAGGGTATTTAAACCCCAGAAAATTCTGTAATGGGGTCTTGAGCCCCTAGGCTTGGGCTCGTTCCCACCCTGTGGAGTGTACTTTAATTTTCAATAAATCTCTGCTTTTGTTTCTTCCTTCTTTCCTTGCTTGGTTTGCATGTTTAGTCCAATTTTTTGTTCAAAATGTCAAGAACCTGGGCACCCTTTATCAGTAACAAGCTGACTGAATGGACCTCCTTTTGGCCAAGTGGACCCCAGAGAAACCTGAAAAACTGAATTCCTGGACATGACAGGAAGAGTGGTGAGATGTATCTAGTTATACTGTCTTCGTTTTAAAGTTTAGGCACAAATGACCAGCATTAACATTAAAATAGAGTACGTAAGACCAACAAAAGGGACTTTGCAGCAGTAAGATAGAAAATTCCAAAGTGGTATAACATCACATGATGGTGAACAAACCCTGAAGGAAATAAAAAAATTCCTGAAAATATGTTTATTTGACGTATTTTGAAATGACCCTGCAAAGCTGTCTTGTGCAGGGAAATTGTACTGTAGATAATCTCCATTAATACAGCCAGGTTTTCCCTCTCCAGCCTATTCCTGGATCTAAGAGTCTAACACGTGTTAAGGTCCCAAAAGAGATACTTACTGTGTGTTTTCTCTCTGAAGACTGTCACCTACGAGGTTTCATCTGCAAAATAAGAACCTTGGCCTCCACAATCCTCCTTTTGTTAACTGAAATACTTTTTTTCTACTGACTGCAAATCTTTAGACAAAGATCAACTTTTTTAACCAATTGCCAATCAGAAAATCTTTCCACCTGTGACCTGTAAGCCTCCACTTCAAGATGCCCCACCTCTTCGCCCAAATCAATGTAAAATTTCCATGTATTTATTTATGTCTTTGACCATAGTTCTCACCCCCTTAAAATGTATAAAATGAAACTGCAACGTGACCACCTTGGTGTCCTTCCTCAGGAACTCTTGAGACTCTTTCACAGGCAACTGGTCACTTACATTGGCTCAGAATAAAAATCTTTAAGTATTTTACAGAGTTTCGTTTTTTTATTATCAGATGATTACACCCAATTAAGACTTTGTATTACATTTTATAGAATGTGGGATCCTGGGACAGCCTGGGTAGTACACAAAGAAATCCTTTAACTACATATTATGTAGATAGAATGTTTCATATGATGGCAATGAAAACAACCAACATGCAATGCTAAAATAAGAGCAGTGCTATCTTCCAAACAGGATTTGGTGCATTCAGATTATTAGCAGCAAGATGTGACTATTAAGTAAACATAAGAACTGAACAACAAAAAAGCAAAAGTTGATTGCTGTTGTTCAATATTTTAAGTCACTGCTGAATAGGCAACCAGTCTGAGATACTTTGGCCTCTAAGGTAAGTACAACAAAGAAAAAGTTATTTTTGTTAATGAACAGCATTTAGCAGCTTGTGGTTTAAATCAAACTAGAAGTTAGGTAAAATAATTCAGAGCAATTGGCTACTTTTTTTTTGCTACTGTAAAAATTTAACTTTCTTTGTATACATTCTAAATTGGATTCTATTACCAAACCAGTAATTAGAGTGCAGTGCATTTTTATTATTTTTAACCTACTGAGCATACCACAGACATTATAAACTGATGAATAACACACGAGTATTTTGATAAACAAGGCACTTCAGTAAAGGAAAAAGATCACTATGGGAAACAGGTTGGCAGAATTTTAAAGCCAATGCTCTATTTGGCAAAGAAAAATGCTCTTCATAGGAAAGGAAAGAGTGTGATTTGAGCATTCAGATATTTCTTTATGCTCTTGGTGTGCTGATGCCCTACGGCCTTGTCATTCTATAGCTCATTAGATCTGTTTGTGATTTATTCACCTTTACTGGGATCAACATTTTTTACCCACATTCTGTATTATTCTTGTCTTATATGCATGAGTACAAATTGTTAAACTTTGATAGGTATATGTATCACACACACCACCCACCCTGCAACACACACACCCACACACACACACAAACACACACAGAGAGAGAGAAAGAGAGAGAATTAGAAAGTAAAAAAAAAAAAAAATGTAGGGAAGCAAGTTGGCTTTTTAAAACTAGATAATTCATTTGATTTTTCTCTTCTTTTGACTACTGTATGTATGACCTACTTTTGGCTGGAGACAAGTTCAGAAAGCTATTTTCAAAATGGACTATAACTCTCTGTGTAAAGAATATTGCTTACAAAATACCCCATAACAATTGTACTATATATTATAGGAAGAAAGAAAAAAGAACTTATTGCAAGATAATATAGCCATGAATAACTATTATGTGTTATAATTATGTTAAAAATGATACTAGATTACTGTCTCTCATTGTCAGCCTTTTAATGAAATTTTGTCTAAAAGGTCTCTTCCTCTTCCAAAATTAACCTCTTAGAGTCATCATTATTTGCATTGACAGAATTAAACATCACTTATACTTATCTTTCGATTGTTCCATAAACATTAACTTTGTCCCTTTAATAAAGACTATACATTTTCAGGGGGAGCAATTGTGTGTACACTTCAAAAACTTTAAAGTACTTATAGTGGAGTGGAGTACCTACTAAAATACTTTAGTGGACTACCTACTAAATTCTTAATAAATATCTGCTAATGATAATATGATAAATGATTAAAAAGTATAGAAAAGAAAAGGAAAAGGGAGGGAGGAAACGAGAACTCTAAAAGACAAAGGAAATAAACTAAAAGGTAAGGGAAGGAAGTATGGAAGGAAAGAAGGAAGGAAGGAGAAAGAAAGAGAAAGATTCATTTGACTAGCCTAAAAAAAAGAATATTTTATTTAACTAAATAAAAGCATAAACGTATTTATGCTCTAGACATTGCTCAAAAGCTTTCCAAAGATCCTAATGGAACATGATTTATAATAAACTAATGTGTGTATGGAATATATATTTCTGTGTGTGTATAATATATGAATATATATGACATATAAATATATACGCAATATTATGTGAATGCTGAAATTTATCTTTAAATTTGTAATTGATAAAATTAGTCCATGAAAAATTTATTCTAATTCTTATTTAATTACTATTAGTTAATTGGTAGTGATTTTAAACATATCTTTGTTCAAAAGCAACTTTTATATTCTATTTTATATACATAGTATATATAAATTGTTTAAATCAGTTATCTAGAAAAATAATATCTAGGAAAAAGTAAATACATTTATTTACTAAACATTTTGCAGATTCATAACTATATTACTCCCCTCAATTCTGTTGATTTTACCTTCAAAATGCATATGAAGTCCCTCCATTTTTCACCTTCCCACCATGCTTTGCTATCAACATATTCTTCCTCCATATTGTTACCTTCTTCATCTATGCACACTCCTAACAAAATCTCCCTAGGGCAGTATATTTCATCACTTCTCATCACTTGGGGACATTACTCCAACTAATCGCATCATTTTCTCTTACATTTGTGTATATATTTACTCTTCAGTATTGTTCACAACAGCATATAATAATGCTTTTTGTCTTACTATATTAAAACATTATTTTTTAATCTACATTAGCTACTGCCACTTCTCTTCGTGTGTGTGTGTCTTTCTGTGTGTGTGTGTGTGTGTGTAATGACTGTAGACATTTGGAGAGTCAAAAATCTGATAAGGAAGTTCAACAAGCTGAAGACTGAGAAAAGAGCTGCAGTTTGAGTCCACAAGCATCTTCTGGAGAACACCCTTTTGCTCAGGGAAGGTCGGCCTTATGTTCTACTTGGGCCTTCAGCTGGTTGAATGCACACTCCCGTGAAGGGCAATGTGCTTTACTCAAAGTCCACCAATTTAAATTTAAACCTCATCCTGAAACACCCTCACTGAAACATTCAGAATGTGTGACCATATATCTGGGCAGTGTGGCCCAGCCAAGTTGTCACATAAAGTTAACCATCACATGTCCAGATCCTTGTCAGCTTGGCACCCCATGCACCTGTTTAAGCCATGCTTAATCTCCAAATAAAACAATAACGAGGTCATACTTTTACTTAACATGATACAACCATCCTGTATTCAACTGAGAATGCACTAATCCTTTCCTCGGAAACAATATAAAGTCTCTGAATGATGTTTAATCTTCTTTTTGATATTCTGTAACTTAAATATTGTGATATAAAGTCAGTTCATTTATGGTACATGATAAAGCAATAAGAGGAAAGTAAACAAAGTTATTTGATCAATCTGTCAATAGATAGATGATAGACACAGAAATATTCATAAGAAAATAGAGACGATATATTCCTGGCAATTACAGTTCTTATTTCTATAACTGGTCATGTGGTCATAGCTGGTATTTATAACTACCTTCTTTTACAAGCCATTCTGGATTCCCTTTGCTCCCAGCAAGCATCTTGGCTAGTTGTGGTTCTTTACCTGGCAGGGTGACCCCAATTTTCATTCCTGGAATCTGAGTCATTAATAGTTCTGCGTGAATTGCATTGCAGTTTTCCCCTAACTTTAATCACAGAGTAGGGTAACACTAAACGATACCCTAAGGGATCTCTTGTATTACCGACATATTCTTCCTTACCTCCATTATGGAATAGAAGCCCAATTTCTCCCTTAGTAGCCAGGATCAATAAGCCTAGCTAGCACAGTAACCCCCTTTTTTGCCTATTGATTTAGCGGCATGAAGAGCCCAAAGTCTCTGGGTGGCGGTCTTAACTTCCAACGTAATGAAATCATTTTTGTGTCTCCTGGTAGAAACATGTCTCCCTTTGGAACTAAACCTGAAGGCCAGGAGAACATAAAACTATAAGGACAGGAAACAAAACCAGGCCTCCGTATTAAATATTGCTTATACACATTCCAACAACTCACATACCTCTCACACACTGTGATTTGTCTTTTATCCGTAACATGGAGTCTCATAATACAATATACAGGTTACCTAGTTATCATGTTTCTTTTTTAATTTTTTCAAAGGCAGGCATCATTTTTTCATTTTGTTTTTGGTGTTCAGTGTAGTTCTTGCACAGAGCATGCATTCAACCTGTTGTTTGAATGAAATAAATTAGTCAACAATCAGATGAATGCATAAGGTTCTGCTTTTACCACTCTGCTTCAATCCACCGTCATCTCTGACCTGCGTTATTACTATTCCCTAAGTAGACTTCCTTTTTACAACTTAGACCCCTTAACTGAATTCCCCACCTACATCCTTCTCCTCATTGCCACTGTACACTCTAAGTATTATTTCCTGACTGAATTAGAAGCTCAATAAGGCCAGAGATTTGGCGCATGATTATCATCACTGATATTAATATGTTCCCTACTATCGAGAACCATACTAGATGCATAAGAAACACTTCAGATATCCTTCTCTCTGTAAGTGAATCTTCAATTTTTCTGGCTCTGTCTTCAAAAAATAATTCTGAATTAGAGCATGCATTTCATCTTCTGCCTAAAGGAATAAGACTATATTTATATGAAGCACAATATATCCATCAGAATATGTGACTGGTAAGTAAAGAGTTTGAAAAAGGAAATAATTAGGGGATGATGCAACCGTTGACAAGGTTCGGGGAATGGAGGTCAGAGAAGCTGTCACCAAGGATGTCAGCTTGCCACTTGAAAGTAGGAAGTTCTGAAATTCTCACTCAGCAATTGCTGAAAATCCAATATCACCTCACCCGAATCCCCTGTCAATCTCACCAACTTTCGGAAATCTCTACCTTCTATTTCAATCTGCATTGCTGACATGGGTGATGCTCAAAACGTTTCCCAGAAGCGATTTGGACTTCATATCTAGCCATGCAACTGAAGAATAATGACCTCTCTCTTCTTGTTCCCCCAAATCTTGTGAAATTGCCTATGTTGGAAGATTCTAACCTGTGATCTACAGACAGAAGGGGATCCTGCAGGATTGGCTTTTCCTCTACAATGCAGGCGAAGTCTCAGGAGTGGGTAGCAGTAATACCTAGTTAAAAACAAATAACCAAGCACACATAATCTAGGAAGTTAGAAGTCTTAGGAAAAAAGATATCATTTTCCGCACTCATTTATTTTCCTTCATAGAATATTGTTGTTGTTATTCTTTGTTTAGTTTTATTTGATTATTGTCTTTCTACCTTATCCTATGCACAGATCTTGGATGAATCTAACATATATTTAGCACCCACAAGGCATCTAACTGAATTATCTGGTCCCAGCTGTTGTGTGGGGTGTACAGTACTTCTGTAACAAAACACATCTTCAAGGGAAGTGTTTGATTTATCTAAAGTACTAACTAGGCTGTGAATTTTATCCTGCTCTAAGCTTATTTTCTCTTTAAAATCTTCCATCATACTGAAAGGAAAATGATCATTTTTTCCTGTGACATTACACATATCATCTTATAGAATGAGTAGGTATTATTGCTAACACGGTAATATACTAGTTATTAGGAAAAAGTTAGCTATAAACAAAAAAACAAAAGAGAAGCCTCATACTGATTTCTATTTAAAATAATTAATTTACGGCCGGGCACAGTGGCTCATGCCTGTAATCCCAGCACTTGGCGAGTCCGAGGTGGGTGGATTACTTTGAGCATAGGAGTTTGAGAGCAGCATGGACAACATGGGGAAATCTTGTCTCTACAAAAAAAATAAAAGTAAAAAAATCACCTGGACATGCCAGTGCATGCCTGTAGTCCCAGCTACTCACAAGTGAGAAAAGCGAGGATCCCTTAAGCCCGGGGAGGTGGAGGTTGCAGGGGGCAGTTATCACACCACTGCACTCCAGTCCAGCCTGGGCAACAGAGTAAGACCTTGTCTCAAAAATAAATAAATAAAATAATTAATTTAGGTCAAACGAATATCTGCTAAACTACTTTTTCACTTCCCCCCTTCTGAGAACAATATTTACCTCATTTTAGCTTTATTTCATTTTTCCCTACTACAATCTATATATTAATTTTTAAATAGTTAGATACTGAGAGGCCTAGAGAGAAATGAAGATGTTATGAAATAAGTGTTCACAGGCAGTTCTCTGTAAAAGCTTTGGTGTCCCCAGAAATTCATACCCATCTTTTACAGTTGCCAAGAACTATTGTCATGAGATCAGAATCGCTGTGACCCTCAGTGTTCACCAGAATCCAAACAGTTATAAACTGCATTATACATTTCACTAAGAGGAAACATTTATCATGTGTGCCCTTGCAGTGTCTTTAAGTTGCCTGCATTAAAAATTAAAGTATTTCTGATTAGAAACTTCTCCACTGGAATTATCCAAACAAGAACACATTTCTGGAATGAGACAGAAGTATCACTGAGTTTTCGTCCTTGCCCCAATTTAAGGCGATACCTCTGTGTGCCATTGGCAATGACAACTCAATAGATTTTTGCTGCCCAGTTGCCAGAAAATTCTATCCTGTAAAAAATGCAATAGGTTACTTCTGAAATAGGTTTTGACCTTTTATACATGACACACAAGGAATGAGAAGTGTGTGATCACATAGAGAGACGCAAGTGAATTTCTTTCTCTCCTAATCTTTATATGCATTCGTATACATGACTCAACATTCTGTGTGTGTGTGTGTGTGTATATGTATACGTATATATATACGTATACATATATATACTTATACGTGTATATATACACATATATATATACACGTATATATACATATATACACACACACATATATATATATATATATATTTAGATGGAATCTCGTTCCGTCGCCCAAGCTGGAGTGCAGTGGCACGATCTCAGCTCACTGCAACCTCTGCCTCCAGGGTTAAAGCAATTCTCCCTGCCTCAGCCTCCAGATACCTGAGATTACAGGTGCCCACCACCATGCCCTGCTAATTTTTGTATTTTTTAGTAGAGACGGGGTTTCTGCATGCAGGCCAGGCTGGTCTTGAATTCCTGACCTCAGGTGATCCGCCCATCTTGGCCTCCCAAAGTGCTAGGATTACAGGCGTGAGCCACCGCGCCCGGCCTGTGTTTATATTTTCATTTGATTTTTAAGTTAAAAAGAAAGTCTCACCATAGATACAGTTCTGCTAAGGACATCATCAGCATGAATCAGTAGCTAGACCAATTGCCATGTTGCACCTCTTCAAGAAGAAGCAACCACACGGCATATGCACAACTCATTACTCTAGTGATGATGTCGGTTATTTTTTATCTCACTTGGTGCATTCATTGGGACTTCCAATTTTACTTGTATTAATATTGTCTGCTTCCCCCTATTTCCATGGCAAATTAAAGTATATTTACATTTCCATTATATGAATCACTGTATGATTCCTTCTGTGTGTCCCAATGGGATTGTATACACATATATCCTCACAAATCAAAGCACACAGATATATACAACACAAAAACACCAACAGTGTTTTTGGTAAAATGTAACAGTGGTAAAATATAACAGTCAAATATCTTTATGAAAACAAGGTCTTAGCATGGCATTTGTTGAAAACTGCATTTGATTCATTTTGTAAAATGTTATGATTTGGTTCAGTGATTAATAGTGTATGTACGATCTCCGATGGAATAATGATTGATGTTTCATGTCAAAAATCTTGAGCACAGACCTCTCTGCATGTCACTGGTTGTAACTGTGATGTGAAACGATAGTACTGTAACAGGGAGAAAAACATGTCTCTTCAATTAAAGCCCCCACTGTTTATATGCAGGGTACCAAGCACTGGTAAGGGCAGGGCAAGCTGTCACCACCAAACAGGTTCTGATAATATGCTTTCAGGCATAAAGGGTGAAAATGTTCTGTAACCTTAATTTGTGTCATTGTCTTATGAGCTTATATTCACACCATTCATAGAAAATAACTAAGGGTGTTAATATTATACAAACTGCATAAATTAAACTACTGCAATAGGTCCTTGCCTTCTTGACAGAATTAAAGATATTAGGTAAATGTGTGATGCTTTGGAACTCACTCAAGTGACCTTTCCAGGTGTGTAAATTCCAGGTTTGCCTATTGTAATTATATTTGATGGGTGAACAGATATTACACATCTAGGAACTGGATGCAAATAAAGCCAATGTTGATTTTACACAAAAATAATTCCAGCCTTCACAGTATATAATTTGCAGGAAGAAAAACAGGTAACTTTCTAGAATAAAACCATATAAAGAAAAACAAATTACTAGAAGTAGAAAAAGACAGGACATAATAGGATGGTCATGTTTGCCAACTTATTGGAACATAAAATTATTATAGGTAGCACAACACGTATCAAGTGCTAAATATTAACCGAAGTCGTGATGGTAATGGCATTATTTCATATCAGCATGACACATTACAATTTAAGTATTAACTTTTTTTTTCTGTCATTCTTTATTTTTACAAATTTTTGGCAGGCAAGTTCTATTTTTCCCACGGGGAGCTATGGCCCTGGGGGTTGGCACACCCCTTCTTCTACTTAGGTGGATGGTTCTAAGCTGTCCCTTGCTTGTAAGACTAACTTTGATTCCTGACTTTTCTAAGGGGCTATAGACTGAAGATGTTTTCTTAGCACATTAACCATAGGAGAAGGAGATTTTTAAAAATATTTTACTATATCATTTGGCTTTAAAATAATCTTGTTGGCAGCTATTATTAGCTTCATTTACCAGGAGCAAAGAAAATGAACAACAAACAAACAAACAAAACATGATAAAACAAAACTACGAGGCTTTTTTCACCTCCTGAGACAAGATTTGTAGAACAACAGATGTCCAGCTAAGCTGAAATATCACATTGTTTTAGTTCTTAGGTACTAGGAAAGATAATTTAGGCTAATAATACTTGTAGTTAAGATTATTTATAGGTTTGTGGAAAGCTTAGAGAGAGTAAAACATGTTGCAACAATGCCTTCCAACACAGTGAGGGGATGAGTAAGAGTGTCCCCATTTATCACACTGAACCTGGGACTTAGTGACGTTGTCCTGGCAAAACACTGTGTGGCCACAACACTGGAGAGCCTGCAGCAGAGCCCATACTGCTCAGGCAGAACACGGCTTTGTAAAGATTGGAAGATCTGGAAGAACTGGTATCACAGAAATACAACCCTTCTTAGGTTTGCAAACACATTTTATTGCATATGAAAGATTACTATTGATTAAAAACACCAATGATGAAACTTCTAAATATTTGGAAAGTAAAGAAATAGAAGTTTTTTTAAAAATCATGTTATAGGCACATTAAGATATCAGAAAACACACACACACACACACACACACAAACACACATACACACACACAGGCAAATAATGCCACATTCCTGAGATATCACCATAGTCGGCATATGTTACTCCATTAGTACACAGAACATGATTATTTTGAATGTGGGAGAAACAACACAGAGGCAAAAAAAATCACAAAATTTGAGACTTAAATAAAGCATAATTTACCTTTTCTTTTAATTTTTCATAAAAAGTAAGCATTTTTTTTTTTCTGAAGAAATCACTAAGTTATTTGGACGATGAAATCCATTGGAAAGTCCTTTCACTCTGAAATGTGAAGGTTATGTATCTTTGGGAGACGTTCTTGTTCATCATTTTAGCACATTATATCCATACATAAATTACATTTATATTTTTTATTTGAATATGGTAATAAAGAATATATTTGTGTATGTAAAAAAAGACCAACTCACATGTACTCATATAATTTAATTTTTTAAATATGTTCTCTAAGATTTATCTAACTATATTCAGATTATTAAATAATATATTATATTAAAGTATTACCCATTCCACTCAAGATTATTTTAAAAAGCACAGCAAAAATACTAAATAAATCATTTAAATTTTGTACTGGGAAATCTTTTGGGGGATCAAGTATCCAATCTCTTTGATATATTCTTCCTTATGCAGTTGATGAATAACTATATATTCAATTATATATATTAGAATAAAATCAGAAGTCAGAATAAATGGCTTTCACTTTTTAAATTTTTTATTCTCTTAACCTGCTTTTTTCTTTATCCAGGAAAAATGAAAACTAGAAAAGGGACTATCATTCTACAAAGATTGGCAAGGTGTTCTCATTTTGCATAGGAAGCAATGGGTGAACTATGCCGTCTAATATGAAACATAAGCAAACGATGGATATTCACAGTATGTCTTTCTGATTGAATAGTTTCTTGAATTGGTCTACACTATAGTTTGCTTATTCATAGTGCTATATAATTTCAAATTTTATACTTGTACAACTTTTTTTTTTTTTTTACACAACCAACCTGAAGCTACAGGCAAAATGAATTATTTAAACAAGAATGTGACACTTACAGAATAAAATAACCTGAAAGCTGACAAGGAGGCTGAGCAAATGTGCTAGAGCAGCCAAATCTCTCTCAGTTTCAGTGCCACATCATCAGGATGTGTACAAGCCATTAGCTCTCAGGAAGAGCACTTTGGGGTAATAAATAATCTTACCATTGTAGACTTGATCTCTCAAGCACTATAGATGTTTAGGAAGAGATACATGTGGTAAATTAAACATATATGTATGAGTGTGTGTCTGTGAAAATACTTGCTGACATGACCTATGGTTATTTTACTTCTCGTAGGTCCTGAATTTTAATATATACATTAATTTCATCAGCTCATATTACTTTCTGTATTAATAAAATGCTCATAAATTTATATTAAATCTAATTGGAATAACTTTCTAGTATTTAGTTGACTAATTTTATAGAAGAGACCGCTTAGATATTGTATAATACACTCATCACAGAGTCTTGCCATACAGATACTCAGAAATTGTAGCTGCAATAATGACCTCATCAACATAAGCTACATTATTTTACATAAACTTCCAAAGCACATGGTATAATATGTACTTTTAGAAGCAACAATATTCAAATTGCATTATTTTTTGGCTTATTGAGAAGGCATAAGCAGAAAAAGATAAGAAATGAACAAGTAGAGAGTAAAGAGAAGAGAAAACAAAGTACAAATGCCTAAGATATTGAAAATACCTCACTGAGCCTATGAACCCATGTCTAGACTAGATTATCCCAGGAGAATAAAGGCAAACTCAGAGAAAGAAAGTAGGTAGAGCAGGAGGGAGAAAGGGAGAGACGTAATAAGATGAGATAGAAATTGTCCAAATGTTTACTTTTACCATCCTTTCAATCAGAATTTGAATATGTTAAATAATTTCCTGTCCATATGTCCTCTGGTCCTCCCTACCTCAGCTTACCTCCTGTCGATTTCACTTCCTAGACAGCTTTCAGGACACACAAATATGACTTAAAGTTAGTCAGAGAAAGACCTTCGATTTCCATGTCAGCTCTCCTAGTTTTTGTTCAGCTCCTTCTTGCATGCAGAGAATGAGATTAGGGGTCACTGGCCACAGGGGCACCACTCACATGAGGGGTCCTTGACGTTCAGCCTAGCTTGGGCAAATGCTCAGCCAGGGTGATCCAAGACCAACAGGTAGAGGAAATAGGAATCCTAATCTGAGAGGAATACAAAATGAAAAATCAGAAAAGCATTACCAGGTCTGTAGAAAGCGTAACAAGTTTAGAAGCTGGGTTAGTACTGCAGTACAACTCAGTGGCTTCCTCACATGGCATCCTGTAGTAGCCAGCAAGTAGAAATGCCTGCAACATTTTTGCCCTCCATGCTACAGAGTAATCTTTTCAAAATGCAAATGTGAACTCACTTTTCCTATTAAAGAAAAAACAGATAGAATGCATTCTCATTGTTCTTAGGATATAGGGTATATATAATTCCTAATGATACGTGTAGATCTTGAGTATATATTCTTTTATTTTCTGACACTTTTAATGTTGGTCTCTATCTACTATAACACACATTCAGCTAGTAAAGCTCCCTTTTCCACAGGAACTTTTGTGTGTACCAGACCAGCTGCTTGGAATCTCCTCCCCACATTCTTTATCTGTTTAACTCCTGTTGTAGTTAGATGTGTTTCTCTGCTCAGTAGCTTATTTGCAGTCTATATGGTTCAGTGGGGGGTATGCAGTCCAGGCCTGGACAATGTAAGTGATCCTATTAGTTGGTTATACCACATTTTTTTTTTTTCTGTAACGGCTTATGCCTCAAACCAGGGCAATTATTGTTCCCTGGGTCTTTTATCAGAAAATATCTCTTTCTCTCCCCTTTTTTTTCTCTCTCTCCCTTTATCTCCGCTCTTGTTCTGATGTCTAGGTCTGAGAAATATGACTGGAAAATCACTGGTGACTGTCTTAGCCACCACCTTCCACCACTGGGAAGGAAGCAAATACAGAGAAAGAAAGAACTAAGAGAGAAAGAGCTACTATCCTGGCAGTATAATGGAAGGAAGCCACAGTTTCTAATCATGTCTGAAGTCAGAGACACATCCTGGACTTTACTTTTGTAAGAGCTAATGAACTCCTTTCTTAATCTATAAACTTTACCTGGAAACTTCTAACTAAAAATTCATCAGTAATACTCACATTGGTTCCCAGAAGTGGTTTGTTACAAAAGACAGGCCTGATTATGTGAAACTGACTGGGATAAAGATAAAGAGAAGTAAGTTTTAAATCTCCATTATAGACTAGCAAACCATTTGATTGAACCATCTTCTGTTGAATCTCTTGGGACAGAGAGCATGTACTAATTGAGGATGGAGCTTTAGGAAAATTGCAGAAAAGGTTTAGAGGTTGAAATATAGTGGTTGTTACTTGCAGCATTCTGCATGTTGTCAAAAACAAGTAATAAGCTTCAGTCCAATTTAGTTTAAATATAAGCAGTAGAAAATCATTTAGCCTTCCTTTTTTTTTTCTTTTTTCTTTTTTTCTTTTCTTCTTTTTTTTTTTTGATACCTTGTCTCACTCTGTTGCCCAGGCTGGAGTGTGGCGACGCGATCTTGGCTCACTGCAACCTCTGCCTCCCAGGTTCAAGTGATTCTCGTGCCTCAGCATCCCAAGTAGCCGGGATTACAGGCCCACATCACCATGCCCTGCTAATTTTTGTATTGTTTTGTTTTGTTTTGTTTTTGTTTTTCCATTTTTTTTTATACTTAACTTCTGGGATACAAGTGCAGAATGTCCAGGTTTGTTGCATAGGTATACACGTGCCATGGTGGTTTGCTGCACCCATCAACCTGTCCTCTACATTGGGTATTTCTACTAATGCTATCCCTCCCAACCCCCAACAAGCCCCAGTGTTTGAGTGTGTGATTTCTCCTCTCTGTGTTCATGTTTTCTTATTGTTCAACTCCCACTTACGAGTGAGAACATGTGGTGTTTGGTTTTCTGTTCCTGTGTTAATTTGCTGAAAATGATGGTTTCCAGCTTCATGCATGTTCCTGCAAAGGACATGAGGAGAGATGGGGTTTCACCATGTTGGTCAGACTGGTCTTGAACTCTTGGCCTCAAGTGATCCACCCGCCTTGGCCTCCCAAAGTGCATCACAGGCGTGAGCCACTGCACCCAGCCTGGCCTTGCTTTTTTTTTTTTAATTAATTAATTTTATTTTATTTTATTATTATTATACTTTAAGTTTTAGCGTACATGTGCACAATGTGCAGGTTTGTTACATATGTATACATGTGCCATGTTGGTGTGCTGCAAAAAAAAAAAAGGAAATAAAGAAACAAAAGTTTATCTCTTCCTGTTTACTATAATTCACAGTGCTGGAGGGTAAGGTCACTGTTTCCATCAGCCACCTTGATGGCAGGTTGTTTACATAAGACTCTTTCTTCCATAAAAGGATAAACATTAATTTATTCTCAATAGAATTGAAACCTACTCTGGGTATGGACTTGCCTTCTTTGCCTGTGGTGACTCCAAAAGCTCTATCTTCAGCTTTCAACATAGGATCCCAAATAATATTGCTTTATACCTGGGTACTCATTTTATGGCAAAACAGGTGTGACTGGGAGTTTACACTATAAGATTCATCGGCTGGCTTGGCACGGTGGCGCACGCCTGTAATCCCAGCACTTTGGGAGGCCGAGGCGGATGGATCACGAGGTCAGGAGTTTGAGACCAGCCTGGCCAATATGATGAAATCCCGTCTCTACTAAAAACACGAAAATTAGCCAGGCATGGTGGCACATGCCTGTAATCCTAGCTGCTAAGGAGGCTGAGGCAGGAGAATTGCTTAAACGCGGGAGGCGGAGATTGCAGTGAGCTGAGATTTTGCCACTGCACTCCAGCCTGGGGTACAGAGTGAGACTCCATCTCAGAAAAAAAAAAAAAAAAAAAAAAAGACTCATTGGCCATTCCATGCACCTCCGCTACCCTGCTGAACTTGGCCTGATTGCGAAGTGGAACCACTTGGTAAGTTAACTGAAGATGCCAATTTGAGGATAGCACCTTGGGTTGTGGGAAGGTTGTTCTCTATGATGCGTTCTACTGAACCGGTGGCTGATACATGCTGTTATGTCTCATATATAAAACCAAGGTATGGAAAGTGAACAGGGCAGATCCCATTCGTTAATACTTTCTAGTGACTCACTTCGGCACTGTACTTCTTGTCCTCATAAATGGAGGCTATGCTGGGTGAAAGGTCTCGGCTTTTAGATAGGAAAATGTGATGCTTATACTAATTGACAGAATTAATGTTCTACTGAACCAGACACTGTCACCTAGGCACTTTGAGTCCCTCAAGCCATTAGGCTGGCAGGCAACAAAAGGAGTTACTCTCATTGTTGAAGATATTCAACCCTAATTAATATGAGAAGCTAAGGTTGCTACAACAAAGTGGGGAAAAGAAAGGAATATGTCTGGAGTCATAGGGAATCATCTGGTGTGTCTCAGTGCTCCTGTGCCCGGTGATCTATTTGTGGCAAATGCATCCTGAAGCGGGCAAATGAAATAACAGCTAAAAGCCTTTGGGGCATGGAGCCCTGTGATATCTTGCCATAGTACAATGTTGAAGTGCCCACTGAGGTGAGTGTGTGTGTGCAAGTGTACATTGTCTATTTTTTACAATTTCATTCCTATATACCTATATATGTATAATGTTTTCTACATTACGTTAGGTACAGTTAGATATCATACTGTTTCCATAAAGCTTAATCACCAGCCATTTTTTTCTTCTCTGTCCTTCATTACTGGAAACTTCATCTAAGAGATACTGCTTTCCAAAATGCTTCCAATTTCCTCCTGCAAGTGAAAATTTTGCAATACTGCCGTTGCTTATGCCTGCACATTTCAACATCCTCCCCTTTTTATATCCTGGCTCCGATCAGCCAAATCTTTATCAAGTTCTAAATAGTTATATGTTTAGGAACAGTCTCTTCCTGATGTTATCTGAGTATCTGAGTTCTTCTAGTTTTAGGATTCCCTTGACTCTGCATTCCACCCAAATCCCAGCAGTGGGGTATGGTCCAAGGCCAGTTCTTCTGGCCCTCTTGATATAGCTACCCACCTGGCTATATCATCTTCCCTGCTTTCTAGTTATTCCCCAAACACTGCGTTAGGTGATGTCCATTTATTCTCATGGTTTTTCTATGCGGTTGTAGATAGGCATGGGATGATTTTCGTATAGGTGACTGACATTAATATATGGAAAAGTGGCAGGCCTCCATATGCCTTTGATGCCTTATTTGGGCTCTTTAAATTACTTTATATGCTTATATGAAAGATTTAAAGGAGTTTATTCTAAATTAGAATGTCTCCTATATTTATAAATATCTTGTGAGCCTTCATGATTCCGTCTGTGCTGCCCTTAGTTGTTCAGGTGGATTGCTTTAGCTTCTACCACCAGTATGAAAATACTGTGAATCAATTAAAGTTATGTTCAAATTGTACCTTCCTTACAAAAACTTTCCTAATCTTTTTAATGCTATGAAGCATCATAATACTTGAAATACTGTTAGAATATATGTAATTTTAGGGGTCAGATTTATTTAACACACTAGATTATAGGCTCCTCTTAAAGCATGTTTGTAACTTGTTCTATGGCTGGCTTTATACACAATAGGTGCCCAAAAAACAACACATGAATGAATGAATGAATGAATGAATGAATGAATATGTTTTATATAAATTCCTCAAAATGAAATCAGATTTGTTCCTTCACGTTAAAGCATTAAAAGTGGAAGAATTAAAAAAGGATAAAAATTTCTTGACGTGCCTCCAAAACCTGAACATTTATGGCACTTCTGATTTATATCAACATTTCATTTTTCTTTGTTTAATTGAAACTGAACTTCCTCTGGAGGAAATATTGTCCCAAAAGGCCATGTCCCATTCTGTCTGGACACAACCCCAGCAGTATCAGCATTAGCAGTGAAAAGCTCAAGGCAAATGTCACTTTGGATAAAATGAAACATCAGAATAGAAAGTGCCGCCATGACCTCAAAGCATACCCACAAAGGTGAGGTCACTGCCAAACTTTCCCTTAGGTGGCTTCTGTTATATTGTGCCACACAAGTGTGGGAATGGGCTCACATGTTAGCCTCTCATGGTGCATTGAGAAAATGGTACATTGTCAGGATAGAAAACAATGGAACTCAAAGCAGGTTACTATTCAAATGGCAAGATGATTCTACACTAGTTATTCACAGAGGCATAATGATGAAGGCACCCTACTATCTGCAAGCAAAGATAAGAAGAAACAAGGATGAAAAGATGGTTTAATGTCACTTACTCCCATTTAGTTTTCCAATTAAATATCTCATATTCTCTGCATTTCTTAACTCAAAGATGAATTTTCTGGCATTCTGTGTAGACCAATTAATAACCTGAAATAATGAGAGTAGATTCTACTATACTGTAATGCTATAAATCCTTACTTGAGCTACCAAATTGTTCTATGAATTCATCAAAAGAGTATTTGCTTTATTGTTTCTCTGAAGATTCATTAGCAATCTGATGATTTGGTGTCTAATTGCAGCAAGGTGGAAGTAATCGATGAAAAACTTACCTGATTACTCTAGGCACTTTGCAATTAGTTCTGAATGGTGCGGTTTTCTATGGAAAAGAAATGTAGTCAGGCTACCTGCTGTGGGACAGACTTGGTTTAATAAAATAAAGATAAAGCTTGATCTTTGCCACAGATCATTGCACTGATGTAAAAATGTTACATATTTTCAGAGATAACACACTGCTTGAGATATATGAGAAACTCAATAAACAAAAATGTGTTTTAAAACAAAAGAATGAATGAGTCTACTGTGTCCAAAGGTCCATTATTGTCAATAATTTTGTTTCTTAAGTTTGGCAGAACTCTGATATATTTTAAAGAGTTGAAACGGTTTAGATTACTTCATCCCAGCTTGATCCATTTGCTCTGCTACTTCCCAGACATTTTAATTGAGGTTAAAAACTTCAAATTGGATTCCAGTGTGTCCTTTACTAGCTTACTGCTTTCCTAGCCAATCCATACTGCCATTGTTTTTTGCATTCCAATGTAATCCATTATTATCACTTGGCTAAGCAAACACAGCTGGGTAGTAATGAATGAAATTTCTACATTTATAGATAAACTTAGCTGTAATGGTTCTGTATAGTTCATTTTCTAAGACAGGGAAACCATATAACAATTCCACTGTCTGATTCAGCATCACAAAGGATAAAATGTTATACTGAAATAGCAGGGAGAATTCCATCATTGATCCTTTACTTTTGTTATTAAATGCAAACTAATATGTTAGATGAGGAGATAAATAAGTGTGGCACAGTCATTCCACTTTTTCTGCACTTAATTTATTCCAGCCTAAGAAAAGAATAAGTGACTTTGTGTCAATTTAGAACATATCGTTTGAGGCTGGGCGTGATGGCTCACACCTGTAATCCCAGCACTTTGGGAGGCTAAGACAGGCAGATTTCTTGAGCCCAGGAGTTCAAGACCAACCTGACCAGTAGGGCAAAACCCTGTATCTACTAAAAGTACCAAAATTAGCCAAGTGTGGTGGTGCACGCCTGTAGTCCCAGCTACTCAGGAGTGATGCATGAGGATCCCTTGAACCAGGGAGGTGGAGATTCCAGTGAGCCGAGGTCATGCCACTGTACGCCAGTAAGGGAGACAGAATGAGACTGTCTCAAATAAATAAATTAATGAATAAAATAATAATAAATTAAAAATAGAGTATACAGTTTGAACAACTATAAATATTTTCAAACTGAAATGTCTGGTACTGTATTCATTGCTGTCTGAATTTTGTTCCCTTCTAGTAATAATTTTAAATGTAATGAATAATTAAATATGAAGACTAAGATTCCATTTAAATATCTAAGAGTCCAATCCGATTTAATTCTATTACTGTTTGTTTGTTTTTAAATTCTATTGCACGTTGACTACTGAAAAAAATCTGAACACAGAAACTCAGATCATAAGTCTATGGTTATAATATGTTGTTTTATTCACTTGAAGAGTCCACATACCACAATCTGAAGTTACAAATTTTAAATCCATTCTTGCCAATTAAAAATTGGCAGTCATCAGATACAGCAGAAACAAGGTAAGGTATAATGATTATATGCTTTACTATAAACTAAATGCTGTTTCACCCAACCGAGTTCCTAGTCTGAAATTGCTAACATTGTAAGCAATTAAGTTTGCATACTCAGTTAATACCAGCACCTGGGAACCTGATAATTTGCATGTACACGAAGTTCAGGCTTCCATTCACAAACAATCTCCTTGCACAAATAAATCTGCAATAACCAAAAGATCAGAAGTGATTTCATAGTTCCACAAAACTCAGGCCTACCATAGGCTCTCTGCTTGTTCATCAATTTGCAATTGTCAAAACTGTTATCTATTAAATAAAAAATGTAAAAAGTCAATTCTTTGGAGAGAACCCAGAGGATTCAGAAACAGGAATTGGCTCATTTTGAATAATTCCTGAGCTTTCTTTATTTTCCCTCTTTTGAGTATGTAGGTCTGGGCAGACAGCTTCCCATAGTTTTGGAAGAGGCATTCTTTCCTACATTATACATTGAAAAATAAGACTCACAAATAGCCAAGTCAGTTAAAAAACAAATAACATTGATCCAGTAGGGGTGTTTTTCTTAACCTCTAATCAGTTAAATAACCTTAATGCTTACTTCATTTTCTAATATTCTTAAATTCGGATTTGCACATTTTAGTTAATCTCTTATTATATTGTATCTATGTTGCCCAGTTTGGTAGATTTACAAGAATTACAATGTCGTAAGTTCAAAATAAAAGTGTCTCCTTTAGCACTATGCATTGTGTGAATTTGTATGATCTTTTAACTTTTGTACTGTAGTTTCTTTAACTCTTTACATTTTACCTTTTTCATTTCTCACTTTTTGGGGACAATTTTATTTCTGCTATGAATATAAACGTTAAAGGTTACCTCTAAATGAGGTTTCTACATTTAATTACTGTCTAGAAAAAGAAAGGAAAGAGAGAGAGAAGGGACTATCAATAGAAAAAAAATGATGATGAATTCAATGAGCAATGAATTGAATTAAACTTCCAGTTTAAATGTAATGGCTCTGAAACCAGTCCATGTCTTTTAAATATGTGAAAATAAATGAGAAGTATCAGGTAATGATAAATGAATAATAAAGCACTAACACAGATATATATTTGTGAGACAAGTATGCTACATTTTTTTTTTGACATGGAGTTTCACTCTTGTTGCCCAGGCTAGAGTGCAATGGAGTGATCTCGGCTCACCACAACCTCTGCCTCCTGGGTTCAAGCGATTCTCCTGCCTCAGCCTCCTGAGTAGTTGGGATTACAGGCATGCACTACCATGCCTGGCTAATTTTGTATTTTTAGTAGAGACGGGGTTCCTCCATGTTGGTCAGGCTGGTCTGGAACTCCCAACCTCAGGTGATCTGCCTGCCTGGGCATCCCAAAGTGCTGGGATTACAGGCATGAGCCACCACACCCAGCCAAGTATGCTACTTTTATGAGTAATACCTATTCACCTTGCACCTGAAATTAAACTTTGTTAAAACACTTGACATTAACCAGCAATCTTGTTCAATGTGCGTACTGGGAAATTTTGAAAGGATAGAAACCAAAACTAGTGTCAAAGCAAAAATTGCACTGAGCAAAATTAAGCATCAAAAGTATTTTGTTTAGACTGTGATCCATTTTGAGTTAACTTTTGTGTATGGCGTGAGGTAAGAGTCCAATTTAATTTTTTTGTGGGTAGAAATCCAGTTTTCTGAGCACCATTTATTGAAGAGACTATCCTTTCCCCATTGTGTCCTCTTAGTGCCCTTGTGAAAAATTAGTTGGTTTCTATTTAGTTTCATTGGTTTATGTATCCATTTTTATTCGTACCATACCGTTTCGGTTAAAACATTTTGGTAACATAATTTTAAATTTTAGAAAAGGGTAACTGTGAGATAACGGAAATACTAATCTACTTGACTATAGTAATCATTTCACTATTTATATGTATATCAAAACACCGTGTTTACCTTTTTAATATAGTCATGCACCACTTAGCATCAGGAAGAATTTCTAAGAAATGTGTCTTTAGGCAAAATTGTCACTGTGCAAATATCATGGAGTATACTTATTGCAAAACTACATAGTACAGCCCACTACACATCGAGGCTATATGGTACAGCCTAGAACTCCTAAGCTACAAACCTGTACAGCATGTTACTGTACTAAATAATGTGGTCAATTCTAACACAATGGTATCTATTTATCTAAGTGTTCTAAATATAGAACAGGTATAGTAAGAAACATCAAATAAAAGATAAAAAATGGTACACCTGTACAGGCAGTTACTATAAATGGAGCTTGCAGGACTGAAAGTGGCTCTGGGCAAGTCAGTGAGTGAGTGAATGTGAAGGTCAAGTACATAACTGTACATTACTGTACAGTAATACTGTAAATACTGTACACTTAAGCTACACTAAGTGTATAGCAATATTTTTTCTCCAATAATAAATTAACTTGAGTTCACTGTGACTTTTTCACTTTATAAGCTTTTTAAAAAAATTTGAGTCTTGTAATAACATTTAGCTTAAAACACAAACACATTGCACAGCTGTACAAATATAATTTTTCTTTACATCTTTATTCTACAAACTTTTTTCATTTTTAAACATTTGAATTATTATTTTTTTTTACTTTTTAATTTTTTTTGTTAAAAACTAAAACACACACACACACATTAGTCTAAGGCTACATATGGTCAGATTTATCAATATCACTGTCTCCAAGCTCCACATTTTGTCCCACTGGAAGGTCTTCAGAAGGGTCAATAACACACATGGAAATTGTCATCTCCTACGATAACAATGCCTTCTTCTGTATATCTCCTGAAGGACCTGCCTGGAGCTGTTTTACAGTTGACTTTGTTTTCATTTTTGATAAGTAGAAAGAGTAGAGTCTAAAATAAAGATTACGATATAGTACGGTAAGTACACCAACCAATAACATAGTAACTTATTACCATTAATAAGTATTACCTACTGTACATAATTGTATGTGCTATACTTTTATAGGACTGACAGTGCAGTAGGTTTGTTCACACCAACAGCAACACAAACATATAAATAATGCGCAGCCCTATGGTTTAAAGAAGGCTCCAATGTTACTAGGTGATAGGAATTTTTCAGCTCCATTATAATCGTGTGAGACCAAGGTCTTACATACAGTCTGTTGTTGACTAAAACCTCATTATGTGGTGCCAGCCTACATATACAATAAAGTTAATCAAACAAACCATGTAAAGAAGACTTTATTGAATACAATTTCATTAGAAGAGAGAGAATACTCCAGCCAGAACTCAGTTTGGGCTCAACTCAGCTGAGACAAAAAGCTGGGGAGGTTTTAAAAGCTGGAGTGGAGTGTGTTTGCTAATTGCTGCCCATCAAAGTTAGACTCCTACCCTCTCGTGGAGACTGGGAGTTAGGCTGCTAACTTTCTTGATTTCAAAGAGATTGCTCCTAGGGCATTCAGAAAGAAAGTCCTGCACTGTAAAATAGGAAAGAGGCTTTCAAACATATTTATATCTCAAAGGGACAAATAAAGGGTTTACAATACAAGTTTTCTAGAGTAAATGCTCTGTAAAGAGGGAGGTGGGGCCTACAGTCAGGAAGCATCCTGTGTGAAGATTAATCCAGCTGAGAGGGAACATTACAGCTTTCTTGGTCAGTAGGAATGACGATGGATAAGGGAAGCACATATCCCATTTTGCTTGTTGTCTTAGTCTACTGACCGAGGTAAAGTGTAATTAGCTGGAGAGAGCACTGGGGACTTCTGGGTCCCAGTTTGAAACCATGACTGGCTCTGAAAAGCTCTTTCCAGCTCCTCCTTTATTGAACAACACTGCTTCAGAGTGTCCTTTCTCTTTAGCTCTCCCCAGGTGACTGCAAGGCAGAAACAATATCCTCAGATTAAGATATAGTACTTGACTAGGTGCAGAGGCTCACAGCTGTAATTCCAGCACTTTGAGAAGCCAGGGCAGGAGAGTTGTTTACGGCCAGCAGTTCAAGATCATAGAGTGAGACTGTTGTCTCCACAGTTAATAATAATAATAATAATAATAATGATCACCATTCTGACTAGTGTGAGATGGTATCTCATTTGGTTTTGATTTGCATTTCTCTAATGATCAGTGATGTTGAGCTTTTTTTCAAATGTGGCGATTCATCAAAGACCTAGACCGAGAAATATCATTTGACCCAGCAATTTCATTACTGGGTATATAACCAAAGGAATATAGATTATTCTGTTATGAAGATACACGCATGTGTATGTTCATTGCAGCACAATTCACAATAGTGAAAACATGAAGTCAACCCAAATGCCCATCAGTGATAGACTGGAAAAAGAAAATGTGGTCCACACCACGGAATACTATTCAGCCATAAAAAGGAATGATATCATGTTCTTTGTAGGGACATGGATTATCCTCAGTATTATCTTCAGCAAACTAAACTAATGCAGGAACAGAAAACCAAACACTGCATATTCTCACTTATAAGTGGTGCTGAACAATGAGAACACATGGACACAGGGAGGGGAATGACACACACTGGGGCGTGTCACGGGGCAGAGGGAGGGGAAGCATCAGGAAAAATAGCTACTGCATGCTGGGCTTAATAGCTGGGTGATGGGTTGATAGATGCAGCAAACCACCATGGCACGCATTGATCTATGTAACAAACCTGTATGTCCTGCACATGTATCCCAGGACTTAAAATAAAATAAAATAAAATAAAATGTACAATACTTCAAAAAAGTTATCGTCCTCAAATAAAGCAATTTGAAGTGTAATAGAATGAAATATTCTAATACAATTGGATATTACAAACATGAATTGAAAAACAATGTCCAATACCTTCAAGAACAGATAGAGAAAGGCTAAGAACACTTTTTTGTGACTGTGTACTATAATAATATTTCATAAAAGCCAAGTATGAAGGAGCGGTCATAGTTCTGTGAAAATGTTTTCGCTCAACCCTGAAGTGATATAAGACATTTTGTTAAACTTGCTTGCTACAAAATGTGGTACAGGCCAATCCTGCTCAAAAATGTCTGTATTTCCTTGGCTCTCGGCCTCCTTAAGGTCAGCTGAAAAATCACTGTCATGAGGCAAATTGAAGAATAGGAGAAAAAACATACACATTTATTTAATGTCTATACAAGGGAGCCTCAGAATGGAGACTCAACACTCAACAAGGTACAGAAATTTATATACCGTCTTGAAGTTATGGAATGAACATAGGCTCACAGGATGGACAAAAACAGGTTTTAGTAGCAAGACAGTTTAAGGGAGGGGGAAAGGAAGGGGCTTGCCTAGCAAAGGCGGCCTTGTGATATGGATGAAGCCTCAGAAGTAGCAGCCCTTAGAATAAATGGTAAATGTTTCTTTTTAGACTTTTAAAAGGGTCAGATTCTCAATCTCTTCTGGATCCACGAAAGGCCTGGAATGGGAAGGCCAGGCTGCATTAGTGCAGATTCTCTACAGAGGCAAAGATTTCCCGCAAAAGATAGCTATGCGTGGCCACGTCTGTCTGCTGGCCCTGTGGCAGCCATTTCAAAAAATATCAAAGAAATACATTTGAGGTTAAAGTATTTTTATTTTCTTCAGTATCCACCCCCTAATCTTCAAGGAAATGTGACATGAATAAAATAAATCTTCATATATTAAGCCTTTAAGATTTGAGGTGTGGTTATCACACCAGTTTATATATGATTTATATATATTTATATATATAGTGCTTAAATTAGAGAAAATGATGTTTAAATATATTTTACATTATCCCCATTAGATGTTAGTCATGCTACAGAAGTCAACCGGCGAACAACTTTAAAAAGCTTTCTCACGCTTACTGGGAGTTCAGTTATTTGAGTTATAGATGGACATGTGACTTTTTTTTAAAAAAAGTATGGACTTTACGAGCTAAGTATACAGATTTCAAAATTGACATTTTTTTAAGAAAAGTACAATTAATGCCTGGATACAGGGACTCCTATTCTCTGCAGATGATCGCAAGTGTTTCTGGAGGCAAGTCTAAAACTTCCCTTAAATATGTGGCTTTAAGCATATTTACTGCTCTAAAGTAGATTGGATTAAAGCCTCAACATCCTATACCATAACTTAGGCATGAAAAAGTTTATGAACAAAAATTACTAATCTACCCCCACTATGGCAAAAATAACCTTGGCCAGATTTATAAAAATGATTTAGCTGTGAATGAAAAGTCTTCAACTCAGTAGTTCTATAAAGATATAAAATTCAAGATATATGCCCATACAATTAGGTGAACTTAACTCTTAAATGGAATTATTTAGTGTCATCCATAAGGATTTTGAAGATATTGTTGAGGAAAAGAAATATAAATTGGCTTTCACCTTGTTTATATGGAACAGTTTCTTGATTTGACTTTCTTAAGAAGAATATTAAGCTGAGGTTATCAGCTTTAAGATGTACAGTTGTCTTCCTGTGTGCACGACAGGAGGGCAACATTTGTTTGCATAAAAAGTAGATCCAATCATTTAGGTATATACATAAAGAGAAAGATAGGTATATACATAAAGAGAAACATAGCTCTGCTACTAAACATTTAGAAATAGCAATTGGTTTATACTATGAGTCTTTTGTAATAAATTGAAATGCTATGGTAAGGATTTAAATAATGGGAAAAAAAGGAAAGAAAATAAGAAAATTTTTGTGTCTGAGGCAGCTATGAAGGTGCTGCATGAATACCCCAACTCCACCTTAGAAAAACTTACTGTGTGGCATAGATGATGGACAGGCCCCAGCTGCTACACATTTGGATGCATCTTGGATTTTAATCCTTAACCAAATTTCCACTGGGCCAGCCAATGACAGAGCATGTCAGGGACAGTGCTAATGACCTTCCTTCCTCGTTGTCGCAGTCGTGTTCATATGGGCAACTTTTGCCTGAGGACTCCCGGTCAGGTCAGCTGAAATGTTCTCAGATCCACCCTGTGCTGAGGTTCATCCTGCCCAGTCCTCTATCCTTTCAGTCTTCTTGCATAGAAGTCAGATCTGAAATTCAGTAAGAAGAATCTGCTCTGGATCTCTCTGCCTTCAATTTTCACAGGCATTTCCCCCAATATATTTCTTGAGCGTCTAATCTCATTTTGTCATCTCTATCTAGAAGAGCCTGAACTGACGCCGTATGTATTTTGAGATCAGACCACCTGGCCCAGGGACTATTTTTGTCTTTGAAATGAGATGTTAGAGAAACAGAGATGAATGCCGTAACTAAGTTTTAAATGTTTTCATGTATGTAAAAAAATAAGTATGTATTAAAGGTCAAAGGCAGAACCTATCACTTTTTGAAAAGGAAGTCAGCATGTAGAATTGATGAGATACACAGTAGGTAAGCCTTGGTACACGTTACCTTCTTATTTTCTATTTTGAGAGTTTAGACCTTAAACATCTTGATACAGAATCCCTCCTGGTGGATCTTCATCTTTCGGGTAGTAACAAATACTGCTCTTTCAATGTGTAGCTGTGTTCCATAATCAGTTCAGGTAAGGAACAGTGACTATAAAACAAGTAGAGGACAATTTGTACTTTTGAGAAACAATGTTTGGGTTGAAAACTAGTATAGTAAGGTAGTACAGAAACACATGAACACATATAAATAAAACATTTTAAAGAGCTGGATGTAAAAATGGAGACAACTTGTTATATACTCAAATTAAGGCTGATTTATTTTAGATGATACAATACATAAATGCACAGCAAGAAATAAGTAAGCTATATCATGCCTGTAATAGTTTAATTTTTCATTTCAAGAATGTAAGAAGAGAAGCTTAGTAGAACAATGTAAGGAAACTGAGCTTCTCTGGCAAAATTCATGAAACAGGCCATCTAACAAAAGTTTTACTCTTCCACAAAGTTGTTTGCAGGAGCCTGATAGTCAATGACAGATTGGTTTAGTCTCATACAAGCTGCACACAAAGAGATCCAATCAAGATGAGAAAAACATTGGGATAGAGAATCAAGACACTGCACTTCCTTACATCACTGAAAATTAAATTATTCCCAGCTATATCTTAGCAGATATCTCTTCAAAAGATAAAACATCTTTGTCGTTAAATAAATGGCACGATCTATGATTGTCCAGGACATTTAAAAACATTCAAGAGTCTCAACAAAAAATTAGGATAAATTTTTAAAATGGCTATATTTTATGCTTATGACCTTAACTATATGAGCCAATGTAAGCATTTTCTACACATAATAAATTAAGAGATTTTTATGTATGGGTACTACATGATCCATGTCTTATATATCATGTGTATAGTTTATAAGATCTTGTATACATATGTTTCTGTTGTACATAACATGATCTCACACACATATGCATATGTATGTATCTTTTTTCAAGTGTTGCTTAAATATCCTATACTTAGTAGCGTTCCATTTTTTAAACAAACCTCGTACAATTGTGATCTTCATTAAGAGCAATGTAAATTGTTTTTGTTGACTAGTGTGTCTGCTTTGCGTTTTACAAGGACTAGAAGTCAAGGAGAAGAAAGGCTGCCAGATGGAAGCTGAATGCTCTAAGCCCCAAAGGCACTAGAGAAAGCAAGATTTAAATCTCTCTAGATACTGCCATTGTGTGTTCTCACTGTTCTATTTATGATTTGGCAAGCAAGAAGTACTTATTGCTTAAGAAATGCTTTATACCTGGCCATAATGGATGAGTGCTAATTCAGTTATCTATATCCTTAGACGTACTCTCATTTTTTAGGATAAAAATCTTCCAAGATTATTTTGCTAAAATAGGTTCAAATGATATTTTTCTGGGCACTCTTATAATAACTTAGACTTTTTATCATTTTTAGAATGAGGCTTCTTTAGTTTGAAAATAATCAGATATTCTGATAAATAGTTTTAAGTACTTTGCTATATCAACAGTGAATGGGTGGAGCGCGATGTAGACTAAGGTAAGGGTTCGGCAGCGCAGGATCCCTTTACCTTTTCTCGAGAAATTCAGATTCATAAAATTTGTTTTGTACGTACACAATGTCTTGTGCTGGCCAACTAGTTTGAGTTGAATATATAATATTAATGAGGGAGATATTATTTTTGTGTAGCAAAATTTATCATAATTTTATGAGACAAAAAATAAGAGTTCAGTAAGCTGATTTGAAATAGTCTGTCTAAATCTAAGAGTTTATAAATTTTATTGTATGTAAACAACTAATACAGTTGATGGGTTAATATAAAACCATGATTAACTCAAGAATACAAATATGGGATGTTTCCTTAAAAATTAAGGATATAAAAATGTCATGGAAATATACCAAATTTGGTGAAAATTTGGCAGTAATACAGATTACAAATTTTCCTTTGCTTATCAAATAATGTCTTTTCTATTATTTTAAAAGTATTAGGCAATTGTTTGAAATATCCAGAGAACCTTCATGAGTACTTTTATTTGATGAAAATATGACAGAAAATAGAGTTCTCACCAACATAGTAACACTTTTTTTTTGAAATGGAGTCTTGCTCTGTCACCTAGGCTGGAGTGCAGTGGTGTGATCTCAGCTCACTGCAACCTCCGCCTCCTAGGTTCAAGTCAGTCTCCTGCTCAGCCTCCCAAGTAGCTGGGATTACAGGTGCGTGACACCACACTCAGTTAATTTTTATATTTTTAGTAGAGACGGGGTTTCACCATGTTGGCCAGGATGGTCTCCATCTCCTGACCTTGTGATTCTCCTGCCTTGGCCTCCCAAAGTGCTGGGATTACAAGCATGAGCCACCACACCCAGCCTCCTAGTAACACTTTAATAGTCAAAATGTGATTAATATTATTTCTATTATTGAATTTTGTTTTCAAGATTCTTAAGAAAAGACCATGTATATCATAGGCTCTTTTGTTTGTTTGTTTGAAGACCAGAAATTACACATGTGTAGACTAAGAAATATTTCAATACGGGAAGGACAAAAAACAGTATTAAGAGAATGTTTTTTGTATTTATGCTCTATCAACAAATGAAATACTAATATTTGAAAATCAAGCTGACAAATGGTACTGAATGTAGTTTTAACAAATAGAGTGGATTTTGTGGGCTGCTTTCTTTTACAGAATATCTTCCTATGTTATGATTCAGCACCCTTTTCTGACACATTGCTGTAGTAGCCTTGCACTTGACTCTGACAGTCAAATAATAATTCATCATTATTTAGAAGATATTCAAAGAAATTAAAAGCATTTTTGGTTCAAAAATAAACCTCTGGAACAAACAAGCACTTGTGGGCAACCACTTTAGTATATAGAAAAGTAACAAGTGAGAAAGTGGGAAAATTGTAGAACATAAGATCACAATAAGATTTATTATGGCTTATAGGTGAACACCATATCCCAAGTCCAGAATGATAATCATGCCAATAATATACCTTCTGTTTATTGAGCATTGCTTTGAGCTAGGCTCTAGACCAATCATTTTATTGGTTTAATCTACTTTTAGAAGTCAGTAATGGCAGAGTCATGATACAAATTCTGGGTTTGTCTGACTCTGAAGACTCTCTTTTAACTACTGTGCTATGGCTAGTATATTAAATATGTACAACTACATTATTTTCCTTAAAATTAAAAAGTTAATCATAAATTTATATTTATTTATTGGGTTCCCATGCTAGGCTTCAATAGCTATGCCCCTATGATTGGTAATCACTTATTTAACAATGATTATAACTGTGACTAAAATAAAGAAATCTAATAAAAGATTCTAGTTTTTAGATTTTCATATAAGTAAAATTCAAATTGTTTATGCAAGATGATGCAAATAGTACATTAAGTAATTTTTTCTGAAAGTGACTAACAGAAAAGCTTGGAAGAAGAGACGTAATTAAAACAAAATAGGCCGAGCACAATGGCTCACACTTGTGTTCCCAGTTATCTGGAAGGCCTAGGCAGGCAGATCACCTGAGGTCAGGTGTTCCAGAACAGGCTGGCCAACATGGTGAAACCCCGTCTCTCCTAAAAACACAAAAATCAGCCAGGTGTGGTGGCACGTGCCTGTAATCCCAGCGGCTCAGGAGGCTGAGGCAGGAGAATCACTTGAACCCGGGACGCGGAGGTTTCGCTGGGTCGAGATCGCGCCACTGCACTCCAGCTTGGGCAGAGGCGGGAAACTCTGTCTCCAAAAAAATAAATAAAATAAAACCAGATAAGCATTTTAGCTAACTAAGGAAATAATAGACACTACCAGGATGTGGTAGTGGGAAGGTAGGCTCGGAGAGAGTTTTAAATACATTATGACAGAAAATATTGTGAGAAAGTGGCATTTAGGCAGCATCGTAGTTTCCGGAGCTGGATAGTCATGAGAAAAGGGGCAAAAGTGAAAGAAAATAGTGACTTCAGGCAAGAATTGCTAATGTTTTTATTGTTGTTCTTGTTTTATGGACATAAACTATACACATGAGTGCTGATTTGTAGAGCAGTCAGGACGAAAGTCATGCAAAGAAAAAAAAATGCTGTAGGAAAACATATGTCACTGCACAGAAGATAGCAGAGCCCAGACTTGAAGAATCATCAGCCAGCCTGGGAGGCTGAAGATACAAGTAAACAAGGAAAATGCATTGCCCAGGAAACGAAGGAAGATGTTCTAAGAAGGTGATGAGTGACATTCACTGCTTCAGAGAAACATGCAAAATAAAGATCTAGAAAAACAATCATTAGTTATTACAATAACCATTACATGTCCAGTCATGTATACTCTTTGCAAAGTTTTTTCTTAGTATCACTCAAAACTGGAATTTTATCTTTTGCTTTTATGCTTTTATGCTCCCTGTTTCCTGAGTGCTCGTATCACCATAAACTAACATCAGGTCACCAAAAATTTGACTTAGTCTGAAAGAACTATGGTCTGACATGAAAGAGATAACAAGTGTAATTAAAAGCATAAACTCTCTCAAATTACAACCTCATTAGTCTTAGAAACTACGTCTCATCATTCCAATGTTTAAACTGCATCACTACAGTATTTAGAAAATTTTATTTTAGAAGCAGAACAAAATATAAATTCAAGATACTCCCTTTTCCAAATGCACATGATCATTCAATGCCATTGTTAAAATGAAAAGTCCATTAACAAAATAATTTATTTTCAGGAGCATGGACGTCTCTATTTGCCATCTAAATTAAATATATTTAATTGGAAGATTTTAATTTAGAGAAAATTAAATTTATAAAAATTGAAGTTTTAAACAATGTTATCAAAAAATCTATGATTAACAGAGTAAAAGTTCTGGTAATCCATCACATTTGAAAAATGTGGGTGAAGCTTTTATTGAAATCCTGGAAAGAAACTAAAGAATGCATACAGCTTGAGTAACCTAAGACAGATTTTTATATCCTTTGAAGGAATGGTGCACATTTTATTTATCTTTGTCTAATGCTTAATATAGTATTTGGCTCATAGTATGAGTCTAATAAATATTTGTAATAATAATTGAAACATATAATGAGATGTAATTTATTTCATTTTCATCAATTTTATTTAATTAGCTCTGCCTGGAAGAGCAGGGCTGTTTTCTGCACAATTTCAATAGATTCCCCTACCCTGGGTTTTTCAGTAGATAGATAGATAGATTTTGTATATAGTATATAAAATCTACACTCACACACACACACACACACATATATATTTGCTTTTCCTTCACTATCATACTCATTTGCTTGGTTCTTGTTTTTTTTTTTAATTTTTGTTTGTAAAACAAAAATGCTTTGTACTGTACAGGTGCTCAAGTGTTTTAGAGGTAGTGAAAATAATAAATAATTTTAAAATATATGCATTTTAGCTTTATGTGTGTCTGAAAATCCATGCTAGTGCTACATTCACCCCCTCAAAAAATCCTGCATGATTAAAATCTCACATGGTAATATATTTAAAATTGTTTCTTTCTCCCATCTGATACACATTTATACAACTTGCCCTTAAGGTTCACATTTGTACTGAATGTCATTGAATATATTTTGGCTAAAAATTCAGGTCTCCTTGGTGTTACTGTCAACTTTAACCACTTTCTCTCATTGATCAAATCTTATTCTTTATATGTTTTTCTAATATGTTTAAACTCTCTGGAGTAAGGTAACTTTTCTCTTCTTATGCTATTCCTTCATTTTTAGCCCAGTTTCCACTTCAGAACCACAGTAAGAAGCTTTAGATTTAGTCACCGTAGTAGTGACACTGTACAATTCTGTTTCCAGTGGTTGTTTATATAAGCAGAATCTTAGAAAATGCCTTCACCTCCAGGAAATTTATGATTATTATACTTAGCAGAAAATTTAAAAATAATGATAAGCACTGAGTTTTAAAAATTCCTCAAATATCCTTCTTATATCCTCCTTGAATTTATTAAAAGTTATTTAGTCTGAGAATTTCAAGCTCTTCTCTCTAGTCCTTGCCCTTTTGAACTCTTTAGTTGCAAAGATGTGTGCACTATAGAGAAGTGAGTTTAAGAAAGTAGAACATGACTTCTGAAAATATAAGCACAGAATCCTAGAGCAGAATTAATCTCTAGTATAGCTATTGGCAAAAAGAATGGCAATTTTTATCATTTTGGCTGAAAATGTAATTAAGCCTGCTTATTTCCATGCAAAATGTTCATTCTTTCCTTCAACATAGATATTACAATGTATTTACAAAAGATGGATGAACATAATTTTGGAGGTTAAAATTAATTTTATGTTCATAAAATAATAGAAACACATGCATTTTCTTTTATCTATTAGACACTTAGTGGTATTTGAAAAACATCAAGATACTGCACATCCTCAAAACTGTATCTTCTGACTGCTAGAGTAGAAGTAGAATAACATCAGTATGCACTATCTACATTAGTATTTTTATGAGAATTAGTCAAAAATATTAAATTTTCCATATATCTATTTTGATATTATATTGGGATGTAGTTCACTTTTCCATTTTAAAAACCCAACCTTAACTTTGAGGCTCCCGCCATTGTTTCTGGGACCCACCCATGAATCTTCCATGAATTCACAGCTGCAGGAGAGCCTGCCATGTCTGTGTAATTTTCCTGGGCTTAAAAATGCAAATAAATAGGCATATATTATCCCTGATGGTCATCTCAGCAGTCTCTAAAAAAGACGAAACCATAAGAGATAAAGATAAAAAATTGTATCGGAAGACACTCAGAGTTAGAGAATTGAATGTACCTAACTACTCCTTCTTTGAAATTGATATATAATTGTTGCATCAATGCAAGAATATTGGAAAAAGCATTCATCTCCTTATTTTCAAATATTGATAACAATCTCTCTTTTTTCTGGAGCTACTTTTTGCTCCCACAAGTAAAAACAACAATAACAAAAAATAATCTTGACGACAAAGACATTTCTCTTTCTCTGACTTTCTTCTATATTCTCTAGAGACATATGCGAGGTAATTATTTTCTATTATTGTATAATCTCAACTTCTGTTATATTTTACCTTCAGAATTCAGGTAATAAAAATCATTGAAAAATAGAATGCAAGACATATTTAGCTGTGTAAAATGATAAATCTATGTCATGAATTAGGAAAATGCTAATATTTCCAGTTTGGAATGATTGTGTTGAAATAAGTCAACAATTACTCTTTGGCTAACCCAGGAAGTGCTGATAGAAGGCGAGTTTGCGGCAGTGAAGGTGGAGAGAGTTTAGTATTTGGAGAACAGAGAAAATGTGAAAATAAATAAAATTGCTGGAAGTTCGGGGCAGTTAATCTTATCGAGAAAATGAAAATGAAACTCTGGTAAATTAGCGACTATCTCTAGTAAAAATTTTACCAGTCTTGGACTTCTCAAAAATGAAAACATGTAACCAAAAAATGTCCAAAAGGGTTCTGGAATTATGATACTGATGGATAGATAAAAGTTTTAAGTAAACACATGCTCTGTATTGCACAATAATGATCCTGTTTTCATTAGGTTCACTTGACTTATAATTGATATTTATTAAATTTACAAATTTCTTTCTCTCGCAAGGGACTTTTGGAAATATTATTCATTTTTGTTTCCACTAATTTTTTTTGGACAACTTATTGAGATAATTAGAATATAAAAGTACCTGAAGCTTATATACTTACTTTGCATTTAGTAAAGGAGGTTCCCTTGAATACCAAAATTATCCCCCAAATGTAAGCAATGTAGGTATTTCTCAATCATAGGGATTGCTGAACATACAGACTTTGATTGGCTTCAAGACTGCTCAGATCTCCACATATATAAAAGGCAATTTTGAATACATAGGCAAATCAAAAATAATAAACTCAGGTGAGAAATAGAAAAAGCAATGATTAGGTCGTATACAAAACCATGAATGGTAAACCAAGCACTTGGCACATTTTGTACCTTTTTGTGGGGAAGCTTTATGTTCTCTTATTATACACGGTTTCACCCACATAGTAGTTTAGAGAGCTTTGGCCAGCCTTTAGTTCACATATTTCCGGTTTCTCATTTTAAAAAGAAAAGGAGTTTTCTGCTCTCAGTTACAGTTTGAAAATTCTGAGGGATTATTTTGAATATCTCAGCTTGAGTCTCATGTGCACCCTTAAACCAAGCACAGTGGCCCATGAGATGGGGTCAGCCAATACTTATGAGTACCGTATAATAAGTGAGAGTAGAGAGAGCAATGGTGCCTACTCAAAGGATTTTTGAGGAGTGGAGGGTTATGAGGATAGCAGTATTGCTGAAATCCTCGTGAGCCAGGCAGCTTTTCCATTTTATTCCTATTACTCAGTGTTTTTTTGTTTGTTTGTTTTTGTTTTTGTTTTCCTTACCATGTGCAGGTTCCAGAATTTACAGTGTTATCTTCTCTTGTACCTGGTATTTTCTTTGAATGTTTGCCCCTTCCTAGCTGGTTTAAATCTACATTTAATCTTCTGGTACTTGATAATCTCAAAATAAGTCCTTTTTGTATTAGGCATTTTTTACTTGTGATTTGAATAGGTAAGACTCAAACTGTGAGCTCCTTCAGAAGACAATCATGAGTATTTATTTATGACTGATAGCAGATGCCCAATAAATACTGAAGTGAGGAGAAGGTGAATAGGGGATAAGATTAACATTTGGAGAAGCTATGGATTACATAAGTAATGGTCAATCTACAAAGAAAGAAATGTGAAGTCCTAAACATTTTTTAACCTTCATTAGTGCTTCTAAACTAACTACCTGAAGGATAGGGCATATTCCTATCCATACTGGCAATTTTGTACCTCTCCATTGCAGCATTTGAGAGTGGGAGGTGAAAGACATCCACATGTGTCAGAGCCTCCTGGAGGGAGCTTGAGAAGAATATCTCAAAACCTTCCTCTCCACAAACAATTCTAAGAGAATGCCTTTCCACTCCGGAGAAACCTTTCCCATTGCCTTTTAATCTGGATCAGTGAGAGTCTTGACTTTATTAGATTTGGCTGTCACTCATGATGAAGCACAGATGATGAAACTCAATAAATATAATTTGTTGAGGTCAGAAACTTGGGTGTCACTCTTGATTCCTCATTTATCCTCATCCCACCCCCACCCCATAGCCAGGAATTAATCAGGTCTGGCTCAGTGCCACCTCCTAACTACTAGGTTCATGGGGACAGCCCTCTATTCCCACTGACACCAGCCTTAAGGCTGCCATTAGCTCTTGCCTAAGCCGTAGACCACTCCATCCACTACAACTACAGCTTCAGACTTGGCCACTCCATTCGTTACTCCCGGAATGATCTTTCTGAAACCCATATCCAGCCATCTCATTCCCTAGTTAAGACCATACGAAGAAGCTTTACATTGCCCTCAGTATAGGTTCAACATCTTCAAATGGCTTTGTCTTTCTCTTCCTATTCTGGCTCTGTCTTATCCTTCACTTCCTTTGTGCCCAATTCCATTTCTCTCATGTTATATTCCAGTCACACTGAACTCCTTCCAGGTGCAAGAAAACACTTTCTCCTGTCAAACATTTGCCCAAGCTGTTTCCTCTTTCTAAAACTTTCTCTCCTCTGTCTTTCACCAGGCAAACCTCTACTCATTTTTTTTAGTTCTCAACTTGAGGTCACTTTCTCTGGAAAGTATCAGAATCTCTAGGTCTGGGGTGACTGTCCCTTATATATGCATTTCTCCTTAATAGCATTAATCACTCTATATTTTTATTACCGGTTTATATTTTGTCCTTCACTAGATTGTAATATTAATGAGAATACCCACTGTGTTTATCTTTACACGTGTTATTTCAAACACATCACTGAGCTTCTAACATTTCCCAAAACTATCTTTTCTGTATATTTCATCACAATCAAAGAAAGTTAACTTGACTCATTCAAAAGCCTACTACTTCAAGATAAGAGAGTAAAACATTATACCTATCTTATGGGGGGGAGGAAATATTTACAGCCACCACACCACAGTCCATTCTGAAATTGATCCTCAAAGTTGAGTGACGGTTTATCACGACATTGTTAGTTGAAAGGCAGAGGAGTTAAACACTGAATCTAGGCAGTTGGGTCTTCACACTTCAGCAATGAGCAGGTGAGTTTGCCAACTCAGATTTTCTGACTATGATTACCTCATCCCAAGAGGAAATGCCCAGAAGGGATAGTTTAAGGATGTCTTCGAAAATCAGTGATGTGTTTGGAATCTGACGCATCAAAATGAATAATACCAATATAGCCAATATGCTCACAACCAGATAATTTTGGTAGTTGAGAAAAGCCTTATTAGTGAAATATGTTAACATTTAATCTGGCCATCAGCATCTCTTTTGCAGCTCACTCTCAGTGAATCCTCTAAGCAAGTGATCTGATGGACATCAAAGACTGAAATTAAGTAAAGTTTGTTTTTTCCATTCAGTGTTGTTCCACTTGGTGCCTGGTATCCCTGACCAAAACTCCTGATAACAATATATGGACCTTGTTGTCTAGTACTATTCTGAAGTTCCCAGTTGTGTTTGCCAAGAATGATTCTGAATTCACACATATTTCCTACACTAATCTGTGAGACTGGCATAAGGCGTGGCCTTCCTCAGCCTTTTCAGTCAAATTTTTCACAATTTATAATTGCACACTGGGTGCTGACAGTGTGCTAGTTAGTTCCCAGAGAGAAAAACGTGATGTCTAATTCAGTTTAAAATACTTAGAAACATCAGATATTCACAACAGATATGGCTCCCACCTAAAGAGTCGTATGATAAAGATGTCAGAGTTTGTAAATAAGCAAAGTGCCTCTTTCAAGTTGAAAATTTTACATGTTTAAAATTGTATCAAAAATACTAATACAAAACTTTATTTTTTAACTTTATATAGGCGAAAAAGAAACAACTAATTATGCATACTAATTAACAAAGCAATACATTAATGTTCAGTGTAAATTTTACATCTTATAAATATTTCCTGTGTCTATTTATAGTGACCAGGAGAATGTACTATCAAGTAATTTCATGTTATTGTTATAAAAGGTAACAATTGTAAAAATGTTTTTTGACATCTGTTTCCATTAATACACTTCTAACTATTTCCCAGTCCATTGAAATCACAATAGTAAATGAAAGGAACATTTAGTTGCTGTCATTAATTCTCTGTCTCACAAAAAGTAGCTGTCTACCTTCTAAATTATCTGCTTCTTGTGTAGTGAATGGAAGAAAATTACTAACCTGCTGTTCTGTCAAAGAAAACTTTCCATTGTATATAAGCGTATAAAAGCTCCTAGGGCTTAAAATGGTACCAAAGTAAAATTGAACAGTCTAAGAACGTTTAGAGTTCCAGAATCAGCTACAGATAAGTGAATAGACTCATCAAGAAGGTTTAGTGTTCCCAGTAATTTGTCTGTTGGTATGTGCTCTAGCATTAATATTTTATTTACCTCTTAGGAAAAATGTATCATTCAAAATAAATATAATAGGTAACTTGGCTTATATAAAGTAATTATGATAGCATAGTAATACTGATAAGGGTTTGAAGTAAGGAAGTATTTAGCGTTCAGTATTTCACTAGAAACATGACACACACAATATAATAATTACAAAGAACTAAGAAATGTCCTTGTCAGTAATACCAACATCATATCAATCATTCCCTACTCATTAAAGTAATAACCAAGATAAATTATAATTTTCTTTTGGATTTTTAAAGAAAACATTGATGGATAAAGACAATAATAAATCAAAATAACAAATTTATAATCCAGAATATTCTACAGCACACATACAACAATTATATGAAGAATGTAAAAAAATGTAAAGAGACACATGAAAATATTAGGTCTTCCAATAAGGGAAAAAAATCATTTCAGTTGGCAAGCAGAGGGATTCTAAAACATTCCTCCCTGGGCTGGTTTGTGATAACCTAAAGACCTCACATAATTTTAAGAAGTGGAAATGAAAACAACAATGGGATAAATGCAGACTAAACAAAGAAAGCAGCTTGGAAAAAAACAGAGTGTGGGGTACTGTAGGGCTTAAGAAAGAGTGTGTTACCAGTTTGGTTGATATAAAGAATATGGTGGGAAATAATAGGAGAAAGGGAGAAAAGTTGAGTACAATATTCCTTGTTTGGTTCACCAGTCTCATAGGATGTTCTCAGAATAGAAACAATACTGTTGACATTGCATGTTTTTCCTCCTTAAACGTGTCACTTTATAAACAGAGGTTTTCTTTTTTTAAAAAAATAAAGCGTCAGACACATAGTGGCAATCACTGAGAAAACAGGACACGTATTAAAAGAAATTTAATTCTTAAAATACTTTAATGTTTATATTCATAAAATTAAAGATATATGTTATATATGTGTGCATATATAGATATAAAACTAGGAATATATATATATTTAGAGATATGTATACATATAACATATATATAACAAATATATACAAAACAAAAATCCTTAGTTTTGTAATCTAAGTGTATATGTTGTGTGTGTATGTGTATGTGTGTATATGTGTATGTATGCATTTTTAGATTATAGATTTTTTTTTGTTAAATTGAAATATAAAATACCTGAATATTTAATGTTTAAATGTTTTCAACCATAAAATAAAGTAACAACAATTTATTTTTTTCATAGTGAAAGGACGAATTAAAATGAATGTGTGAGATGTATCATTGTGATTATTTAGTTTTTGGGAAGGTATCAATAAGACCATATATGACTGCTGTTTAATTCAATCTAGGAGGTACAGATCAGAATTTTGCAAATAGAACATATTAAACAGATGTATTGTCTTCCAGGTGTAAGGTTTATAGAAGAAAAGATTATTTCCAATCTCATTTCACTTGTAATTGAACAATTCCCTGTGAAGATAAATTTTCACTAAATTGCTTCATGACATTTTCACGGCTTCAGTTTCCTTTAATGCTGTCTCAAGTAAGTGTATGAAATATTCTGTTTTATTCATCACTGGGAAGCCAAGATTTTATGTCAAATTTCAATAAGTTAGAAATATTAAGAATAAAAATAATCTCAAATTAAATGAAATCCCCTGGTACAACACTTGTTCTAATCAGTTAATAAAACAGCATTTAACGCACAAACTTTATAAACCACACACCACCAATCTATGCATGTTTCCAATATGATAGAACGTGGTCAAAGTGAGAATACACTAGCAGACATAATCCAGGAACTACATTTTATCAAGTTTTATGGAAAGACAAATTTTATAATTTTCTCCAGTGCAACCCATTTCAGTTGTAAACTGTAAGTTTCATCATCACTTTCACATTCTGTCCAGTATAATGTAATCATTTTCCTTTGGTGATGCCAAGAGAACATGGATGAGACAAAGGTTGGTTGTTGTTGTTGTTTCTGTTATAGTGCGTACTGAATATCTTACTAAAAAAGAGGAATGCTCGTGTTATGTAGTTGTCTCTGTGGGAATATGTATGTGTTTGTTTCTGACAATTCAGCAAGCCCAGAAAGTGTAAAAATTTCTATTAATACTTAATCTTTCCAGGATAAAAATTTACTAGTCAAATATCCCAAAGCTGTCATACTATTAGACATTGAATAAATAATAGTTAATTGTCATTAGCTCAAATCCCCCTGCCCTGCTTTGCTCTACCAACTTCTCTCTCCTCAGCCTCCATTACTTTAATCAAGCAACTCAGTGTTTTCTAGTTCCCAAATATTTTCATCCAAACCTCTTTGAAATTCTTACTTAGGTTAATGAAGTCTGTTCCAAGTTTACATCTTAGACAAATATGAAGTTTCTTCCTTTACTACCACATAAAAATCAATTGCTTCTTTTCACATATACAAATTATTTTATTCTTCACAAGTTAAAAAATATTTTCATTTTAGTCATGTCACTCACAGTTCTCTCTACAAGATTGCCTTTCTGTAGATTACAGGGGTCAATTCTTAAACTCACTCTGTACAGCATCTAACACTGATGGAAGCATATATATACTTCATAAATGTGTGATGCTGATGGCAGCAACTGTCAGCAAGGGCTGTTGTTTTAATAATTCAGAAAACCAGAAAAATCTGGAAAGCCTGGTAGTTAATGGGAAAGAGACTGCATATATTTTTTATGGATCCCAAGTGAAGGAATCATTAGCATACTAAGCTTATAAAAGTCAGAGCCTATACCCATAACAAGGTAACGACCTAACAGCATAAATACAGAAAGAATTTTCTTAGGTTAATTTTATAAGTATTAAAAGAATCTTCTATGAGATGTTAAATTTGTCTGTCTTATTAGTGCGATTGTGTGATGTGGGTAACAAAGACCAGAAAAGTGACAAAAAAATCTATTAAACTTTTTTTTTAATATACCACTGAAATCCTGAAATATCTGTTAAATTTACAAGATTTTTTTTAAAAAGTTTAATTTCTTAATCCAGCTTGAATTGATCATTTCCCCTATTTGAAAGATTTCATTAGTTATTTGCTAACTTTTTGTATTTAATACAAGGACAGAAAAAAATCTCTTTTCTTCTTTTCTTACTTCTATTACTGCCCCTCCCTCCCATTCTTCCTTTCTTCCTTACTTCCTCCCTCCCTTCCTTTCTTCCTTAAAAAATATGTTTAAAACATTTTTAAACACATTTAAAAAATGTTTTAAACTTCCTTGATGTATTGTGGAAATCTTCAAACTTTTCTTAGAAATGTTTTTACTTAGCAATTGACACAAATGCTAATTAATAAACCAAAAGCCTGTGCCATACAACTATCAGCTTTTTGGTTTTTGCACATGATTTCGGGGAGTCACCTGCATAGTTCTACTCAAGTATGGAGTCTGCATTCATCAGAGATGACTCTGGCCTGTGGCTTGGGTTCAAGGTTGCTTCACGTATTTTCATTCTGGGACTCAGGTTGAAAGCATCGCAGCTACCTCAAGAAAGTTTTTCTCATAATAAATTGCCTGAGCTCATGAGCTAAGCCAAACTTCTTGAGTGCATTTAATCTTCTACTTGTGCTCTATCCACTGAAGTTCTGTTGGTCAAAGCAAGTGTATAGGGTCAAGCCCAACATCAATGGCTGGAGAAGTATACGCTTCCTGCAGTGGGAGAGGGAAGACGGTGACTTATTTCACCATAACCAGACTATTTCAAAGAAGAATTGTTCTTTCTCCACAAAAAATCTTATTGAAGATTCAACCTAATAACTGGATTATAAAAAATACTTTATTGGTATTTATTAATAAGTTCAGTTTTAACATCTATTTATATAATGTTAATGAAAACACCAGAATTGTGTTAATGAACGCTACTACTTGAAACTGAGGAATCTGGATCACAGTTGCACATTATTGAGAAAAATCCTGATTCAGATTGTGTAAATATAAAATATGATCACACGTCAGTTCAGAATTAAAAGAGAAAAAGAAAGAAAATGAACCTAGGGCAACACTCGAATCTTCACTACAGGAAGCCTACATTTATTCTACTCCGTGACAAGAAAGAATGTTTATTCTGAGAGCTGAAACATAAATAAATAAAAGTAATTTATTAGAGTGTTTTGTTTCTGTTTTAAAATATTTAACATGTATGGAATTTAAAAAAATCAAATTTGTAAATATCTAGTACCCGAGAGATTTTCAATGAAATCTCAAGTTTCATGTAATGAAAGGTGAGAATTTTATTCTTTAATTTCAAATAGTTCTGGGAAAGATATTTAGAAGCTGAAATTTTAAATGAACATTTCAATTTCATCGTGAAATTGCTGGCTTTTAAAATAGCTATTACATGAGAAAGAGACATAGGAAGATAAAATTAATAAATTTGAGTTCTTTAGTGATATCCCAAAATAGACAACATGAGAGTTAGGATTATTTGGCTTCTACAGACTAAACATTGTTTTTTCCATATCATCTGAACCTACATTACTCTATTCATCTGATAAGAAGATGTTTATCATAATAAAACCAGATATTTAAAAGTATGACTGCCTACAAAACAGTGGTGATGTGTTAGTCGTAGTGATAAGTAAAGAAAATCTCTTCTTCACTTCAGTCATATAACGTGACTTGAAACACAGAAACAGCCTTGTATTAGTGTGTTGTCATTAAACTGGTATAGGATGTCACTTTTGCTTGATAAAACTGACAAGCTATCTAAAACTGTGTGCAGGGGCTGAAAGATAGCCATCCTTTTAAAAATAATTAATAAAATGGCTAGAGAAAATGAGTAATTTTATTTTTTAAATGTTTATCTTTAATATTTCTAGCAAAGTTTTTTCTTTAAGAAAATTTCCATTTTACAGATATTTTGAAGTTTAAGTCAAAGAGTAAGTCCTGCTTTGTCTTAACTTTTTGTTGGAAAATCATCATTATTTAGATTTAAAAAAATATATATATATGCACAGTTTATTATACTTGGCATAAATTGCTAAATAAAGCAAACTGCACTATAATCCTTTAAATGTAATTTCAAATTATATGTTTAAAGAAATACAATCTCTAAAAATATGTATTAATATATTTGCTTTGCAGAATCTCTTTCTCACTCATCTTTATTAGACTTTAAGTTTTGGCGTTCAGGAGCGCCATTAAGCCAAATTAAAGCAAGGCAATACATCATTGATGCAACCACCTTCTTCCATTTAGATGCACTTCTTCTCAGATCCATCAGGTATCATAAATATGAAAAGTTGTGATACAGCAGCATTAACTAAATAAATATTATTGAGTGGATACTTTTAGGAGTGAAGTACGAAAGAACAAGGATGAAATATATAAATAAGATACCCTTAATGTTTTCAAGGCACTCATTGTTGAACTAGGAAATCATGTAAACGGTTGTATAATGCATTCAGTGTTATATCATCGAAAAGTGTCATATCTGTGAGAGCACAGAGGATAATAGTAGATAAATTATGCAACCTTAAGGAACACAGGAAATGATTAGAGTGAATAATGAAAGGTTTGCTATTATCTTTCAGAGGCAAAATTTATTCTTCATGCCTCCAAAAAATAAGGAAATGAGAGAAGGTCTTAGTTTCCAATGGATTCATTTTCTCTTTGCCAGTTATTTATCTCTACTGACACTAGGTCCTATCTATTTCCCACAGGAGACTGAAAATGTCGTTGTATAGATATATTAGTGTAGATAACTGCTTTCACCTTACTCCTAGCAAGATGTGGTAGCCTAGTTACCTAACTAACTCTGATATCATTAACAACAGTGTTGTTATAAATTAATATTTACTAAGCTATGGTTCATAAAGAAAATGTTATGTTTAAAAGGGTGAAAGAATATTCTAGGCAATAATATTGACCACAGAACCAGTGTGACCTCCAACTAGAAACAACTAGAAATGCAAACAGAATAAGACAAAAATCTTAGCAATGAAAAACAAACAAACAAACAAAAAAACAAAGAACAAAACAAAACCAAAAAAACACCTACTCTTCTGTCCAGCCCCGCTAACTCTATTTCCTCTACCTATCCCTGCTACCATTCTCTGATCTTGTCTCTTTCTGAGCTACCTCCTGCTCATTCTGCTCAGCCATGGGAGCCTTATTACTGTCAAGGCTGCTGTGAACATTTGAACATTCCAGGCAGATTCCATTCTGAAGAGCTTTTTCAAGGGCTGTGCTTTGATGGACACACTGTTTCCCAAAATATGGGCACGCAGATTCACCTGCCTCTATTTGGTCTCTGCTCAAATGTGACCTTTTTAATGAGATCTATCATGGCGAGCACAAATTACTAAAATGACAACATTCCCAGCTGAATTTTTTATAATACTTATCACCTTCCAGCATGGTTGATAATTCACTTGTTTACTAAGATTGTTCCTTATTCCATGTCTCCCTGGACTATAATGTATAACTATAGTATAACCACAGGGGGAAGCATCTTTATTTATTGTTGTCCTGGTTGTGATGATAGTTAATTGATACACTCTAAGTGTGCAGTATATAGATTAGACTATCTAAATATTTATTAAATAAATGTATGATGAATGAATGAATGAATGATTATTTAATATATATTGCTGAACTCTTTAAGTATGGAAAGGAAACCAGTTGGTGCTGAAATTACACAAGTTGTTAGAAACTAGAGATGGAGAATTTGTGCTAAAGATCTGGCTGCATGGTGGGAGTGAGAGGTCATGTTCTTAACAAAGACGTTTTCCTTAAGAGCTCTGCAGAGGTCAGGAGATGAAAGCTGTAATTCTCAAAATAAGGAGAATTGGCCTGAGATTTTTACATAAAGCAGATGGATCAGAACATATGAAAGAAAGTAAAATTAGCTGTCTAGGCATTTGAGAAAAATAAACCAAGGAGACGATCTTTACAGTTGTATCAGTATGCCCGGTCTGCTTTAACAAAATACCACAGACTCTGTGGCTTCATTAGAAGAAACAAATTTCTTATAATTTTGGAAGCCGGAAGTTGGGGATCAGGGTGTGGGCGTGGTTGGATCCTGGTGAGGGCTCTCTTCCTGTCTTGCAGACGGCTGCCATCTTGCTGTGTCTTCACATAGTGGAGAAGAGAGAACAAGCTTTCTGATATTTCTTCTGACAAACATATTAATTTCATAAGACCAGGGCCCTACCCTCATATCTCATCTAACCCGAATTACTTCCCAAAGACCTAATCTCCCAATAGGTTAGAGCTTCAACACATGAATTTGGTGGGAAGTGGGGGCAGAGGGGAGACAAAAACATTAAGTCCATGGCATCAGCAGTCACAGAGATACTTATTTTTGTTAATCTGTCAAAAATGAATTCCTTAAATATTTCAACACACTCATTTCTTTATCCATTAATTGCAAATTGTGTGTTTTTTGCATGTGTGATGCTGCTTTTTACTGATTCCATTGACATGGTAAGTGGTTTGTTTGCTCATGTGCTTTGTAATCTGTTGTTATTCTTAGCTCATGTCTCTTAAAAAGTCATCTGTGGGAATTCTTTGTCCTTGCTTGAATAATATTTAAGGTTGCTCTACCAGAGAATATCTGTATTTGTTTGACCCAAGTGCCAATGTCATTGCCATGTTATGACTTCCCGTTTGATTCTTGCTCTGGAATTTCTGTAGCTCCACAGGTGGAGTGGGTAGGGGTTGCATGCCTGCATGAAAGTTGGCTGCTTATGTTTAAGTTATCATATTGCAGATAATTTTCCCTCTATTCTGAGTTACAATGGAAACAGGCAAATTTTCTCGGTATCTCCCTTTGGAGTGTGGGTTTATTTTCCAGCACTGTGGGTTTTGCTTTTAGGGAGGAGCCCACTTAATGTGGTGCCTCTGATACAGTTTCCCACATAAAGTGGGTTGTAAGCCTTGTCAGCTGTCCCATCGAGCAGCCTATTAAAGTGAAAGCTCTAGGACACTGGAAGTCTGTAGATGACCCCAGAGAGTCATCGTTTTAGTGCTTGTTTATTTCTCTGGGATTTGGCCAATAATATTTGTCCTTTGACATTTTTTCTTATTTCTTGCTAATTCTGCTGGGTTTTCTTTCATACTCATATATGAAAAAATAATCTTAGTCATAGGAAAATAATCCTAGTCATATATGTATATATTAGGATTTTTTCCAGGATATTCAGTTGATCATATTTCTAGAAATTGAAGTTGTTTCATTAACTTTTTCAATTTATTCCCCTAATTCCTGAAAGGTTTAACAACTAACAATGCCTCTCTTATATCTTTCCTCAAGAAGAGAGAATTTCATAAATTTGTCAAGTTGACTGACTGTATTTTTCAATGTCTTTGGCCATACGTAAAACTTAGATCTTCTGATATTAAAATATCATACTTAACTTTTATAAAAATGTTGCTAAATGCATATTTGTGCATACTTGTTTTCCTTGACTTTTAAGAATGAAGTATCCTGATTTTAGGCAAGAAGTTGAAGCCAGATTTTATAGCTCTACCTCACTTTTCCTCTGAGAAATGTGAATTATTGGACATTAATAGCTCAGTAATTTCTGAATTCTTATAATTTTAGGAAGAGGAAGGAATGAGAAGAAAATTAATTTCTTAAAGGTGGAAAACCTTCTAAAACCCTTACCCTATTGGAATGCTATGGCACACTTTCATTCACCCTTTCATCATTCCTTGCAATATTAAAACCCATTTTTCCTAGAAAATCTCTCCTATCCATAGGGTTTTCTGTCACAAAGTAGGGAGAAAATAGGAGTGGAGAGAGGAAGGTAGGAAGTCGAGTATGGGGAAT